>NC_135232.1:114104604-114412104 GCF_051348905.1 Ranitomeya variabilis
GGAATTTCATGTCCCTTTTTTCTGCCGGAGGGATCATAGCCTTAGTGACCAGAACTTTCTATATGATGAGATTGCATGGATTAGGGCATATAAACTTCTACCTCAGTTGATGATTATGATTAGACAGCTCCAGTCACACAGTTAAAATTTTGAAGATTATACTTCAGCCTCCTTGATTGCATATTTATGTTAGCTTAATTTGAAGAATATAGAGAGAAATTGTCCACAGGAAGCATGGATTGTACTGGTTGTAGATGCCTATGTGATGCATCATGTGATTGACAGGAGAGCATAGAAGAATAAAAGAACAATACAGTGCAGTGAGCACAGGTCAAGGCACCAGGACTATGATGGTGGCTTCAACCAATGACTCATTTTCACTGCTGAATAAAGTTATTGCTGCAGTGCTGGTGCCCTCACTTATTATAGCCACTCGCTCTCTGGTAATCACTGTGATCAAACTGCTGATCATATTAAGACTATATTCCTATGATGAGCTTTTGGTGCGTTTTTGACACAGCATATTTTGCCAAATTTTATAGTTCCAGCAAAGTGTATGGGATTTATATCTTATAACTTAAATCTCGTTACTGTTCTTCTCTTTAACGCAACGTAAATGTACCTGTGGGGCATGTTTCACATCTGCAAAAGTCAATTTCTCTTTTAACCCCTTAGGCTACTTTCACATTTCCGTCGGTACGGGGCCGTCGTCATGTGTCGGCCCAACGTACCGACGGACATTGTGACAACGGGGGCAGTGGATGCAGTTTTTCAACGCATCCACTGCCCCATTGCAATGTCCGGGAAGGAGGGGGCGGAGTTCCGGCCGCGCATGCGCGGTCGGAAATGGCAGACACGACGCACAAAAAAACGTTACATGGAACTTTTTTTGTGCCGACGGTCTGCCAAAACACGACGCATCCGTCGCACGACGGATGCGACGTGTGGCCATACGTCGCAATGCGTCGCTAATGCAAGTCTATGGAGAAAAAACGCATCCTGCGGGGAACTTTGTAGGATGCGTTTTTTCTCCAAAACGACGCATTGTGACTTACGTCACATGACGCAAGTATGAAAGTAGCCTTAGTGACAGAGCCAATTTGGTACTTAATGACCAGGCCAATTTTTACAATTCGGACCACTGTCAATTTAAGAGGTTATAACTCTGGAACGCTTTAACGGATCCCGCTGATTCTGAGACGGTTTTTTCATGACATACATGACATATTGTACTTCATGTTAGTGGTAACATTTCTTCGATATTACTTGCAATTATTTATGAAAAAAACAGAAATATGGCGAAAATGTTTAATATTTTGCAATTTTCAAACTTTGAATTTGTATGCCCTTAAATCAGAGAGATATGTCACACAAAATAGTTAATAAATAACATTTCCCACATGTCTACTTTACATCAGCACAATTTTGGAAACAACTTCTTTTTTTTTTAGGGAGTTATAAGGGTTAAAAGTTGACCAGCGATTTCTCATTTTTACAACAAAATTTACAAAACCATTTTTTTTAGGGACCATCTCACATTTAAAGTCACTTTGAGGGGTGTACATGACAGAAAATACACAAACTTGACACTATTCAAAAAACTAGACCCCTCAAGGTGCTCAAAACCACATTCAAGAAGTTTATTAACACTTGACGTGCTTCACAGCAACTGAAACAATGTGGAAGGAAAAAATTAACATTTATCTTTTTTCTGCAAACATTTTACTTCAGAACCAATTTTTTTATTTTCACAAGTGTAAAAAGCGAAAATGAACCACAAAATTTGTTGTGCAATTTCTCCTGAATACGCCAATACCCCATATGTGGGGGTAAACCACTGTTTGGGTGCACGGCAGGGCTTGGAAGAAAAGGAGCGCCGTTTGACTTTTTCAATGCAGAATTGGCTGGAATTGAGATCGAACGCCATGTCACGTTTGGAGAGCCCCTGATGTGCCTAAACAGTGGAAATCCCCCACAAGTGACACAATTTTGGAAACTAGACCCCCCCAAGGAACTTATCTAGATGTGTGGTGAGCACTTTGAAGGCCCAAGTGCTTCACAGAAGTTTATAATGCAGAGTCGTGAAAATATATATATATATTTTCCACAGAAATTATTTTTTTAGCCCCCAATTTTTTATTTTCCCAACGGCAACAGGAGAAATTGGACCCCAAAGTTTGTTGCTAACAGACAAAAAAAAACCCTAAAATGATATATTTATTAAATTCAAAATACACAGACACTACATAAACCCCTCATTAGGAATGCCCCATAGAAAATGTGTGGCCTACCCTACGCTAACTGGGAGAACACTTCTCTAGATGTAGCTATAATTATATCTTGTCAGCCAACATCACTCAGTAGGAAAACAGAAAATGAATTCAAGGCTAGCGAAGATAACCAAGCCTAAAGGATTAACCTAGTTAGTCCTAACCTTTAGCTAAATGTATATTAGGGTAGGCCTATCAGAATACACAGATTATTAGTGACACTGTCGTGCTAAAGCATACCCTCCATAGATGTGCAGAAATGGATGATATAGCCCTAGACTCGTCCCTTACTGATGCCTACCTAGATGCGGAGGTTGGCACCCTAAGAAAACACGAGAATGGCGCCCCCGCTCGTACGATGGCTAACCCTATACTCCTATATACTCCCTATAAAGTAACAGTCGGAAATAGAGGACCAGAAGGCCTGTAATAGTGATGTGTTAGGTACAGCATGGAAATTAATGATGTGTTAAACATCAAAGAAGACCAAAATACCCCACCCCAGGCAGCCTAAATGGTGGCGAAAAGACTGTCCTTGGTAAAATGTAAGAAGAAAGGGAGAGAGACAATCCTTGCCATTCATAACCCATGCATGTAAACAATAAATATATATAAATATGCGGGTATCAAAGGTCTTGGTGCTGCAACAGTGTACTAAAACATCAGTACCACTAAATACCATACAAATACACTGGTACTGCAAAGAACAACAATCACATTAAGTAATAGATGGAACCGATGTTCAAAAAACAAAACACGTCACCGCCACCACAGAGGGCAGTGAGCCAACAAGTACAGAGTGTTCAAATGATGCAAACAATTAGATGATGACTGTACTTATCTGGTTTGGTGTGCTACATGATACTGCACATAGGCGGCTGAGGGTCCTGATGCCATGACTCCTCACGTGTAGAAAAACAAACTCTCAACGCGTTTCCCCCTAAAACAGGTTCATCAGGAGAGGTTTCAAAGTAACATGGCAGTGAAGAGTTGTCCAAAAGATAAGGCGAGATAAGGGACGAGTCTAGGGCTATATCACCCATTTCTGCACATCTATGGAGGGTATGCTTTAGCACGACAGTGTCACTAATAATCTGTGTATTCTGATAGGCCTACCCTAATATACATTTAGCCAACGGTTAGGACTAACTAGGTTAATCCTTTAGGCTTGGTTACCTTCGCTAGCCTTGAATTCATTTTCTGTTTTCCTACTGAGTGATGTTGGCTGACAAGATAAAATTATAGCTACATCTAGAGAAGTGTTCTCCCAGTTAGCGTAGGGTAGGCCACACATTTTCTGTGGGGCATTCCTAATGAGGGGTTTATGTAGTGTCTGTGTATTTAGAATTTAATAAATATATCATTTTAGGGGGGGGGTTTGTCTGTTAGCTTCAGTTTTTCCCTTGTTATTTATTTGAGGTTGTAAGTTGATTTCCCCAAAGTTTGTTGTCCAATATGTTCTGAGAACGCTGATACCCCATATGTTGGGGGGACCACTGTTTGGGCACACCATCAGGGCTCGGGAAGGGAAGTAGTGACGTTTTAAAATGCAGACTTTGATGGAATGGTCTGCGGGTGTCATGTTGCATTTTCAGAGCCCCTGATGTACCTAAACACTAGAAACCCCCACAAGTGACCCTATTTTGGAAACTAGACCCCCCCAAGGAACTTATCTAGATATGTCGTGAGCATTTTGAACGCCCAACTGCTTCACAGAAGTTTGACGCAGAGCCATGAAAATAAAAAAAACATTTTTTCCCCACAAAAATGATTTTTTAGCTCCCCAATTTTTTTTTATTTTCGCAAGGGTAACAGGAGAAACTGGACCCCAAAAGTTGTTGTACAATCAGTCCTGAGTATGTTGATACCCCATATGTGGGGGTAAACCACTTTTTGGGCGCATGGCAGAGCTCAGAAGGGACGGAGCACCAATTGATTTTTTGAACGCAAAATTGGCTTTCGTGTTTGGAGACCCCCTGATGCACCTAAACAGTGGAAACCCCCAACTCTAACCGTAACCACAACACACCCGTAATGCTAATCCCAACCCAATCCATAAACCTAATCAAAATCATAACCCCAAAACACCCCTAACCCTAATCCCAACCCTAACCATAAACCTAATCACAACCCTAATGCCAAAACACCCCTAACCCTCATCCCAACCCTAACCCTAATCAAATCCTCAAGCCCAACACACCCCTAATCATAATCTCAACCCTAAACTCAAACCTAACCCCAACCCTAACCTTAACCCTAATCCCAAACCTAACCCTAATCCCAAATGTAACCCTAATGCCAACCTTAACCTAATACCAACCCTAACCCTAATCCAAACCCTAATCCCGACCCTAACCTTAACTTTAGCCCCAACCCTAACCCTAACTTTAGCCCCAACCCTAACCCTAACTTTAGCACCAACCCTAACCCTAGCCCTAACCCTAACTTTAGCCCCAACCCTAACCCTAGCCCTAACCCTAGCCCTAACCCTAGCCCTAATCCTAACCCTAACCCTAACCCTAGCCCTAACTGGAAAATAGAAATACATAACTTTTTTTTATTTTAGCATTTTTTCCTAACTAAGGGGATGATAAAAGGGGGGGGTTATGTTTTTATTTTGATCACTGTGATAGGATCTCACAGTGATCAAAATAAAAAAGAAGAAGACTCTTCCTCTGCCGGCCGGCACACCACGTCGGGCGCACTGCGCATGCACCCACCATTTTCTTCCCGGAGGAAGTAGCCGGCGGCCAGGAGGGGACGGAGGAGGACCCAGGGCAACAGGTAAGTATGATAGGGTCCCTGAATCCCCTATTTCTCTGTCCTCTGATGTGCGATCACATCAGAGGACAGAGAATGACACGCCATTTTTTTTTCTACCCCCGGCAGCCGAGACCCCAAAGATCTTCCTGGTGCCGGCCGGTGGGCGCACTGCGCATGCGCCCGCCATTTTTTTCCCGGAAAAAGATGGCGGCGCCCATCGGGAGCCACGAGGAGCATCGGGGAGACGTGTGAGTATCGGGGTGCTATCGGGGACCCCATTTCTCTGTCTTCTGATGTGCGACCACATTGGAGGACAGAGAAATTAAATGGGAAATTGCGTTTTTGTTTTTTTTGCGGCCGTCGGTAAACGGTTATTTACCGGCGATCGCAACCCGGGGGTCGGTAAAAACCGACCTGAATCACTCTGGGGGGCGCTATACACTTTTTTCCACAGCGCCGTTAAAAGGCATATCGGTGGTCGTTAAGGGGTTAAGTGTGTAATTTCCCTCATAGACTTGCATTAAGTGTGGAAATTCTGCAGGTAAATATCACACATCCAGTGTCCCTGCATCCCCATGAAGTCCCCTGGGCTGCCGGCGTCTTCTTCCAGGAGAAAATGATGGGCGCAGTGCGCCCGCCGAGATCTGTTGGACGGCACCCAGCAATAACAGGAAATTTTTCCTATTGGTTCATTTTGATCACTGTGATAGACTCTATCACAGTGATCAAAATTAAAATAAATAGTAAATCAAACCACCCTTTATCACCCCCTTAGGTAAAAATAATAAAATTTAAAAAAAGGTCTTTTTGGTGATCCGGCTCTTTTTGGTTATCCTTCTCGCTATGGCCCCGGCACTTGCCCGGGTGCTGACGCGGGCCTTGAGGCCTGTATAGTAGAGTACTAACTGAACCTGCGTCTCCAACACAAATTCAGTTACTACAGTGGCAGAATCTGCCGCCCCCTCACTTCAGTGACGGCCTGAGGGAAAGTGCTCAACTTGCCACATGGTAGGTGCGCCCCTCCTTATGACGCTCTCGGGGTCCAGACGTTAACTGTGCAAAATTTTGTGGCTGCAGCTGCGACGGTGCAGATGCCAATCCCGGACATACACACATACATACATACATACAGTACATACATACATTCAGCTTTATATATTAGATATGTCAGAGAGACACATACCTCTCTGTGTTCATCATCTCATTAAATACATTTACATTTGACCAGCTTGATTTTCCTGAAATTGCCTGCGCCCCACGACAACCAAAAACAACCGACAACAACCGGCCAACTAGTATAATACTATTGTAGTAATCCGGTAATTTAGCATAGCAAATATTTTTATTGTCCATACAGTATACTATATAAACAGTTGTTAACCCCAAGGTATAAAGTTTGCAGGACACTGGAATACAATTTTGCATGGAAAGTAAACATAAATACATAGAATATAGTTATACATATACACTGTAAATTTAGGCTTGTGCAAGTTCCAAGACACAATTTTGGTTTATATAGATTCTTCTGTCTCATAGTGTTGGGGTATGTAAATTGATTACAACACCAGAAAGGATTGGAAATAGATGAATGGAGAGAGTGGGTACATAGCTATACTGAGAAATCAAATTTCTTTCATTGATACCTGTGGAGAATGTCCAAAATATCTCTCAATTTTTAGCGAGCAAAATGTATGGAGAATGTTGCAACTGGATAATGGAAGAAATTTTGAAAATTGTCTGGCCTTATGTCTTGAGACACTATGTAAAGGGTACTCTTTGCATTATTCCTGTATTTATTTAGACGACCTCTCAAGGGTTAGGTGGTACATCCTATATACCCGAGTCCACATGAACATTCTATTAAATAGATGATAAAATCTGACCTACAGTATAAGAATGTCACTATTTCATATGCCTCCTTAGTTGCATGAGATATGAATTCTTTTCACCCATGAGTGATGGAAAGACAGCACATTTCTTACAGTTGCATTTGCCCATCAGGCCCCAGCAGCAGGTTTCTGCCGGTACAGTAACTGAACCTGCTTCTGAGACGCAGGTTCAGTTACTCTATTGCCTTGCGGACCCATTAGTTAAATCCGCCAGCCAATCGGAGGCTGGCAGCTGACACCGATGTATGACATCATTGCCATTCGCTGGCAAGTCCGCGCTGGAATGCCTGGGATGGGCGTCAATGCTGGAGCGCGGCCAGGTAAGGAGAAAGGTGTCTTTTTATTTTTATTGAATGCGGCAAGTATATGAGACACAGGGGGCAGTATGTGAGACACAGAGGGGCAGGATGTGAGACACAGGGGGCAGGATGTGAGACACAGGGGGCAGTATGTGAGACACAGGGGGGGCAGTATGAGAGACAGGGGGGCAGGATGTGAGACATCGGGGGTCAGGATGAGAGACAGAGGGCAGGATGTGAGACACGGGGAGCATGATGTGAGACAAAGAAGGGCAGGATGTGAGACACGAGGGGCAGGATGTGAGACACACGGGCAGAATATGAGACACAGGGGCAGAATGCGTGACACAGGGGGGCAGGATGTGAGACACGAGGGCCAGAATGTGAGACACAGGGGGCAGGATGTGAGACACGGGGGGCAGGATGTGAGACACAGGGGGGCAGGATGTGAGACACAGGGGGCAGGATGTGAGACACAGGGGGTAGAATGTGAGACACAGGGGGGCAGGATGTGAGACACGAGGGCCAGAATGAGAGACACAGGGGGCAGGATGTGAGACACAGGGGGGCAGGATGTGAGACACAGGGGGGCAGGATGTGAGACACAGGGGGCAGGATGTGAGACACAGGGGGTAGAATGTGAGACACAGGGGGGCAGGATGTGAGACACGAGGGCCAGAATGAGAGACACAGGGGGCAGGATGTGAGACACAGGGGGCAGGATATGAGATACAGGGGGGCAGGATATGAGATACAGGGGGGCAGGATGTGAGACACAGGGGCAGAATGTGAGACACAGGGGGCAGGATGTGAGACACAGGGGGGCAGGATGTGAGACACAGAGGGCAGGATGTGAGACACAGGGTATAATGTGAGACACAGGGGGCAGAATGTGAGACACAGGGGGCAAAATGTGAGACACAGGGTGCAGGATCATAGGGCAGGATGGATACGATGGAGACAGATGGGGCAGCAGGATCATGGGACAGATGGGTCAGGATCATGGGACAGATGGGGCAGAATCACGGGACAGATGGGGCAGGATGGGGACATCATATGAGGGTAGAATGGATACTCATGAGAGCAGGATGGGAAAACATATGGCTGGAGCCAGGAATGAGATTCACGGGGCCAGGATGGGGGATATTATTACCATAGGGGCTAATTAAGGGATATTATTACTGCAGTGATGTATTTATTTTATTTTTTGAGGATACTGTTTTTAAATGGGGAGGCGGTCCTGTTACTGTATAGAGCAACACTATGTTGCCTTTTTTCTTCATCTGGTGTAGTGTAGAAGTTGGGAAAAAATTGAGTAATGTGTTCTGTAAGCGGAGTTCTAGATAACTGTGTTATTTCCTGCAGAGACGAGTCCTGGCTAGAAGACGTGATGGTGGTCTGTGCTGGATGAAGATGAAAAGCGAAGCTGAAGGACTTCACCTAGAGACGTCACTGGTGAGTCAGTGTGTACACTGACACTATACACTATATGCAGAGTTCCTGTGCACAATGTCACCAGTGATCACTGTATTACCTGTACACTGGTACTATATACAGAGCTCCTGTGTATAATGGCACTTATGGTGATAGTATTGTGTTTTTTTATTGATGATTAGTATTGTAGTATTCAGTCACTATGTGGTGGTAATATGTTGTCTGGCCATGGTGTGGCAGAATTTGTCCCTTGTGTGTGCTGTTATTAGGTCACTGTGATGGTAATATGTGGTCTGGTCATGGTGTGGTAATATTTGTTCCCTGTATGTGGTATTATTGGTCCCCATGTGGTGGTAATATGTGGTCTGGTCATGGTGTGGTATTTGTTCCCTGTACGTGGTATTATTGGTCACCATGTGGTCATAATATGTGATCTAGACATGGTGCTGTGGTTTTTGTTCCTTGTATGTGCTCTTATTTGGTCACTGTGGTGGTAATATGTGATCTGGATATGGTGTGATGGCATTTGTTCCTTGTATGTGGTATTATAGGTCTCTATGTGGTGGTAATATGGTGTCTGGTGATAGTGCGGTGGTATTAGTCCCCTTGGATGTGATATTATTGGTCATTTTAAAAATTTTAAAATAAATAAAAATATACCTAAATTGTATTGCATATTTTAAGAAATTTTTAATAGGTTAGCGCGTAGAGTAGGGCCCTGACAAAAGAGTCTACCTTGTCATGATGGCAGATTAGAAAAATAATTTTGGCCAAAACAAAAGCTGCTGGCTATATGTGTGATCTGGTGATGGGAACTGTTAATGTGTGATTGGTGAGAAGTGGAGTTTTTCCAAGAGAGAGCGGTGGGACTGTGGACAGTTTGAGGGCTGGAGGTGGAGCTGGGGTGGAGCCTGGGTGGAGTTTCAAGGGGGCCCTGAAAAATTTTGCCAGTATGGGGCAGCCCTGAGACCCATCACTCAATAAGTGGAGACATGTGTACACATACTCTTCCACCATGTAATGCTGGCTCCTGCTAATATGGACCCTATTACATGGTGGTGCTGTATGTTGTGGTGTGCTCATAAAGTTTTGACACATTTTGGCGATGCTAACCCTGCCTTCCAAGGTGCTGATGGTACCCCAGCTGCGTTTGTGACTTCCTCCTCAATCTCTGCCTTGTTCTTCCACTGAGCCCCCTCTGTCAGGTGGGAAAGACATCAGTAGTTTCTCTTCCGGTGTCTGCTTTTATTCCCGCACTTGGTGCTCTCGTACCAGTGACAGAAGTAATGATGGTGCGTTGTCCTTGTAGCAGGGATCCAGCAGGGTGGCCACCCAGTAATATGCACTAGTAACAATACAGGCAACTCGGCGGTCATTGAGCAGGCACTGCAGCATGTATTGACATGTGGTTGCCAGGCTGCCCAGAGGCAACGACAAGCTGTCATGTACCCAGATGGGAGGTATATCTTCTGGGTACTCTGTGTCCCCCTAGACACGCTCCAGTGATGCCCGTGAGTAGTGTTGAGCATTCCGATACCGCAAGTATCGGGAATCGGCCGATATTTGCGGTATCGGAATTCCGATACCGAGTTCCGATATTTTTGCGATATCGGGAATCGGTATCGGAATGCATATGAGCGAGTGAAGGACCTGCGATGACGTCGCGGTCTTGTGATTGGTCGCATGAGCGGTCACATGAGCGGTCACGCGACCAATCACAAGCCGCCACGTCATCGAAGGTCCTTCACTCGCTCATTCTTAGGAACGGAGGCTGCCGGTTGCAGCGGTTACTACCAGGGCGCGTCAGAGGGTGAGTATATCCCTATTTTTTATTTTTATTCTTTATTTTACACATGAATATGGATCCCAGGGCCTGAAGGAGAGTTTCCTCTCCTTCAGACCCTGGGAACCATCCAGGATCACTTCCGATATTTGTGTCCCATTGACTTGTATTGGTATCGGGTATCGGTATCGGCGATATCCGATATTTTTCGGATATCGGCCGATACAATCCGATACCGATACTTTCAAATATCGGAAGGTATCGCTCAACACTACCCGTGAGCTGATCTGAGTACCACCCTGCTCTGAACACGGTTGTTCCTTCTCTTCATCATCATCATCATCCTCCCAAACTGTCCTCTGGCTCTACAGTTGGGTACCTAGCCCTACAGTAACCCATCCTCCAAGCCATGTGTGGACAAAAGGCCTGATAATCGTGTGAATTGGCCCTGCTCCTCTTCCTAAAGTGCCACCACCTCATTCATCATGGTTTAAATTGTTTTTTATAGCAGGCAAATAAGTGGTATAGTAACTCTGATGATGGCGTCTTTTGCGCTAGCCATATTGGTGGAATATTCAAAGCAGCGCAAGACAGCACACACGTCCTGCATGGAAGCCCGCTCATTGGTAGTGAAGTGATGTTGTTCTGCAGAGCAACTGAGCTGTGTGTGCTGCAGCTGAAACTCCATTATTGCATGCGGCTGGTTGTACAGTTGTAATAACGCAGGAGTCAAGGTGTCGTCATGGACCAGAGGCAGATCAAGGGTGAACAAATTTATTAACAAATATAACTCCATGCAGGGAGGGAATGGTTATGAGAGGATAGGACACTGGGAGGGGGCAACAGGAAAAACAGGTATAGGAAGAATGTTCGCAAAAGGAATAGAGTATAGGAGGATAAACTTATCAGTCTGTCGGCTTATTGATTGTAGCTCCTCGGTCTCCAACGATGGCACCGACAACAGCGGTACGTGATGTCTCGGAGTGGTCCTGGGTAGATGGAGGTCCGGTTCTTCGATGAGAGCAGAGCATCTTTGTCGCACAAGTCGGGTACTCCCACCCCTGGATACTGGGCTCAGTCCTAATATAAGTTCTCTATGCTGTTTCACTGGAGCGTGGACTTGCTCTGGGGTGTCAGCGGGTAAGGGGTCGGTAAGATCTGACAGTCTCTGGTGCTGAACTAAGGCAAGCGCACGTAGCAGTAACGGGGATCACGTATGATTCACCACCCGGCACTGGAACATCGGGCAGGTAAAAGTCTGTCATCCGGGTACAGGGGAAATGATTACTAGGATGTCTCGAGATGGGCCTTTACTCACTAGATACTGCGCTCTCCGGGCCTGCACCTCACCCTGCTGCGCGCTCAGTCTTCCCGCCGAAACTCCTGACTCTGAGCGCTTTTTAGACCTGACCCGCCTCCTACTGACAAGTGCAAAGGTCGTTCCGGTCTAAGAAGCTTTCCCCCGTGCAACAATGGTGAAAGTCATGGCAGTTCCGGCATCGGCGCCAAAGAGGTACCCCCGGTCCGGTTCATCCTCTTACACAGTCTCTCCAGCATATGCAAGGTGGTGTTTTACCTTGTGGGAACATCGCATGAGATGGTAAGTGGGAAGGCAGAAGTGACACTGCAGCACGGAAAGTGCTCACTCACTGCCTGCACTTTCAGCAGCAGCTCCAACATATTGTCACGGGAGACCTAGGTAGGAAAGAGCTGATAACCCGGGCCCCTGCGATTTCCCTCAGACTAGGGAAACCCTGACTGACCCTCTCCCAGAGTTTACACTGATGGTGTGCATGTCTGGGCCTCCACCCTCGCCCTATCTCCTGTTTCAACCCTAGGCTGAAACCACCACCCCCCCCCCACCAATGAAGAGACCACACTCCAATACCCACAGTTAGCACAGACAAGGATAACGGAAAAATAAGCACCACGCCGCAGTCACTCAGGAATACACTATAAATGCAAAGGGCAAAGCAAATACAAATATGGCAAGGAGAAAATAAGACAAAGGGAGATACACCACCAGCAACAATACTCCAACTACTTAGCTCACAACTCCAGACCGAGATAACCACGCACAAGACAGAAGCTATAATCGGCGACGCCCAATGTTCAGGAGAACTATTAAAAGGCAGTGGGCATGGCCCAGCTTCCAATCCGAGCACCAGGTAAATTAACCCCGGACCAGCTAGATAAAATCTAGCCGACGCCAATGAGCGCATAGTGGACAAAAGCGGAATTACCGCTGTCTGTCGGACGACCTGGTCTGAACAGCGTCCGACATGACACATATGTGATTAGTTTTTCAGGAAGCTCTGCACCACCAAGTTCAGCACATGTGCTAGGCAAGGGATGTGCGTTAAACCAGCTAGGCCCAAAGCTGCTACGAGATTTCACCCATTATCGCACACTGCGCGGCTGGGCTTGAGGTTCACTGGCACCAACCACTCATTGGTCTGCTGTTTGATCCCAGTCCACAGCTCATGCGCGTTGTAGGATTTGTCCTCCAAACAGATGAGTTTCAGAACTGCTTGCTGTCATTTCTCCCTGGCTGTGCTGAAGTTAGCGATGTAAGTCTTGCTGTGACTGGATGAAGAGACGGTGAAGGAAGCAAAGAAAAAGGAAGAGGCAACCTGAACAGATAAACATCGAGCATGGTAAGACATGAGCTACAACGCCTTCCTCTTCTGTCCCAGCCGTCACTACATTTACTCGGTGGGCAGTTAGGGAGATGTAACATACTTGGCCATGCTTACTGATCCACATATTGGTGGTTATGTGGACCTTGCCACTGATGGACTTGCGCAGTGCACACCTGACTTGGTCTGCAACACTTTTGTGCAGGGTAGGGATGGCCTGCCTGTAAAAGTTGTGGCAGCTGGGAACAACATACTGCGGGACAACCACCGCCATCAGTTTTTAAAACTGTCCATCTTCCCCTGCCGGAATGGCAGCATTTCAAAGGTCAGTCATTTGGAAAAGCTTCAAACATGTTTAAGCACAGGTTTTTACGTAACAAAATAGTTAAAAAGTCAAGTGAATACTCTCGCAAGTCATGGTATATGTTCTTTTTTGGAGACTGTTAACCTTGATGTAAAATATACTATTTCTCCTCTTTTGCAATGAACCATGGACTATCTTTCTTGGTAAGTAACATGAAAATACAGAGCAGATGTTGGCTTTTAATTCTGAAGCAGGTCACACACAATCACCTTTGATTTATTTGTTCACAAACACAGCATTGTTCACAATTGCATATAAATAAACCGGGCCCGCAGGTCTGATTTGTGCTCTAGTTCCATCTACACAGGGAAAATTAGAACTTTATTTACTACAAGCCAATTAGTTTTTGTAAAAGTTTCATCTGGAGCTCATGTATAATGGTGCTCCATAATGAGGCAATGTGAATGCGTTCTCTGGAGAAATGTATGCAATACATAACATGCCATTTATTATCACTCCATATTGTTTTGGAGGCTGGATCACAATTATCCTTAATGTGTTTGTAGAATACTGAGCATACACATATTTGGATGTAATTGCCCATTTGTTATTTACTTTCACTGAAATCAAATGGCATCAACCTACAGTACAGCTATAAGGAAGAAACGAGTGTGATTCCAGTGACTGCAAGTGACAATAGAGAAAAAAATCACCAGTATCTTTATATATCATAATCATATATTGCATAGGAAATAAATGCCTTTATCTCAGCACAGTTGTCGACTATTTACTGTTAACTATAAAATTATGATATTAACAATCATAATAAGTGGTTGGGTGGTGGTGTACCGCTTTAAAGATATATAGATAAATTACTGCACAATTGTTTTAGGAAAGTGTGGGAAAAATTCTGCAAAATTGAAATGCTTGCAAAGATAGAAGTGTTAATAGTTTATTTTTATCAATTAACATAATGCAAAGTGAATAAACAAAATAAAAAACTAAATCAAATCAGTATTTGATGTGACCGCCCTTTGCTTTCAAAAGAGCATTATTGTATTTTTTGGACTATAAGATTTGGGAGGAACATGGGGGTGCGTCTAATAGTCCGAATGTAGCTTACCTGTGGGTGTGCAGCAATGGTGGAGCTAGGTCACAGGAGGCAGGGTTGCCGCTGCAGGAAGCCGATGGCAGCAGGAGTGGAGCGATACTGTGGGCCCTGGTCTGGGAGCAGGAAGTGTCCCTGTAGTGCAAGGCTGGAATCATTGATCTCCCGGCGGAGGGCTTCAGAAAAATGTCGGCGGTGTGAGGCAGGAGTAGAGTCCACGTTGCGCACATTGATCTCCCAGGGTGGGCTGAAACAAAATGGTGCCAGTGTCGGCGCATGAACAAATTTGTAATAATTATAGGGGATAACTCAGGAGACTCTTTGCGTGGAACAAGACAACTACAGGACACAGTTTTATAAGTGGTAAAGTCTATATTATCACACGGTGATTCAAACAGGTGCAGAGAGAAACTTAAGTCCCCAACACTTGGTGTAAATATTAAACGCAGCTTAGCAGTCTATAGGAAACTTCAGAGGAAAATGCAATCACGCAGAAAGTCTATGAAGCACAATTATTCTTGAGGATACTTGACACGAATAAGTCCTTGTTTTACTCCAAACACAGATAGATATGCTTATAAGGCAGTTCAAATAATATCTTAGCTCAACCAGGGAGGCCTGAGTGTACGTCTCAGGTTTTTGCAGAGCAGCAACAGTTTACATGTCCAGCAAATGCAGATGAAGTAAACACGAGCAGCAGATGAAGGAGGATTACTGGAAACTGGTGTATGCAGCAGGAACTCAGAGCAGAGTAGCAGGATCACTACACAGGTTCACAGGAGCAGGTGTATAGCCAGGGAGTCACCAGAGTCAGGAGCTGGATGCAAGACAGAATACTCTAGCACAGACTGAAGGCTGGGGTGGAGTTTTATAACAGGAAGACACATTGCACATGAGACCAAAGACGCCATCTTGGAAAAGGGCAGTAATGCACAAAAGGTAATAAAAAATGTTCAAAGTCCTGACATTACTCCCTCCTTAGAAGAGGCCTCAGGACAATCCTGGACCTGGTTTCTCAGGGAATCTCTGATGAAAACGAGAAACCTTCTGTTGGGCATTGATGTTTTCCACAGGTTCTCAAGAGTCTTCCTCAGGGGGATATCCCTGCCATCTTATCAGATATTGGAGCCAATTCCTGCGAATCCTGGAATCAACAATTTCCTCCACCACAAATTGTTCTTGCCCATCAATCACCACAGGCTGCGGAGGTGGCACAACACATCCCTGGAAGGTATTAGGAGATACAGGCTTTAGTAAAGATACATGAAAAACTGGATGTACCTTCATAGTCCTAGGCAGCTTCAGCCGGCAGGCCACAGAGCTCACAATACCGTTGATCTTGAAAGGGCCAATGAATTTCTGTCCAAGTTTTTGTGAAGGAACGTTTAACTTCAGATTCTTAGTTGCTAACCACATGGAATCTCCTACTTTGAACATGGGTGCAGGTTTACGGAATCTATCAGCCGATCTCTTATAACGTTCTTGAGCTGTGGTCAGGGATTCCTTCAGAACCTCCAGATTTTGCCTCATCGCAGCCAGCCTTTCCTCCACTGCTGGAACCGGAGAATTAATTGCAGACCTAGGGAAGATACACGGATGATAACCCAGATTGGCAAAGAAAGGTGTAAATTTAGTGGAGGCTCTCTGAGAATTGTTATATGAAAATTCGGCTAACGGCAGCAACTCCAACCAATCATCCTGGAGATGGCTGACATAGCATCTTAGATATTGTTCCAGCGTCTGGTTGGTCCGCTCAGTCTGACCATTTGTCTGGGGATGGTAAGCGGAAGAGAGACAGACATTAATATTGAGTGCAGAGCAAAACCCCTTCCAGAATCTTGAAGTGAACTGTACTCCATGGTCAGAGATGATCTCATCCGGAACCCCATGCAACCAAAAGACATTCTGTATAACCAAGTTCACTGTATTTTTAGCTGAGGGGAGGCCAGTGCACGGATCAATATGAGCAGCCTTAGTCAGGTGATCAACTACCACCATGATTGTATTCATGCCCCCCGATGTAGGCAGCTCCATAATAAACTCCATTGATATAGACCCCAAGGGCGGGACGGAACAGGTAATGGTTGTAGAAGACCCGTAGGTGCCACATGAGGAGTCTTGTAATGAGCACATACCTCGCAAGAGAGAACATAGTCCTTGGTATCCTTCAGGAAAGTTGGCCACCAGAAGAATCGGCTCAGGAACTCTTGTGTCTTCTGTACCCCCCTGTGACCAGCCAACTTGGAGTCATGTACCAACTTGAGGATCTGCAGACGGACGACCTCAGGGACGTAGATACGTCAATCTCTGAACCACATGCCACCCTTAAAGACGAGATTAATATCCACAGGTGGGTTGGCCAGAAATATATCACCTTCATAGGCCTCCATGCACTCCTTCCACAAGTCCTGATCATGGATAACTCCGGTGAAATTGACATCAGATAGAATGGTCTTGGACGGGGCTCCAGGTACGGAATCCGCAGCATGGATTCGGGATAAAGCATCAGCCTTCCCATTACGAGAACCTGGATGGTACGAGATAACAAAGTTAAATTGATTTAAAATAAGTTCCAACGAGCCTGACGAGGAGAAAGACATCTAGCGGATCTAAGGAACTCTAAATTGCGATGGTCAGTTAGCACTATGATCTGTAGATCGGTAGAAGAAGGAGATATTGATCCAGATCACAGGACGTCAGCTTTCAGGTAAAACATAGAGTTGGTTTATTCAATTTCATTGAAAACAATAGTACATCGCAAAATTGGTAGTGGAACTATGTCCATGATAAAGGAAGTCGGGGGGGCACACAGGGGAGAGATGTGTAGAACCAGACTCATTTTCAGTGTGGCACACGCTCTTAGACTTGGTATGAATGTGGTCTTTATCACATCAATTCACCTAGGTAGACTTGAGCAAAGTCAGGGATTTTGTAGGGTTTTAGTCAGATATATCAGTAACTAATTATACCAAAGTGGTGATAATTATCATTGTCGTATGTAGGTTGAAACACAGTCATTAACTGAAACATAAATAGCTGTGTAGGAGATTTAGGAATAGCCAACCTCTGCTATAATGGTGAGCTTGTGAAGGACAGTTTCATGTCATAGGTCATACATCATGGCCAGACTGAGCACAGAAACAAGACGCAAGGTAGTTACACTGCATCAGCAAGGTCTTTCCCAGTTGTAGATTTAAAAGCTAACTGGAGTTTCAAGATGTTCTGTTCAAGCTCTTTTGAAGAAACACCAGAAATGGGAAACATTGAGAGCTGTAGACGCAGTGGTCAGTCACGGAACCTTAGTGCAGCAGCTGACAGACACATCATACATCTGTTATAAATCGAAAGAAATACAGCAGTGCCATCAGCTCAGAACTTGCAGCAACCAGTGAGATCCAGCTAAACCCATCTACTGTTCGTAGAAGCCTGGCCAGCAGTGGGCTACATGAAAAAAAATGTGGTCAAAAACCATATCTTCAATATGGGAACAAGTTGAAGTGACTCATCTGTTCACTAAATCATTAGAACTGTGGTGCAGAAATATGGCAGCAGGACTTCTGGACTGATGAGACAAAATTTGAAATACTTGGCTGTAATAGAAAGCAGTTTGCTGGCTGGAGAGAGATACAATATTGAATGTCTGTCGGCAACACTGAAGCATCGTGGAGGTTCATTACCAGTTTGGAGGTGTATTTCAGCAAATGGAGTTGGGTATTTGTTCAAGATTATTGGTTTCCTCAATGCCAACAAATACATGCACATACTTATTCATGATGCAATTTTTTCTGCGTGACGTGATTGGCACTAAATTTATTCTGCAGGAAGATAATGACTCCAAACATACAGCGAATGTGATTAAGAAATATCTTTAGTGTAAAGAAAGAAAACATCCTCGAAGTAATGATATGGCCATCACAACATCATGGAGTCTTTAGGGATAACATGGAGAAAGAAGGATTTGCTCAAATCTACAGTATACGTATACACAGAAAATCTGTGGTTAGTTCTCCAAGATGCCAAGTTCCTTCAAAAACTTGTGTGCAAGTGTATCTAGAAGAATTGATGATGATTTGAAGGCGTCATTACCTGTGTATTTTTTAATTTATAACAAAAACTACTAACACTTCTATCTTTGAAACATTCTTAGTTAGCAGCATTTTTCCATATATACATATGGTGCAAAGTAAGAATGCTTTCACCCATACTGTAGTTGTGATGTTACCGCTGCAGCCGTGCCAGCAGAAACTGGGGACAATGCCAGAGAGGAAGGGGTAAGTAAAGTTGGTGTCTTTATTTTTGCCCAGACAAAGTCTAAAAATTATCAAAGAACTGGACAGTGGAAAACCCTTTTAATATAGTTGACTAAAAGCACAGTACAGATAGGGCTAGGTTTTTGGACAAAGCAAGAGGTTTATAAACTGGTGTACAGCTCATAATTGGTACCACAATGTACATTACTGTTTTATAAATGTTACCTAAATGAAATTGCAGAATATATTTGTGTTTTTATTCTCAACTTATAGGAAAATATAAGTGCATTATGTATGGTGTGCAATGTACTTTTACATACGTATTATCACACAATGGATCTGGCATTGAAAAAACATATAAACTCCATAAAAGTCTGTAGAGAACAGCAAACCGGATGCAATAAATGTCACGGGGAGACTAGGTGAGCGAGAGCTAATAACTCGGGCCCCTGCAATTTCCCTCAGACTAGGGAAATCCTGACTGACCCTCTACCTGGAGTTTACACTGATGGTGTGCATGTCCATGCCTCGACCCTCGCCCTGTCTCCTGTTTCAACCCTAGGCTGAAACCAACCGCCCACCACCCAGTGAAGAGGTAATACACCAATACCCACAGGTAGCACAGACAAGGATAAAGGAAAATATACACCACGCCGCAGTCACTCAGGAATCTAATATATAAAGCTGAATGTGTGTATGTGTGTATGTATGTATATATGTGTGTGTATGTCTGGGATTGGCAGCTACAGCCACAAAATTTTGCACAGTCACACATCTGGACCCCGAGAGCGTCAAAGCTATGTTGTGAGGTGAAATTTTAACCCCGCGCTTTCCAATTCACCAAACAATTTTGCCCCTATCTACATAATGGGGAAAAAATGAAAGGGAAAGTGTTGGAGGCAAATTAACAGCTGCCAGATGTGAACAAGGGGGACTTAAAGAATGAGAGCGATGGCGCCAAAGAGTATATACTGTACAGTTGCTAAGGTGGGGCCCCAACATGGGATAATCACCACACCACCACGGGGATATAAACACACACACAAAATGCGCCACACACATCCACGTGCTCGAACACATATACCACCCTCAGCGCACATTTCACCACACATACACCAACCTCGCCACATAAAAGTCGAAACACAAAAGTCGCCGCTCAAAACTCACCACGCGCAAAACTCTCCACATGCAAAACTCGCCACACGTGCAAAACTCACCTCATGGAAAACTCGCCACACGCAAAACTTGCACACGCGGAAAAATTGCCACATGCACAAAAAGTGCAACACATGCAAAAGTTGCCTCCCACAAAACTTGCACATACTCAAAAGGCACCACACATAAAACTCGCCGCGCGCAAAACTCGCCATGCGCAAAACTTGCTGCACACAACTTGCTACACTAACCTGTCACATGCAACTCGACACACAAAAAGTTGCTACACGCATGTCGCCACACAAAACTCATCTCACAAAAGTCGCTACATGCATGTCGCCACACGCAACTCAACACACACAACTTGACACACGAAACTCGCCCTAAAACACACACAAGTCTGGTATTATCCTTCAAAAATAAAAATCTGTTTAATAAGCAGACAAACTACAAGAGCAACAAATGTACCATATAGGAATCCGGCAGCTGTCAGTCACATGACCTGTCTATTATGTGTATGTGTGAGCTAATATATACTGCCAGGGGGTGGGCTTACTGTTGGCTGGGGATTTATCAGGCTGCCAATTTAGCTTACAAATACTGAGGTAAAAATACTGACCAAATAACGTGTGAACGAGGTCTAATACAGGAGGAGATGACATACAGATATATACTATATACAGGAGGAGATGACACACAGGTATATACTATTTACAGGGGAGATGACACACAGGTATATACTATATACAGGAGGAGATGACATACAGGTACATACTACATACAGCAGGAGATGACATACAGGTATATATTATATACAGGAGGAGATGACACACAGGTGTATACTATATACAGGAGCAGATTACCTACAGGTATATAGTATATACAGGAGGAGATGACATACAGGTATATGCTATGTATAGGAGGAGATGACATACAGGTATATACTATATACAGGAGGAGATGACACACAGATATATACTATATATAGGTGAGATGACACACAGGTATATACTATATACAGGAGGAGATTACATACAGGTATATACTATATATAGGAGGAGATGACATACAAGTATATACTATATACAGGGGACATGACACACAGCAGGTATATACTATATACAGGGGAGATGACATACAGGTATATACTATATACAGGAGATGACATACAGGTGTATACTATATACTGTATAAGGGAGATGACAAACATGTATATACTGAGGTGAAAATGAGAGGTGTGGGGTGAAAATGAAAAGGTGTGAGTGCAAAATGAGAGGAGTGAGGGAAAATAGTGGAGTGATCGGAAAATGACAGATGTGAGGTCGAAATGACAAGTGTTAGGGGGGAATGAGAGGAGTGAGGGGGAAAATAAGAGGAGTGAGGGGGAAAATGAGAGGTGTGAGGGAGAAAATGAGAGATGTGAGGGGGAAAATGAAAGATGTGATGGGGAAAATGAGAGGCGTGATGGGAAAACAAGAGAAGTGAGGTGCTATAACTAACCACAGATATTTACTATGCCCAGGCAATGCCGGGCTCTTCAGCTAGTACACTATAAAAGTGCAGGGCAAAATAAATACAAATATAGGAAGGAGTAAATAAGACTAAGGAAAATACACCACCAGCAACGAATCTCCAACAACCAGCTCTCCACTCCAGACCGAGATAACAACGCACAAGACAGAAGCTATAATCGGCGACACCCAATGATCAGGAGAACTATTTAAAGGCAATGGGCATGGCCCAGCTTCCAATCCGAGGATCAGGTAAATTAACCCCGGAACAGCTAGATAAAATCTAGCCGACGCCAATGAGCAAATAGTGGTCAAAAGCGGAATTATCGCTGTCTGTCGAACGACCTGGTCTGAACAGCGTCCGACATGACAATAAAAGCAATATTCAGATACAAACATTGAATATATAACATGCTTAGCTCCTATTGAACTAAATTACCGGTAGATCTGATCTGCAGTATTCTGCATAGTATAAAGAGTCATGCTCATCCAGATCTGTACACTGTTTTCATCTGTGGCCTGAGATAACAGGTGATTGGTGGGGGTGTTGGACCCCCACTAATCTGAAGTGATGACCTATTCTAGGGATATGCATCAGCACACTGCGATTATTGCATAAAAAAGGTACTTAGTTAACATTTTTTTATTAAAAATCATAAAAGCCATTTAACCACGCCAACGTGACATCAATTTGGATGGTCCCTAACTCTGATGACTGTGCCCAGCCCAGTTTCCAATGAAACTCGGAATGAGATAGGAACCAGGCTTAGCTTGTAATGAAACCATTTTGGGAAAAATGGGTCCACACCTTTCAATGCAAGCTGCAAAGAAAAAGGCCAGCACACCAGGTGTGACATTTTTGTTTTTTGTTTTTCTATTTTAGGGATATGTCTTCAATATCCCAAAGTAGATAACGCCTTTAAGGACCTAACTAGGATGCTAAGATCTATATGCAAGGAATTACATTATTAAAATAAGCTATTCATAGTTCTGTGATGTATAAGAAATTCACAGATACACACAGTTGGTTTGTTTTAAATAATGAATATACGTAAATTCCTTTTAGGAATATGAACAAACCTAAAATGCGTCATCAAACAATAAAGGGTTACATGTATTATAATCTCCATCTTTAAAATGTTTTCTTCGCCTAGAACAACTTGGTTTATTCTTTTAATGCTTCTTCTTTTACTAAGTATTATGCGTTTTCTTTCCGGAAATGAAAATAAATAAAAGCAATCAAATAATGCTAACAAAGAGCAGCTCAATTTCTGTAAGATTTAGTTGGGCAATTTAAATAGGTGGCATATACCGGTAATATTACATTTCACCGAGAGGACACTGCAGTTAAAAAGTGTGGAGAACTACAATTTTACACAAGAGGATTACATATTTGCTGGGGATCTAAGAAGCCAAACTCTCAGCCGTCAGCTGATCACTGGCTACACCCATCACTAGTTCATCAGAGCAGGTGCACATGGACCTCAATTGGACGACCGGTCCACCCTCTATTGTCTGGTGTCTGTGACTAATATCCCTGAACAAAACTTTTAATGAAATGCATACATTAGGCAATGACATAGAAAACGTGACAATTATTTTACACTAGATGGCAGCCCGATTCTAAAGAAGTCTAGAATCCATATATACTTTATTTATTCAAATGTAAGAATAATACAATTAATAAATAATAGTAAGAAAGAACAAAAAATGGCTGCACTCACCAGCTCTTGACAATTCTTGACAGTACGGCACATTTCTGATTGGTCGCTCGCGGCAGGCGGCAACCAATCAGAAAAGTGCCGCGCACCACGAAGGCATATATCTTTGTCCACCTTGAGCGGGTGTAGGACGCTGGTGACGTCACTTATCTCCGGACATTATCTCCGGACAAAGCCACGGAAGTTGGCACAAATTGCCGGAAGTAGTATTCTAGGCAATTATATATTAGATTTTAATGTTATCAGTGTTTACCTTTGAACGTTTATATTGTATTGTCCTGTCACCAGCCATGTGTACGATTATCGGCCGAAAGCCTCTCTGGAACCAATAATCACCCCATGTAAAGGTATCTTTATAAGTTAAAGATTCAGAATACTATGACTTTTATCATATCCTGAACAGTCAAGTTTTTTATGAACCGTTAAGGTTTTCTGGTTGAAGTAAAAAAAACTCTGAGTGTTTACAGTTTGAAACCATAAAATGTTGAAAAATTATGTCATTCTTGAGTATATCACTCAATGGTGCTCATAAACGTGTCAAATTTGATCTATAATATACTTTAATATACGTTACTTTAATCTTTAATATACTTAAGAACAGGGCCCCAGACATCACACAGGGGTTCTGAAACACCGCACAGTGGTCCAAAATATCGCTGTGCTCTGCCTGGGGCCCCATATGCTGCCTGGGGCCCCTGTGCTCTGCCTGGGGCCCCATATGCTGCCTGGGGCCCCTGTGCTCTGCCTGGGGCCCCATGTTCTGCCTGGGGCCCCTGTGCTCTGCCTGGGGCCACTGTGCTCTGCCTGGGGCCCCATATGCTGCCTGGGGCCCCTGTGCTCTGCCTGGGGCCCCATATGCTGCCTGGGGCCCCTGTGCTCTGCCTGGGGCCCCATAGGCTGCCTGGGGCCCCTGTGCTCTACCTGGGACCACTGTGCTCTGCCTGGGGCCCCACATGCTGCCTGGGGCCCCTGTGCTCTGCCTGGGGCCCCTGTGCTCTGCCTGGGGCCCCATGTTCTGCCTGGGGCCACTGTGCTCTGCCTGGGGCCACATAGGCTGCCTGGGGCCCCTGTGCTCTGCCTGGGACCACTGTGCTCTGCCTGGGGCCCCATATGCTGCCTGGGGCCCCTGTGCTCTGCCTGGGGCCACTGTGCTCTGCCTGGGGCCCCATATGCTGCCTGGGGCCCCTGTACTCTGCCTAGGGCCCCATATGCTGCCTGGGGCCCCTGTGCTCTGCCTGGGGCCCCTGTGCTCTGCCTGGGGCCCCATGTTCTGCCTGGGGCCCCTGTGCTCTGCCTGGGGCCACTGTGCTCTGCCTGGGGCCCCATGTTCTGCCTGGGGCCACTGTGCTCTGCCTGGGGCCCCATAAGCTGCCTGGGGCCCCTGTGCTCTGCCTGGGACCACTGTGCTCTGCCTGGGGCCCCATATGCTGCCTGGGGCCACTGTGCTCTGCCTGGGGCCCCATATGCTGCCTGGGGCCCCTGTGCTCTGCCTGGGGCCCCATATGCTGCCTGGGGCCCCTGTGCTCTGCCTGGGGCCCCTGTGCTCTGCCTGGGGCCCCATGTTCTGCCTGGGGCCCCTGTGCTCTGCCTGGGGCCACTGTGCTCTGCCTGGGGCCCCATATGCTGCCTGGGGCCCCTGTGCTCTGCCTGGCGCCCCATATGCTACCTGGGGCCCCTGTGCTCTGCCTGGGGCCCCTGTGCTCTGCCTGGGGCCCCATATGCTGCCTGGGGCCCCTGTGCTCTGCCTGGGGCCCCTGTGCTCTGCCTGGGGCCCCATATGCTGCCTGGGGCCCCTGTGCCCTGCCTGGGGCCCCATGTTCTGCCTGGGGCCCCTGTGCTCTGCCTGGGGCCACTGTGCTCTGCCTGGGGCCCCATATGCTGCCTGGGGCCCCTGTGCTCTGCCTGGGGCCACTGTGCTCTGCCTGGGGCCCCATAGGCTGCCTGGGGCCCCTGTGCTCTGCCTGGGACCACTGTGCTCTGCCTGGGGCCCCATGTTCTGCCTGGGGCCCCTGTGCTCTGTCTGGGGCCACTGTGCTCTGCCTGGGGCCCCATATGCTGCCTGGGGCCCCTGTGCTCTGCCTGGCGCCCCATATGCTACCTGGGGCCCCTGTGCTCTGCCTGGGGCCCCTGTGCTCTGCCTGGGGCCCCATATGCTGCCTGGGGCCCCTGTGCTCTGCCTGGGGCCCCTGTGCTCTGCCTGGGGCCCCATATGCTGCCTGGGGCCCCTGTGCCCTGCCTGGGGCCCCATGTTCTGCCTGGGGCCCCTGTGCTCTGCCTGGGGCCACTGTGCTCTGCCTGGGGCCCCATATGCTGCCTGGGGCCCCTGTGCTCTGCCTGGGGCCACTGTGCTCTGCCTGGGGCCCCATAGGCTGCCTGGGGCCCCTGTGCTCTGCCTGGGACCACTGTGCTCTGCCTGGGGCCCCATATGCTGCCTGGGGCCCCTGTGCTCTGCCTGGGTGTAGGACACTGGTGACGTAACTTATCTCCGGACATTAGCTCCGGACATTAGCTCCGGACATTATCTCCGGACATTAGCTCCGGACATTATCTCCGGACATTAGCTCCGGACAAAGCCACGGAAGTTGGCACAAATTGCAGGAAGTAGTATTCTAGGCAATTATATATTAGATACTATACTATATACAGTAGATAATATCACAACTTCATCTTGTATACTATATGATAAAAAAGGGGGACGAGAGTACCGCTGATGAAGGATGGGTATGACCGAAATGTAGTGGGATTTTTAATACATTTTTATTTTAATTTTATCAATTCTGGAAAATTATCCATTTTTTTTTGCCTTCGTGAGCGCCAGTCATCTGCATTGTCTCCTCCTAACTTCATCTTGCAAAATGCCACATAATACCATAGCGAAATGTGCCGGATTTTCTTTTTGACACACCGGGAAGAGATTCTTTTTCTTGAAGAAAGAAAGCTGGATCTTCCACAGCAGATTACGTCATTTATAAGAATTGCCCAGTCATGTGGAATAGACACCATGTAATTCTCAGTTCGTGTTTCATCCCATGTGCAGATTTGATGAACAGCAGTCTGCAGAGCTATGAATTATGATTCCTACTATGGACATCATTGGTACATGAAAAAGAGGAACAGAAAAAATTAAAGCATTTACATTTTATTATGGTTATTAAACTCTTCAAGGATCCAGTTTAAGGCTGCCGTCACACTAGCAGTATTTGGTCAGTATTTTACATCAGTATTTGTAAGCCAAAACCAGGAGTGGGTGATAAATACAGAAGTGGTGACGTGTTTCTATTATACTTTTCCTCTAATTGTTCCACTCCTGGTTTTGGCTTACAAATACTGATGTAAAATACTGACTAAATACTGCTAGTGTGACGGCAGCCTAATGGTTCTTTCATGAAGATAAAATTTCCATTCAAAAGGATAGTCCACTATTCAGACAACCCCTTCTTAAATACAGCCACAACAGAAGTAGTTCCACCACCCACCCCGCCTTAAGCCACTTTATAGAAGCCACATTTCTTAAAAGCTGTGTACAACCCTGAGCTCTCTTATTTGATGTGTTATAGGAGTCAAGTTGTGTCTGGAGGTCCTCTTTAAAGAGGTTGTCCACTACTCTGGCAACCCTTTCATAAACACTATATTCTGCAGTGTAAAATAAAAGTGTTTGGTCAGTGTGTCAGTTTTTACCATCAGTGTTTCACCAGTGATTTTCCTATATGAAAAAAAAAATTGCAATTGCAGGATATGGCAGACTCTATTGCTAAAGGTGGAGGCAACACAAGTGTAAAATACTGATAAAACAACCCCTCACACATCTACCAATTCATGGAGGGGCGGTCACCTAGTGTTAGATTTCCACATGAATAAGGCTTGTATAGGGCACCAGTCAAACAGATAAGTGTACTGCACAGTATCTGGTTTGCAGCCTGTTGGTGGTGCCTGTTAAGTCCTTCTCAGTCCCTGGCTTACTAGAGGTAGGGATCCGAGTAAAATGACACGCAGCACAAAAGGTTGTGTGATCATATACAGGGGAAGCCCAGGAGCACGTCTGACTCACTGGGCTCTACCCCTCCTTTATATAGAAAAGAGTTATAAATTTACAGACATGCGCACAAGCGCTCATATTTCACATCCTTTTACAAAAACAGTCTATACTAGAGATAAGGTACAGCTTCTGGTATGTAGGTAAAAGGTTACAATATCAAGAAGGAATGCGTCCATAAAAGGAAATGTCAACTTTGCTTAAGTTTCCTGATATAAGCCAGATGTCTCAGGAGAAAGACACAATGGATTCTTTCAGTCTGATCTCCACAATTCCCCCCTTTGACATATTCTTTTTTTATTACCACAGGGCCAAAGACAAAGCCTTTATTTTTGGTATTACACATGCACACACTTATATTATTAATAAGAGAATCAAATCTAGTATTAATTCTTCTATCGCAAATTATTTTCTTCTTTAGCAGTATACTAAAATATAAAAACAAAAATTAGTACGGTAATATTAATTAGAATCACTAGAGGATAATAAAAGAAAAAAAAAAATTTATACTCTTGCATCTATTACACAAAGTTTATCTGTGCATACTGAGATACCCTTGAGCACAATCTGGAATAGTACGTATATGACTACAATAATCATAACTATATGTATTATGCTCTGCATAATCCCAGCAACCCACCCACCGATTCCTCTGAACCAGTTGGCTGGGTTAAGAAAAGAAAAGGTATCTGACCACCAGCTATCCTTATTCTGGTCATTATCTTTGTCATACTGATCTCTGAGTCGTTGTACGTCCTTTAATTTAAATGTCATACTCATAGTACTATTCGGGTCTATATAATGACAGCAGGTGGGTCCGATGATTTGACACATACCCCCTTGTGAGGCAGTTAGGTAATCCAATACCAGGGTATGTTGGTTGACGACTATTATAAGCTGATTCTGTACAGCTATACTAGTGTTTAGTATATCCAATATATCCCAGATCTGATCATCTAAATAATCCGTGGCTCTAACTAATTTATCCCACATTTGTGTTAACATAGGATAAATAAAAATGGTACTAGCAATTTTGTTAGGAATTCCCATTTGTACTATATGTGGCCTCCCCGAGGGACGTGGTGAGTTATCTGCAGCTCTTTTATATAGTGTGTGCTTGGGCACGGCTTGCATATTCACTTGTTTATTTGAAATTATGAATGTAGCTGGGGTTAGGCGTCCTAATGTACAAGTACCCTTTATACCTACGGGAAGCCATTTATATGCTCCTTCTCCGCATATCCAAAATGTACCTTCAGGCAGATCCCATAGAGCTGAGTGCTGCAATACCAATCTGTGAGCCAAATCCACAAATCTAGATACATCCTGAAGCATACACCAAGAGGGTTTTTGTCCCAAGGGGCTACAGTACCCGGCTGCGGGATTTCCACATACAGGCATTCCATTGACATACTCATCAGATTCATTACAAACCAGGTTCCCCGGTTTGCTTGTACAATCGCTTGCATTACCTTGAGGGAACAACTCAGAATGTTCCCAATTTCTATTGTGTATGTATCTTTCCAATACTACAGGTTTGAAAGCATCAGAGGGATCGGCGGTTGTACTGAAACTGAGCTGTAGATTTTCTGTGGGGACCTGTCCTAAATTAGTTAATCCAGTCTTATTCCTAGGTACCCAGGCCCCACCCTTATAGGCCAAATATTGTAGATGTGTACCAGTCCCTGAGAGATTACCCTGCCACCAAGGAAATTCTACCCATCCCACAATTGGTATGGCGATTGTAGTATTCCACAGCCTAGCATTACCAGTTTGGTTGTTGGCCAGGTTGTCTGAACAATTAGGCCAAGCGAATATTTCTTCTGCTGATACGGGAACTGCTAGAAAAG
This sequence comes from Ranitomeya variabilis, assembly GCF_051348905.1. Classification (NCBI taxonomy): domain Eukaryota; kingdom Metazoa; phylum Chordata; class Amphibia; order Anura; family Dendrobatidae; genus Ranitomeya; species Ranitomeya variabilis. The sequence continues at coordinate 114,133,614 of NC_135232.1, forward strand.
GCATACTTATGGCTGATACCGGTGAATGGGTACAGATCCAACAATCTGTCAGGGTTTGTGTATTGTTTAACAAGTCATGCACTAATTTTCTATGATGTTGTACGAATCTATTGTTCAAAGGGGCTAGAGAATTCAGTCTATCCCATGCCTCCGTTGAGGTTATCATTATTAACATCAATATCATGAGTTTATACTGCTTTTTTTGCAATGGCTTGCATGTATCCATGATGCCTTTCCTTCAAGCTTGACTGATGTAGGTGTTGTCAACAGGACTTGGAAGGGTCCGTCAAACCTTGGTTCTAGAGCCTTTCTGGTGTGTCTTTTTACATAGACTTGATCACCTGGTTCCAACTTGTGACTTCCTTCTGTGTTGTCAGGATCTGGAAGGGAAGCAAAAACTTGTGCATGCACCTTAGTTAATTGTTTCTGAAGATTTTGCACATAAGAAGTCAATGACTCAATATTTAACACAAGTTGCTGTGGAAAATAACATCCTAAATTGGCAGTCCTGCCAAACAAAATTTCATATGGAGACAGTTTAGTCTTACCCCTTGGGGTATTGCGTATTGAGTAAAGGGCCAGTGGAAGGCATTCTGTCCAAGGCTTTCCTGTTTCAGCCATGGCTTTCTGTATTTTTAATTTTAAAGTTCCATTCATGCGTTCCACCTTACCAGAACTTTGAGGATGGTACGGAGTGTGTAACTGACTTTCAACACCCAACATTTTCAGTACATTTTGAAATATTTCTCCAGTGAAATGAGTACCCCTATCTGACTCGATCACTTCAGGGAGACCGTAACGGGGTATCAGTTCGGCAACTAGCTTTACAGCAGTGTTTTTAGCTGAAGCCTTCCGAACTGGATAGGCCTCTGGCCACCCTGAGAACATGTCCACACACACCAACACATACTCATACCCATTACTTTTTGGCAGCTGGATAAAGTCTATTTGTAATCGCTGAAACGGATAGAGAGGTCGGACGTGGTGCTTCATAGGGGTCTTTGTTGTCTGTCCGGGATTATGTGCCAGGCATATAACGCATGCAGCACAATAGTCTCTTGCGTAGTTGCCAAAACCTGGAGCCAACCAGACTTGCTTTGCCAGTAGTGTCATTGCATTTGCAGACACATGAGTAGGGTGGTGTAGTCCACCAACTACAATCGGGTACCAGGCTCTAGGTAGACATATTAGTCCATCTTTCTTCCAAATTCCCGCTTGTTCTTCTGCCCCTTCCTTTTTCCACCTGTCCCTCTCCTCTTCTCCTGCATCTTCCTGTGCTTGTCTCAGTCTATCTTCAGTATTTTCTGTGAGGTTTACAGTATGAACCTGTTGTAAGGGTTTGACTGCTGCTGCTTTGGCTGCTTTATCAGCCCTATCATTTCCCCTAGATTCCCTAGTGTCGAGTCTCACATGTGCAGCTACCTTAATTACTGCTACTTCTTTTGTTTCTTGTGCAGCCTCTAAGATCTGTTTGATCAAAGAAGCATGTTTTACAGGTTTTCCTGACGCTGTCATGTAACCTCTAGCTCTCCAGATTACTCCAAAGTCAAACACAATACCATGTGCATACCTAGAATCAGTGTATATATTAGCTGTCTGATTCTCAGCTATTTTTAGCGCTTCGATCAATGCTGTTAGTTCTGCTTCTTGTGCAGACTGTTTTGGTGGAAGTGGTTCTGCTTTGAGAGTTTCAGATTCTGACACAACTGCATACCCTGTATGGAAGTTACCTGTGTCATCTGCAAACCTACTACCGTCTATAAACAGCTCTAAATCTGGATTTTGAAGTGGTGTTTCGGATACATTGGGTAAGCCTGCCGTTTCTTGTAAAATGAGCTCTGTACAATCATGTGTGTCTGTAGGGAAAAAATTTGCTTGTGGATCAGTGTCCTTATTCCCCCCTTCAGACTCGAGAGGTAGCAGTGTTGCTAAATTAAGAGTCTGAAGCCTTGCAAATGTGATAGTAGAGGGGAGCAGCAAAGAACACTGTAGCCGCAAATGTCTGGCCATGGAAATGTGTTTTGGTTGGACCTGGTTTAATATCCCATAAACATCATGCGTAGTTTGAACTGTGAGTGGATACTCTAGGACAATTTCTGATGCTTTGTCCAACAATAGTGAGACAGCAACAACTACACGTACACAGGTTGGCGCTGCTCTAGCTACGGGATCTAACCTTGCTGAAAGATATGCAATTGGTCTTTGTTTCCCTGCATGCTTCTGGGTAAGAACTCCTGTAGCATGAGAATCAACTTCTGCAGCCATAAGCTGAAATGGTTTGGTGTAGTCTGGTAGCCCTAACGCTGGAGCTGAAACAAGGGCATCTTTTAATTGTTGGAACGAAATCTGACCTTCTTTTGTCAACAAATAAGGTTCACTTTTTACACAGTCATACAGTGGTTGCATTAGTTGACTGGCATGTATAATCCATTGTCTACAATGAGACACTATTCCTAAAAATGCTCGTAGCTGTTTATGATTTCTAGGCTCATTCATCTGTCTTATTGCTTCAGTTCTTTGAGGTGTAAGATGCTTTTTACCTTGAGAAATGCAATGACCTAGAAAGACCACTTTGGTCTGACAAACTTGTAGCTTTTGTCTATTCACTTTACACCCTTCTTTTTCTAGAAAACATAGTAAACTTACAGTGGACCTTTCTGCGGTTTCTAGATCTGGGCAGCAAAGTAGTATGTCATCCACATACTGTAAAATTACTACCTGTGGTTCGGGTTCAAACCTTTGAAGAACTGTTTGTAGGGCATTTGAATAAAGAGTAGGGGAGTGTATCATTCCCTGTGGAAGGCGTGTCCACGCCAACTGTTTGCCCTTAAATGTAAATGCAAACAAATGCCAACTATCTTGGTGTAAAGGAACCGAGAAAAATGCATTTGAAAGATCTATTACAGTAAATACTTGAGAACTGGCTGGTATCTGTGATAGTAACGTATGAGGATTGGGTAAAACTGGGGTGATTGGATCTAGAACTTTGTTTATTTCTCTTAGATCATGTACCATACGATATTTGGGCATAGAACCCTTATCAAGAGTTCTCTTCTTGACTGGATACAGAGGAGTGTTAGCAGGTGATTGTATCTCTACCAAAACTCCTTTCTCTCTATATCCCTCTATCTGTTTTGTAATCGCTAATTCCTGCTGGGCACTCACAGGGTATTGTCTGAGCTGTGGGAGAACAGTTCCTGGTTGCACAGATAATTTTACAGGAGAAATATGCAATAATCCCACATCAGTGTCACCCTGTGCCCACAGTGTTTCTGGGATCATTGAGAGGTCTAGATCTGTAGTGTACTCTTTTTCTTCAGTATAATCCTCAAAAGCCTGAATTCTGACATATTGTTCTAATGATTCTGCATCATCAGGGATAGTCAGCATAACTGTGCCATCTTCCCTAAAATTGATGTTAGCTTCTAATTTCTTTAGTACATCAGTTCCTAACAGACATGTTGGGGCACCTCTGGCATACAAAAATCTGGATGCAAAACATTTAGGTCCTAATGAGACCTCTAGGGGCACAGTATATGGCAGTGTTCGAATTACCCCATCATAACCCTCAGCAAAAGTTGTTTGTTCTGAAATATCTTCCGGATTCGGAAGAAAATCTTGATTCAAAATTGAGGAAGTTGCACCTGTATCTATCAAAAATGGAATCTCTCTCCCCCCCACATTCACCTGTATCATAGGTCTTCTAGCTGGTAGGGAAGTTTGTAACACATCGAGTCAATCTGAATCTGGTATGGGACCATCTATGATGGTAGATTTCTGCTGGTTGTCCGTTTGGGGAGGGTTATTTCTGGGAACAAATTTGCCTGACTTTATATCTGCCAACTTCTTCCTGCACTCTCTTTGAAAATGACCTGGCTTTTTACAGTAGTGGCAAGGAAAATTGTGTCTCACTCTTCCTCCTGTATTAGCTTGTGCTATTCTAACAGGCTTACGATTCTCTCTCATATCCATGGCTATTCCTAAACATCGTTGTTTCACAATATTTGGTTGTTCAATTGTTCTCCAATCTGGAGTAGAGGATTTAAATTTTTCTCTGATTTTCGGATCTAGCCCCTCTATTAATTGTTTTGTAAAAAGTCTCCTTACTGAAGCATCAGTCAAATCCAATCCTTCATCCCTAAAGCTATTTTCTAGTTCTTGACTATATTCTTCAATACTTTGCCCAAATTTCTGCATAATCACACCTGTAGACCCCCTTTCCCTCTGTTTTCCTCTCATGAAAATTATTAATGCCTCTGTGAACTGGGTACCTGATGCTTCTGTCTGTAAGGCACCCCCTTCTGCCACTGGTCTATTGGGCTGTAGGTGTGTCAGTAATTCCTGAAAAAGTCCGGGGGACATTTTCATTCTACATAATTCTTCCCCGTCCGCCCAGACCCCAGCATGAGTCTGCATGATTTGGTGTATGTATTGTGCAAATCGGATAGGATATTGAGTGGGATCAGGCGCATTATGCAGGAGGGACATACCCTCGGCTGGAGACCATGGAAAATACTGTCGGGTCTGATGATATCTAGTTCCCATTACCCCGTCAGCACCAGGTTCCCTAAAGGGTCTTGGTACTACCCTAACAGGGGCAAGTACAGCGCCATATCTAGGTGTACCACAGGCTAGGCAATCATTTCTCCAATCTGGATTTTGTTGTCCACAGTGTGAACATTCCCATCCTCCTACCCCACCAAGATTGGGATACAAGGCTGGAAATTGTTTTCCTCCTTCTGCTCTTCCAGATGGTACAAATGATTGGGCTTTTGGATCTAGGTAAGGTGGCGGGATTATGTCACAACTTTTTCCCTTCCCCATGATCCATTTGGAAGTGTCTGGATCGTACTTCCAATTCTCCTCTTTAGCTGTTTTTGAGACCTCTATCATACAATGTATGATTTCTTCCCACCCATTGTCTTTGATAATTCCACCTCGTTCTTTACTCAGTTTTTCCCATTCTGTACTGAACATAAGTGCTTCTGAAATTCCCAATTTTTCTCTTACCCTTCTAATCTGACTTCTGACTGTCTTTCCACATCTTTCCTGTATGATATCTGCTGCTTCCACTTGTCCTAAGACGGTTTTTGTCTGTTTATTTCCCATTTTTCTTTTTCAATATTAGCTATTTCTACCCCAGGTGACGTTTGGACAATCACTTACTCTATGGTGATGTCTCGTTGCCTTCTCTCCTAGGGAGCTAAAATATTGAAAGGCTTGTCTGCTCCGTTCTTCCTAACGTGCAGAACGTACTTAAGTGCTATTATACACGCAAACAGACCCAGCAACACCATACAGATCACAAAACTTTCTGTGTCAGTTAGCATACTTGTCCCAGGCTCATGAAACCGCGTCCTGGGCTCATTCTATCAAACCTTATCCAGAAATGAAGGAGGTTAAGCACTTAATGAGAGTCAAGCATGGGCGGAGGTCTCCCAGAAGGACGCAACCACATGACCCAGTTAGGCTGACTTCCGTGTATAAGGCTTATACCCCAACTATTTCGGCTTATTTTTCTACGCACTTTTGCTCTTCTTTCACAACATACCACAACCTTCACACTGTTCACACACTGCCAGGGACAGGACTCATAAATCTATACAATATGGTAACCCGAGTTTTATAGGTATCTACTCACTACTAGACTAACCCAGCGTGACACGGCTCATAGAGATCTTTCGGATAATACAGGGCAGATAAAAGAGAACTAATAATGTCTCTTACCTGGCCAGGTTTTTCAGTTCATTTGCCGTCCATTATCCCAGATCTCCGTTGTCCGTATCCGCAGGTAAATCTCGAGCAAATACTCTCACCTCGGGTCCCTGTTCGGTGCACCAAAGAAATGTTAAGTCCTTCTCAGTCCCTGGCTTACTAGAGGTAGGGATCCGAGTAAAATGACACGCAGCACAAAAGGTTGTGTGATCATATACAGGGGAAGCCCAGGAGCACGTCTGACTCACTGGGCTCTACCCCTCCTTTATATAGAAAAGAGTTATAAATTTACAGACATGCGCACAAGCGCTCATATTTCACATCCTTTTACAAAAACAGTCTATACTAGAGATAAGGTACAGCTTCTGGTATGTAGGTAAAAGGTTACAATATCAAGAAGGAATGCGTCCATAAAAGGAAATGTCAACTTTGCTTAAGTTTCCTGATATAAGCCAGATGTCTCAGGAGAAAGACACAATGGATTCTTTCAGTCTGATCTCCACATGCCCATACAATTAGATCAGGTGGGCTTCACAGGACTGTATAAGTGCACCCCACTTGGACATTGATGGACTTGGCTGCATCCTGCATAGCAATGAAAAATGTACAGGAAAATATAAATCATATGAATTAGGTATTGGTCAATATTTTGACCAAATTACATAAGCTCACAACCAACATCAAGGATCATCATTGTTTTGCGAGTCTCTACACTGTTGACCTTGTAAACTAGGATACGTGTCCCTGCAACGTGCACTTATATGTTTCCAGTGATTCTGAGATTTATTTTTTTTCAAGACACATTGCAATTTATGTTAGTGGTAAATTTAGGTCAATATGTAATGCTTTTCTTATGAAAAAATATGAACTTTGATTAAAAAAAAATTGAAAAATGTACAATTTTCAAACTTTGCAAATACTCAAAAAATTAAAGTTGCCCTCATTCCACCTTTCCCCTGCCCTGTGAATAATGGCTGAGTGACAGATGTGGGTATAAAAAGGGACCGTTATCTTTCTGCAAACAGACTCTACAGAAGAGCAGAGATTCCTAGCTTGAGGAATACAGATGTGCTCCATTGACCGTCACTGAACCCTCAAAGACATTTGGAGAATCCAGGTTGGGACATTCAGGTCATCTGGCCACCTAACTCACTGCACTCGATCAGCTTCCTAAGTTTTCTGCTATCTCCTCTCTGTGGGTGCCCACCAAAAGCAGAGTGCTAGTGGTTGGGGTAGTAGGCTCTGGATGCCCCAAATTTGCAGCTGCTCAAACACCTGGGAGCCAGTGAAAGCATGAGACTCTTTAATCTGCACCATCTTATATACTTGCTGGGACTGTACTCTATGTTATTGTCTGTTGGTGGTTCAATAAAGTATTGCCATACTGTTTTACCCTCACCCTTTGTTGTCTGAGTAGCATTATGCCCACGGGGAAGGAGAGTGGGAGTTCAGTGGGATGAGCCCTGGTCCATGTGTGGCACACAAGGAGTCCGGTTGCCACAGTGGCATTGCCTTCCTCAGGGGGGGTGATGCCATGCCTGGAAGCAAGAGGAGTCCCCTTTCCAGTTAATTTCAGCATACAACACCTTTCCTGACTCCAGACCAGAAAGGGGAGCTCTAATACCTGTTTTAGGGGAACTTCCCTATAAGTTCTGGTCTGTAGGCGGAGTTAGTCAGTTTAGTTTCAGTTTCAGTCAGAGAGCAGACAGTGAATGAGGAAGATGCAAGAAGTGAGGAGAATCTGGGGGATAGGAGCAGCCACTGAGCTCACCCCAGGACTAAGCGCTGAAGACTGGACACCGGAGTCCATGTTTCTGTGGGAACTTCAGGCCCCGCAATCAAATCCTGAGTACAGGAGATTTTTGGTCTCCTGGCCCCAGCTGACACCCGAAGGCACAGCAGCATACGAGAGCCCGGAGTCACCACAAGGGAGTGATACCTGGAACAGGCTCAAGCTGCCTGCCATGTGGGTAGTGTTTCACTTAGTGGACAGACTAAGAGCGGGACTTGAGAAGAACTAAAAGCACCAAGCACCCAGAAAACAGCACAGTAGGAAGGCCTCCAACCCCATCTGGCTACTGGGACTCTGAATTGCTTCCAGGCTGCCCGTATCTCCATCACCAGCTGTGACTTGTGCCCCTGACTGCACCTTCAACCTGAGATTAAAGGTAAAGAAACTACAGTCCTTGTGTCCTCCACTTATTTCCTGCACCCTCTTTCCTTCACCCCAACATCCACCATCCCTCATAAACTGTTCTGTTAGCCCTCGGGCCCCGCTCCACCTGTGGGGGGCAGAACTATCCCAGCTGCATCACCATCAGCCCCAGCAGTCTCCTTAAGCAGCGTCGGCCATTTATAGCCGAGCACCACAGGTGCCATCATGAACAATTTCCCTTTTCCCTATACAAACTTTATTCCCATTTTCACCATCATCCATTTTCTATTCTCAATCACTTTAATTGCACACCCAGGGCCACGGACCGGGTCACCGCTGCCATGACCACCCATTTAAGAGCCGTGCAACCCAGTTCCGAGTACCCCATGGCCCTAGAGGGTGTTGCATTTCTGGCGTCACGAACAGGATGGACCGACCCAGCAAACTGTAGACTTTGTTGAACTGTATGACAACCGCCATTTTACATGCCACGCAGCATGCGAGGAGCAGAGGGGGTGAGTCTTTGTGGGCAGAGCCAGAGAAAGAGTGCAAAGAGAAGCTGCTCTCCGTGCTCTGCCGTGAGCGGTTGAAAAGCAGGAGGCTCCGACTTGAAAACTGGAAAGAGTACCATCCAGACCGCCGGTGGAGCAGCCGCTGACTCCAGTAACAAAATGTAGGGCCTGGCTGAGGTTCACTAGGGGAGGGAGGAGAAAATGTCCAATCCAGGTGGAAATTCAGTGGCAGCCGCAGCCCCCATGATGCAGCCAGATTCAGCAGCCTTTATCAAGGCTGTCACACCGGGAGCAGCCTGGTTACTGCAGTACTCAGGGGAGTCACACATCCTGAGCGATTTTAAGGACAGACTCTGCAGTTTGTTTGAAGTGTGCCCCCTGTCTGAGAATCAAAAGGTCAGCATCCTCATTGACCAGTTAACTGGTGCAGCTCAGAGGGAGGTAAAGACCTGGCTGGACACCAATAAAAGAACTGTTAAACAAATCTTGGCCAGGCTGAATGACACCTTTGACACCCGCACTGCAGCAGAGAGTAAAATGAGATTCTTTGGGTGCAAACTAAGGGTGCAGGACAGTATATGGGACTATGCTCTTAACCTTCAGGAAGCGCTACGGGCAGTAAATCAGGTTGACCCTGACAGCATGCAAGAAGAAGAAAGGTTGCTAACGGAGTAGTTTATTGAAGGACTCCTATCTAACAATCAGAGGACACAACTGCGCATCATGGCCCTACAAAATCCTGAACTGGACATTGCACACTTTAAGGATAGGGCCATCCGGGTGCTGAGTGAACCAAATCTTAGTGGTGCAGTGCCCCCTAGGTGCCCAGCAATTGCATATCAGCAGGAGGCAGCATCCTTTACCCAGACCCCCGTGGTGGCCAACACACTAACCCAAGATAATGATTCTTCTGCAGACCTACGTTTCCAGGTTCAGGAGCTGACCAAAAGTGTAGCTGCATTAACTAGAACCGTGCAGTCCATGCAAGAGGCCCCAAAGAAGAAGATTCAGCTGGCCTCCAGTCCAGATGACGTCCTGTGGTGACGGGAGAGGAGGATTCCACCGACTAGAGGGAGAGATAACGACTGCTACAACCAGGACGGACAACCCATTTGTTGCCGCTGCAACAAGGTGGGACACATCGTGAGATTCTGCAATTTAAACAATCAACCCCTGGGGCAGAGGGCCCAACCCCAGGAGTAAGATGTCCAGGCCCCCACAGTTGGCGAGACAAGTACGTGGGAGGACGGCCGGTCCTGCCTGTCGTGATTGATGGCATCCCAATGAACGCTTTACTGGACACTGGCTCCCAGGTGACGACAATGCCATATATTCTTTACAAAAGGTACTGGGCTGACTCTGATATTACCCACGGCCCAGGTAATGATCTGACCATAGTCGCCAGCAATGGTCAGCCTTTGCCACAAGTGGGGTATAAAGAGGTGACCATTAAGATTGGCTGAGTAGAATTGCAGTCGCAAGGTTTAATTATAGTCGATATTGACAAACGAGAATGCCATCCTATGATCACTTTAGGTAATAATGTAATAGAACATTGTGTTGCAGAAATTTTTTTGTTGCAACAGGTAGCCGAGACCACCAGCTCCAGTCAGCAATGAGTCCTGCAAAAGGAGATCAAAGCACTGATGCAGAGACAACAGGAAGAGTTGTCTGGTGGACAAGTCGGCAGTGTCAGAGTGAGTGATCCGTTCCCCATTGCAGTACCCCCAAAGAGTGAAATGTTAATTTGGTGGCGGGCAGCCATAGGCCTCAGGGCTCAAAATTACCAGGCACTGGTAGAACCAGTGTAAACTGATAGTAGGCCCGCTGTCCTGACAGCCAGGGGAGTAGTCGATGTCCGCAAGGGAAGAGTACCGATACGTATCCTGAATTGTGGGGAAAAAGAGGTTCATTTATCCTGATATGCCACCCTTGCCAAGATGTTAACTGTCAGTAACATTGCAATACAAGCAGCAGAACCCTTGCTTCCATCTGACTAGGTGGAGGACAATGGCTCTGAGGGGCAGCTGGAGGATTGGTGTCAACAGCTACACATAGGCACTGACTCCACTCCTTTGCACCAAAAGCATGGGGCTTATCGGATGGCTCGAGAGAATGAGCGGGTCTTCAGCAAACATCCTCTAGACTTTGGGCAGGTAAAAGGGGTCCAACACCATATCTCCACTGAAGATCATCTGCCCTTTAAAGAAAGGTACCGGCATGTACCCCAGCACACTATCAATGTGCCAAGGATATGTTGCAAGAGATGAAGGAGGCTGGGCTAATCAGAGATAGTTGTAGCCCCTGGGCAGCTCCATTAGTCCTCGTTAAATAGAAAGATGGTACCGTGAGAATGTGTGTTGACTACAGGCGAATTAACAGCACTACACACAAGTACACCTACCCATTACCTAGAATTGAGGAATCACTAGCTGCACTGAGATCTGCTAACTATTTCTCCACCGTAGATCTCACCAGTGGGTACTGGCAGGTTCCCATGGCAGAGGCGGATAAAGAGAAGATGGCCTTCACGACACCCATGGGCTTAAGCGAGTTTAACTACATGCCATTCGGGCTTTGCAACGCACCGGGGACATTCCAAAGGATGATGGAGTGTTGCCTTGGGCACAAGAACTTTGAAACTGTTTTGTTTTACCTGGATGACATCATCGTCGACTCCAAGACCTATGAAGACGACTTGAAGCACCTGGCCGAGGTGTTCGGAGCTCTGTCCAACTTTGGCCTGAAAGTGAAGCCATCCAATATCCTCCTTCCGTTTTGATATTGTCGGCTGGCCAGATGGCAACTGTATCTCATCATCATCAGCCTCCATCTCTTCAGCCGGTATATAACGTGGCTGAAAGTGGCTTTCTTCTGGCCGTGGGTTTTCAAATATTTGGCCATGAGCAGATGATACCTCCTCAAGTTCCTCTTCAATGTTGCGCATTGAGAGGCCAGAGGTAACAAAAGGATCTTAAGTACCAAACAGATCATCGGAGTGGCCAAGCTTGGGATCAACTGTTTCCTGTGACTGCTGAGGGGGGGAGGAAGTAGGAACAGGTTGAGGATTGGATGACCCAGCGTTCTGTGTATCGACAGTAGACTGTGTGGTCGTGGAGATTGGGTGCTGCTATAAAATTTCGTTGAGCCCTTATCTGCAATCCCAGACAGTATCTGCTCTTACTCTTCTTGCTTCCAGACACGTTTACGTTCCAGACTGGGAGTTTTCGCAAGGAACATAGATGCATCAACCTTCTTCTATCTCCCAGACTCAGTGCCTTATCGGGCACCACTGACAACCCCACGCCCACGTTTTTGTGACAGTTGCAGATGTTCAGATGCAGATATTGGGGAACAAGGAGCAGTTTGCACTTTGTGTAAGGTAACACTACAGCCTAGTACTGCTTTATGTTTTACAAACAGCACAGCAAGGGCAAAAAAATTGGCCTGAAGTTAAAGCCAAAGATTTAGCTCGACAGTCACCACAGAAGACAGTGGTGCTGGCTGAGTCTCAGGTATGCAGTACTGTGCATGCTATTCGGTGTGCAAACAGCACTGCAAGGGCAAAAAAATTGGCCTGCAGGGGTAAATGTGACCCCAAAAATAGCTTGGAAAACTGTCACTACTCCCTGACTTTATACAGTACTTTCAGCTCTCAGAAGAGCTGAGATATTGAGGTACTATGTATGTACTGTAACGCTCCTGCATGCTTCCCTACACTGCAGTCACCTATTACTAAAATACTCCAGATAGCTCTCACAAGAGCTTTTGTGTTTTTGAGATGATTTATGGATGATTTGCAAAGGCACGACTCTACCTAGCAGCTGCTCACCCTCTCCCTGCGCTAGCACTAGCTGTGTTCTGAATGCAATGTGCAGAAAATGGCAGCGGTAGGGCTTATATAGAGCTGATGAGTCGTAGGCTATGACTGATCTATGACACTGCACGGCCAGCCAATCATGGTAATGCCACATTTAAGATGGCTGCGGCATTACTGTGATTGGCTAATATGCTGGGCGGGAGATCCGAATATTGTGAGGTGAGTAGTGAAATACCCGCTATGTTCCGAGTACCGCGTTACTTGCTGAGTACCGAATACTTGCAAATATACTCGCTCATCCCTAGTGCTCGCCATGCAAAATAAATTATGCAACTGTTCTATAGTTGCAGTTGTTCCGGATGTGGAGAAACCATTTATGTGTACGCATTTTTGTTTTTACACAAAATATACTTTGGAGTGGCGAAAGAGTTTTTAATTTTTTTTTGTGTGTGTGTATGTGTGTGTTTTTTTCTTTTACATTTTTACAAATTTTATGGCAGTTTTTTTTACATTTCAAGTCTTGAATATTTTACATTTTGATAACTGATCTCATGCACTACAATACTTATGTACTGCAGTGCATGAGACCTGTCAATTTTGCACTGACAGCCTGTTAGACCTTGCTTAACCAGGAGTGCAATGGCAACCATCAGGACCCTGTCCTCACTCTTGTCCTACTTTTTTTCTCCCCTATAGAACAGTTATACCACCTGGCACCCATATAAATCTATATGAATCCAGCAATAAAGAGTATTATCTAAATCAATGCTCTTTATGTCTGTAGTCTACTTATTAAGACATATAACAAATATACTGTCCTCAATAAAATGGTTAGGCTCATTTGTTTGTAAAAAAGCTATACCTTATATATTACTTCATTCCAGGATACAGGTCCTCATATAATGGTGGCGATCCACTGTGCCAGTGGACATTTGTAGAATGATCATGATGCTGACTGGAGACAGGAGATCTGAAAAGTAAAGAACATCAACGAGACAAAGATCCCAACTCATAGGGCTGATGTCAGTAACGCGCTGTGGAAGATCACAGCTTTTAACTGAGATACCTTGGAGAGTTTACTGGAACTTTAGTAGGGAGACAGATACAGGAGAGATTAGAGATGGACATACAGAGACTCAGAGCCTGATGACTTTTACCATAATAATGTAATGTATGAATAATGCTTGTTGTCACGCTCACCCCCTGACTGGTGGGTGTGAGCTCGGGGGTTTGTAGCCCCACTGTGCCACAAACTAGACTACCCTGGAAGGGGCGTGACTATGACAGCTGCCTGGGTTTTCACTGGAGCGTCTGATGGTGAGGTCAGGCTTGTGCAGCAGGCAGCTGCCAGGTGCTACTCCAGGGTGGTGTCTGGCTGTGGCTGCTGATCCCACTTGGAGAACAGGAACATTAGGACAGGTACGAGCATCAGGCAGGACTAGCAGAAGAGCACAGCTGAAACTCAGATGAGTAGGCTGGCACGGCTGAGACACAGGGCTGGCAGAGACACGGCAGAGAACACAGGGCTGGCAGGCATGGCAGAGAACACAGGGCTGGCAGGCACGGCAGAGAACACAGGGCTGGCAGGCACGGCAGAGAACACAGGGCAGGTTGGTGTGGTGTATGAAGGAACAGGTACAGACCTGTTCACACTGAAGGTGCAGATATGGATATGTAGTATGAAGGAACAGGTAGGGACCTGTTCACACTGGAGGTGCAGGTACGGAAATGTAGTATGGAGGAACAGGTAGGGACCTGTTCACACAGGAGGTGCAGGAAAGGAAACAAGCCAGAAGGAAAGGAGAATGAAGGAACAGGTTGGGACCTGTTCATACAGGAAGAGAACCGCAAGGCTGAGGATAGGAGCGGTAGAGCAGCAAGAGATAGCGCAGCAATAAAAGCTAAGCAGAGCAGAACCACAAGGAATATGGAGAGGAACTGCAGCAAGAGATTTCTACAGCGGCAAAGCAGAGCAGAACCGCAAGGAATGCGGAGAGGAGCTGCAGCAAGAGGTTACTGCAGCCGCAGAAGCTAAGACAAATACGGTAATCAATAAGCATATAATCAAGTGAATGGCCGAGAGCATGGTCGGTATCCAAAGAAAGCTCTCCCATGTATCAAATACCAATGTATATATACAGGAGTGTCACTCCTAAACCCAATTATGGTATACTAGCGAAAAAGGGAGCATAGACACTATAAATTATTAGAAAAAATATATAGATATTTTATTAATCACAAATATCAAAACATGACATACAAACAATTACAAACATGACAGAATACATAAATTCCAACATGTGGAGGAGAGCAAAACCAACCAGTACACTAAAGGTAAGGCACACAACCATGATATGACCTGGATAAGTATCAGAAAAAGGTTTCCTAGGGTATCAATAATCCTACAATGAGGGATCGTCTCCCAGGCACCAAAGCCCCATGTTGAACTAAAAGTCATAACATCCTATGTTTAAACATATAGCTAAGGCAATGTGAACTTACCCATAATAAGTCAAGGTTCCTGTGTGGCCTTCCCACAACCCCTGACGCGCGTTTCGCGTGATCGCTTTCTCAAAGCCGCAGAAGCTAAGCAGAGCAGAGCCACAAGGAATGTGGAGAGGAGCTGCAGCAAGAGGTTTCTGCAGCAGCAAAGCATAGCAGAACCGCAAGGAATGCGGAGAGGAGCTGCAGCAAGAGATTACTGCAGCAGCAGAAGCGGAGCAGAGTGGAACGGAGAAGAACAGCAGCTGGCAAGAAACAGAAACCATATCATGGCCTGGAGCAGTGGGTAAGATAGTGTGAGAGATGAGAGGCCATGCCGTGATGCCAGCAGAGTTGTTACACTTGTTTTGGTGTACATGTATTTATTTTACTTTATTGTTTAATCTTATTTATTAAGTAAATTAGTTTACTCAATTCTCGTGTGAACATTTCTTATTCATCACAATCCTTTTGAATCCGTTACAAAACAAGATGGTAGAAACAAAGAGAAGTGACCAAAACAACATGTTATATATAGATTCCATCTCCACAACAGGGAGAAAGCTTCAAAAGGGTCCAAGTGAAAACCGCAACAAAGCATTGATACAAATTTACCCCATATTTTCCCCTTTGTATTGTTAAAATCTGCAGCCTGAATTGTCCTGCTAATTTTAAAATCCACACCACGGGTCCTTTCCCGCTGTATTTTTTTCTTGCAGAGTTTAAATGAGATATGGTAGAATCTCACTTTGCTTCTACTTTAAAGGGCTGGTCAAAAAGTAAACCCAATTTTATTCCTAAATATCTATCTATTTAATGTAATAATCTAATCACCTTTCTAATACCCTTTAATTAATGATTCCCTACCACTCTCTCTACTCTATGTGCTTTATTTTTTTTGTACTACTTCCTCTTTGATGATGCTTTGTTTGAGAATACCTTAAAAGTATTCCAACAATCACACCCAGATATGGAAACAACCTCTGAACTACATCAGACAGGGCTTGTATTTTTGGTCCGACTGCTCTCCATTAAAAAATTGGATCTCACTCAGACCAATGTTAATCAGTGGATCAGTGCAAATGAGTACGTTTTTTCACTGACTGAATCTGTGTGCGAAAAAAATTGCAGTAGGCGCAATTTTATTACGGAAATGAGACTCACCCATTTAACTCTATGGGTGCGAGAAAAAAAATCGGAGCCACAGCACAGCTTCCAATATTTACAGACACATTACAATTCAGTAACATAGGAAACTGTAAATGGTCCTGTAAATGATTAATAGCTGCTGTAAAAACAGATTATATACGGATGACTAGTAAGAAAAAATCAACCCACTTTTCTGGATGAAACGCTAAACTATTTTTTTATGGTAGGTTCATATGACATTATGAAAAATCATTCAGAGTTTCATCCAGAAAACTGTATAAGTAAATATGGTATATTATACTGTGCCATCTGATTTTTTTAATGGACAGCACTCAGACCGAACTTACCGTCATATGCACAGGCCCATACACAGATTAACTATACAGTAGATATGGGTCATAGAAGCAGTATTATTCATAATGGACACTTTTTGTGGGCATTTTTATATCTACATAAAGACATGTATTGGGTTGAAAATAAATTTGCATTTGGGTTTCATTAAAGGGAATCTGTTAGCACAATATGCGTGTTCATGCTTCTCTGCGAAAGATACCATCCACACCTTTACTAATGGAATCTATTGCCCCCAACTGTCAGTCAAGCAGGGGAAGTAGGTGTTGGGCTGCAAATAGAGGCAGGGAGGCAGAAGCTTGGGAAGTGCTCTGATATGCTCATAGCACTTAAAGGGAACCTGTCACCTGAATTTGGCGGGAACAGTTTTGGGTCATATGGGCGGGGTTTTCGGGTGTTTGATTCACCCTTTCCTTACCCGCTGGCTGCATGCTGGCTGCAATATTGGATTGAAGTTCATTCTCTGTCCTCCGGAGTACACGCCAGTGCAAGGTAATATTGACAGAGAATGAACTTCAATCCAATATTGCGGCCAGCATGCAGCCAGCGGGTAAGGAAAGGGTGAATCAAACACCCGAAAACCCCGCCCATATGACCCAAAACTGGTCCCGCCAAATTCAGGTGACAGGTTCCCTTTAAGCTTAATAGCTTAATTTGCATATGGATAAAAACAGTCAGAGAGCAGCAGACTGCATCAGTAAAGTTGTGGCTGACATAATCGCTCACAGGGCAATATTACTATGGAAACAGGTTTTTTTTTCTGGAGTGGGCAGTGGGATTCGTGCTTACAAATTCCCTTTAAACATTTTGCACCATTTGGGGGTTTTTAGGCTCTTTGTTTCCTTACACATTGCTGATTTCAGAATGAGTTCTTTTCAGAATTTGTTAGTAAGGTCATTTTGATACGAGTTGGAACTCTTTTTTGTTGATTTTTCTGAGCACCTGTCAACTAATTTATGATCACATCAAAGTTCATCTCAACAGTTATGTGGTTTGTGGCATACAACAGTGCAAAGGAATTCAAAGTAAAAAACAACTGATAAAAGTTACAAACTCTTCTTCAGTACAGGCTCGCTAATGGATTCCCAATTATTCTTATTCTGCAGCCAGCAATGTGACCAGAAACAAAGAGCCTGTAAAAGACAATTGGTCCAAAATGTACACCAAACCTAATTTGAATTTTTGTTTAAATTTTAGATCAAAATATCTGCATTTACGGTAAGTAAAAAAAAAGTCCCTAAAGATGTCAATTTTCTTAAACTCTCAGTGTTTTCATGTTGCTATCTTAAAGATGACTTTGCTTATTTTTTTAGTGATTGCTTGATAAATCATTACATGAAATGAAGCATTTCAGTGCATTAATAATTGACAGCTCTATGGTAGTCTGTTAGCGTTATCACATTATATCTTTTCTTCTTGCATGGATTGCAGTGTATGAGGTATGCTAGAGTTCAGACAGTAGATATCAAATGTAAGCCTACATAAGGGAACATAAAAGATGTCTTGTCAACCTGAAATGTCATAAAAGCCAGATTAGTTTGGTGCCTGAACTAGTATCCTAGGTGAAATCAACATGAACTGCGAAACCTATGAGTCTCAAATTTCCACAACACGTCAGTGGAGACGTGTGACAACTTATCGCTGAGATCAGAAACAAGGACCTGCTCATTCTCAGGATCATTTAGGACCCTAGTTGTGGGTCCTCATGTGGTCTTGCTTTTATAACCTTTAATAACTGCTTGACATCTCATAAAAAATGAATTATGAGACAACCTATATACAGTGGGTATGGATAGTATTCAGACCCCTTTAAGTTTTTCACTCTTTGCTTTATTGCAGCCATTTGGTAAATTAAAAAAAGTTCATTTTTTTTCTCATTAATGTACACTCTGCAACCCCATCTTGCACCCATAGAAATGTAGAAATGTTTGCAAATTTATTAAAAAAGAAAAACTGAAATATCACGTCTCATAAGTAGAGTTGAGCCACCTCCCTAGTGTTCGGGTTCGGTTCGGTTCGTCGAACAGAGATGTTCGCCGAACTGTTCGTCGAACTGTTCGACGAACACCGTCGAACCCCATTGAAACCAATGGCAGGCAAACACAAACACATACAAACACTTGGAAAACACATAGACAACACCTTAAAAGGTGTCCAAAAGCTGACAAACTGCTCAGAAGACATAACAAAGACATGGAAAAGTCACAACTACACATAGTCATGCGAAAAGAAAAGAGGTGGAGGAGTAAAAGGAGGAGGAGACACAGATATAGGCATGTCATGCCCTTCTAAAGTTAAGAAAGGCTGGAGTAAAAATCTAAACTCACTCCACCAACACCCAGACGTCTTGACAAAAAAAAAAAAGAAAAGAAATATCTTTAGGTAGAATAGCGGCGGGTCCATTCAGAACACTTTCCTTAGAAGACGTAGTGGTACCCCCGTTGGGAGTTGTGCCAAAAAATTAACCCAATACATTCAGACTAATCCACCATTTGTCACGTAGTGGTACCCCCGTTGGGAGTTGTGCCAAAAAATTAACCCAATACATTCAGACTAATCCACCATTTGTCATATCCAAGGGGCAGGTCAGTAAACGACAACATCGACGCGGAACCAAGTACAGTACTACGTACTGTACCTCCTTTGACGAAGCAATCAGGTGGGTCAAGAAGTTGGGAAGGGGCACCCTAATGGCCAAAACAGACATTGAGGGGGTGTTCCGGTTACTACCTGTGCCTCCGAATAGTGTCCTCCCATTGTGCTGCTTCTGTGAAGGAGCATACTACATAGATCGCTGTTTGCCCATGGGGTGCTCCATATCCTGCTCACTATTTGAGGCGTTTAGTTGCTTCCTCGAATGTGTCCTCATGGACTTTTGTAAGGCGGCACATATTATCCATTACCTCGATGATTTCTTATGCCTGGGCCCAAAAGATTCGCCACAGTGTGAAAACACGCGGTAGTCCACCTGTGAGAAGGAGAGAGCTGGAGGGAGAGTGGACACCCCAGAGCCGAGGGGTTAGATTGAGAAAGAAAGAAGGCGGTGTAGCTTGCTTCATGGGTGGGGTACTCTGCTTAGTAGCAGAAATTGCTACTAGGCCCAAAAGGATTTCCTTGGCCAAATGCCATTAAAAAATGGTAGTTAGGTAAACAGGCGGTGTAGCTTGCTTCATGGGTGGGGTACTCTGCTGAGTAGCACAAAATGCTATTAGGTACAAAACGATTTCCTGGGCTAGATCAGTTAAAAATTAGTAATTAGATCAACAGGCGATGTAGCTTGCTTCATGGGTGGGGTACGCTGCTGAGTAGCACTAAATTCTACTAGGCCCAAAAGGATTTCTGTTATGACCCCAGTGGACAGGGTCTCAGAGGAACGTGTAAGTCTGCGAGATTCAAAAATCCAGCTCATAGGGCTGTGGTAACTGGGTTGACCAAATAGCTACTCCTAACGCCAACACTAGAAGTAGCCGGGGATCATGCCTACGGTGATCGCTAGATGACTTGCGCCAGCCGGAGAATCTAACTACCCCTAGGAGAAGAAAACAAAGACCTCTCTTGCCTCCAGAGAAAGGGACCCCAAAGCAAGATACAAGCCCCCCACAAATAATAACGGTGAGGTAAGAGGAAATGACAAACACAGAAATGAACCAGGTTCAGCAAAGAGAGGCCAGCTTACTAATAGCAGAATATAGCAAGATAACTTATCTGGTCAACAAAAACCCTATAAAAATCCACGCTGGAGATTCAAGAACCCCCGAACTGTCTAACGGTCCGGGGGGAGAACACCAGCCCCCTAGAGCTTCCAGCAAAGGTCAGGATACAGATTGGAACAAGCTGGACAAAAATACCAAACAAAACAAAAGCAAAAAGCAAGGAAGCAGACTTAGCTAGAAATACAGGAACCAGGATCATAGGACAAGAGCACAACAGATTAGCTCTGATTTCAACGATGCCAGGCATTGAACTGAAGGTCCAGGGAGCTTATATAGCAACGCCCCTGAACTAACGGCCCAGGTGAGGATATAGGAAAAGACAGAAGCTCCAGAGTCAAATCACTAATGACCACTAGAGGGAGCAAAAAGCAAAATCACAACAGTACCCCCCCCTTAGTGAGGGGTCACCGAACCCTCACCGCGACCACCAGGGCGATCAGGACGAGCGGCGTGAAAGGCACAAACTAAATCGGCCGCATGAACATCAGAGGCGACCACCCAGGAATTATCTTCCTGACCATAGCCCTTCCACTTGACCAAGTACTGAAGCCTCCGCCTGGAGAGACGAGAATCCAAGATCTTCTCCACCACGTACTCCAACTCGCCCTCAACCAACACCGGAGCAGGAGGCTCAGCAGAAGGAACCACAGGCACAACGTACCGCCGCAACAAGGACCTATGAAACACGTTGTGGATAGCAAACGACACAGGAAGATCCAGGCGAAAGGATACAGGATTAAGGATTTCCAATATCTTGTAAGGACCAATAAAACGAGGTTTAAATTTGGGAGAGGAAACCTTCATAGGAACAAAGCGGGAAGAAAGCCACACCAAATCCCCAACACGTAGTCGGGGACCCACACCGCGGCGGCGGTTGGCAAAGCGCTGAGCCCTCTCCTGTGACAACTTCAAGTTGTCCACCACAAGATTCCAGATCCGCTGCAACCTATCCACCACAGAATCCACCCCAGGGCAGTCAGAAGGTTCCACATGACCCGAAGAAAAACGAGGGTGGAAACCAGAGTTGCAGAAAAACGGCGAAACCAAGGTGGCGGAACTAGCCCGATTATTAAGGGCAAACTCAGCCAACGGCAAGAAGGTCACCCAATCGTCCTGATCAGCAGAGACAAAACACCTCAAATAAGCCTCCAAAGTCTGATTAGTTCGCTCCGTCTGTCCATTAGTCTGAGGATGGAAAGCAGACGAAAACGACAAGTCAATGCCCATCCTACTACAAAAGGATCGCCAGAATCTGGAAACGAACTGGCATCCTCTGTCTGACACAATATTCTCAGGGATGCCGTGCAAACGAACCACGTTCTGGAAAAACACAGGAACCAGATCGGAAGAGGAAGGCAGCTTAGGCAAAGGAACCAAATGGACCATCTTGGAGAAGCGATCACATATCACCCAGATAACAGACATGCCTTGAGACACCGGAAGATCAGAAATGAAATCCATGGAGATATGTGTCCAAGGTCTCTTAGGGACAGGCAAGGGCAAGAGCAACCCGCTGGCACGAGAACAGCAAGGCTTAGCTCGAGCACAAGTCCCACAGGACTGTACAAATGACCGCACATCCCTAGACAAGGAAGGCCACCAAAAGGATCTGGCCACCAGATCTCTGGTGCCAAAAATTCCTGGGTGACCTGCCAACACCGAGGAATGAACCTCGGAAATGACTCTGCTGGTCCACTTATCAGGCACAAACAGTCTGTCAGGTGGACAAGAATCAGGCCTATCAGCCTGAAATCTCTGCAACACACGTCGCAGATCTGGAGAAATAGCTGACAAGATAATACCATCCTTAAGAATACCAACAGGTTCAGCGACTCCAGGAGCATCAGGCACAAAGCTCCTGGAAAGAGCATCGGCCTTCACATTTTTTGAACCTGGTAAATACGAGACAACAAAGTCAAAACGGGAGAAAAACAATGACCAGCGGGCCTGTCTAGGATTCAGGCGTTTAGCAGACTCGAGATACAGCAGATTTTTGTGATCAGTCAAGACCACCACACGATGCTTAGCACCCTCGAGCCAATGACGCCACTCCTCAAATGCCCATTTCATGGCCAACAACTCCCGATTGCCCACATCATAATTTCGCTCCGCAGGCGAAAACTTCCTAGAGAAAAAGGCGCAAGGTCTCATAACAGAGCAACCAGGGCCTCTCTGCGACAAAACGGCCCCTGCTCCAATCTCTGAAGCATCCACCTCAACCTGAAAGGGAAGCGAGACATCAGGCTGGCACAAAACAGGCGCCGAAGTAAACCGACGTTTCAACTCCTGGAAAGCCTCCACGGCAGCAGGAGCCCAATTAACCACATCGGAGCCCTTCTTGGTCATATCCGTCAAAGGTTTCACAATGCTAGAAAAGTTAGCGATAAAACGACGGTAGAAGTTAGCGAAACCCAAGAACTTCTGAAGACTCTTAACTGACGAGGGCTGAGTCCAATCAAGAATAGCTCGGACCTTGACTGGGTCCATCTCCACAGCAGAAGGGGAAAAAATGAACCCCAAAAAGGGAACCTTCTGTACACCAAAAAGACACTTTGAGCCCTTGACAAACAAAGAATTTTCACGCAAAATTTTAAAGACCATCCTGACCTGCTCCACATGCGAGTCCCAATTATCAGAAAAAACCAGAATATCATCCAGATAAACGATCAGAAATTTATCCAGATAGTTCCGGAAAATGTCATGCATAAAGGACTGAAAAACTGAAGGGGCATTAGAGAGCCCAAAAGGCATCACCAAGTACTCAAAATGACCTTCGGGCGTATTGAATGCGGTTTTCCATTCATCCCCTTGCTAAATGCACTAAATTCTACTAGGCCAAAAGGATTTCCTGGGCTACATACCGTTACAAAATAGTAGTTAGGTAAACAGGCGGTGTAGCTTGCTTCATGGGTGAAGTATGCTGCTGAGTAGCACCAAATTCTACTAGGCCCCAAAGGATTTCCTGGGCCAGATGCTGGTAAAAATAGTACTTAGGTAAACAGGTGGTGGGTGGCTGGGCTACTCTGCTGACTATCAGACACTGAAGCTTTGGAGCAGACCTCTGAATCCCAGGCCATAGTATGAGTAAACAACTCTGCAGATGACCCCACCCACCTGGAATTGACGATGGCAACGTCATGTAAAACTCAGCAAGGAGACTAAATCAAAGAGTCTCCATTTTTTCCAAAAATTCGGCCACAGACACCACTTAAGTGGCATCAATTTCGCCAGAGTTTTTAAAACGGTTGGTGAGGTGATTTTCAAAAATCATCAAGCTTTTAGTCTCCCCAAGATGACACAGGGGTAGAAAAGTCCTTGCGGATCAAGGATTTGTTCATCTTGATGAACGTTAGTCTGTCTACATTGTCACTGGACAGCCACGTGCGCTTATCTGTCAGCACACCACCAGCAGCGCTAAACACACGTTCAGAGAGAACGCTGGCTGCGGGGCACGATAAGATCTCCAAGGCGTGAGTGGTGAGCTCAGGCCATTTTTCAAGATTGGAAGCCCAAAATGAGCAAGGGTCCAGTTCCATAGTCATGGCATTGATGTTAACTTGGAGATACTCTTGTACCATCCTCTCTAGGTGTTGGCTGTGCGTCAGACTTCTTATCTCCTGTGGCCTTGCAAAGAATGGTCTAAAAAAATCTTGAAACGATTGGAAAAAATTGCTGTTTCCACCAGATACGATGTTACTGTTACGGTTTGAGTGATGACTCGATAGTCCCATGGTTGGCAAGTTAGAACTCAGAGATTCAGTACGTGCACCACTGGTGTTTTGTGGAAAAGCAGATGTTGGATTCTGTAACAGTCTCTGCTGATACTCCTGCATGCGTGAATCCCTTTCTATGGCAGGAATTATTTCGCCAAATTTGCTTTTGTACCGGGATCTAAGAATGTGGCAACCCAGTAGTCGGCATTACTTCGGATTCTGACAATCCAAGGGTCATGTTGCAGGTAGTGCAGCAGGAAGGCACTCATGTGTCTTGCGCATCCAGGAGGACCAAGTCCTTGTTGTCTTGGTGGTGGTGAGGTGAGAATCATGCTTCCATCGTCTGCCCTCTCCCCCCAACCTCAAACAACAGAAATTTGATCAAGGTCTCCCTCATCTGATGAGTCTTCTGTTGTGATTTTGCTTTTTGCTCCCTCTAGTGGTCATTAGTGATTTGACTCTGGAGCGTCTGTCTTTTCCTATATCCTCACCTGGGCCGTTAGTTCAGGGGCGTTGCTATATAAGCTCCCTGGACCTTCAGTTCAATGCCTGGCATCGTTGAAATCAGAGCTAATCTGTTGTGCTCTTGTCCTATGATCCTGGTTCCTGTATTTCTAGCTAAGTCTGCTTCCTTGCTTTTTGCTTTTGTTTTGTTTGGTATTTTTGTCCAGCTTGCTCCAATCTGTATCCTGACCTTTGCTGGAAGCTCTAGGGGGCTGGTGTTCTCCCCCTGGACTGTTAGACGGTTCGGGGGTTCTTGAATCTCCAGTGTGGATTTTTATAGGGTTTTTGTTGACCAGATAAGTTATCTTGCTATATTCTGCTATTAGTAAGCTGGCCTCTCTTTGCTGAACCTGGTTCATTTCTGTGTTTGTCATTTCCTCTTACCTCACCGTTATTATTTGTGGGGGGCTTGTATCTTGCTTTGGGGTCCCTTTCTCTGGAGGCAAGAGAGGTCTTTGTTTTCTTCTCCTAGGGGTAGTTAGATTCTCCGGCTGGCGCGAGTCATCTAGCGATCACCGTAGGCATGATCCCCGGCTACTTCTAGTGTTGGCGTTAGGAGTAGCTATTTGGTCAACCCAGTTACCACAGCCCTATGAGCTGGATTTTTGTATCTTGCAGACTTACACGTTCCTCTGAGACCCTGTCCACTGGGGTCATAACAGTATGCCAGGCCAGTATTAAATGTTTAATGCATTGCAGAAGTGGGATTATAAGAAAGAAAATTTTGAGGTTTTTTTTCCCTCTCTCATTTTTTTTTTTTCTTTTCCCCTTTACCTCAGAGTGGCTTAAGCTTGCTGCAGACATGAATGTCCAGACCTTGATTACAAGTGTGGACCAGCTTGCCGCTCGTGTGCAGGGTATACAAGATTATGTTACCAGAAATCCTAGGTCTGAACCCAAGATTCCGATTCCTGAACTGTTTTCAGGAGACCGATTTAAGTTTAGGAATTTCAGGAATAATTGTAAATTATTTTTGTCCCTGAAACCTTGTTCGTCTGGAGACTCTGCTCAACAAGTAAAAATTGTTATTTCATTCTTACGGGGTGACCCTCAGGATTGGGCTTTTTCGTTGGCGCCAGGAGATCCGGCATTGGCTGATATTGATGCGTTTTTTCTGGCGCTCGGTTTACTTTATGAGGAACCCAATCTTGAGATTCAGGCAGAGAAAGCCTTGCTGGCTATGTCTCAGGGCCAGGACGAGGCTGAGGTGTATTGCCAAAAATTTCGGAAATGGTCCGTGCTGACACATTGGAACGAGTGTGCACTGGCCGCTAATTTTAGAAATGGCCTTTCTGAGGCCATTAAGAATGTTATGGTGGGTTTTCCCATTCCCACAGGTCTGAATGATACCATGTCCCTGGCTATTCAAATTGACCGGCGGTTGCGGGAGCGCAAGACCGCAAATTCCCTCATGTTGTTGTCTGAACAGACACCTGATGTGATGCAATGTGATAGAAAAACCGCAAATTCCCTCTTGGTGTTGTCTGAACGGACACCTGATTTGATGCAATGTGATAGAATCCTGACTAGAAATGAGAGGAAAATTCATAGACGCCGGAATGGCTTGTGCTACTACTGTGGTGATTCTACACATGTTATCTCAGCATGCTCTAAACGTATATCTAAGGTTGTTAGTCCTGTCACCGTTGGTAATTTGCATCCTAAGTTTATTCTGTCTGTAACTTTGATTTGCTCACTGTCATCTTATCCTGTCATGGCGTTTGTAGATTCAGGTGCTGCCCTGAGTCTTATGGATCTCTCATTTGCTAAGCGCTGTGGTTTTATTCTTGAACCATTAGAAAATCCTATCCCTCTTAGGGGTATTGATGCTACGCCATTGGCAGAAAATAAGCCGCAGTATTGGACACAGGTTACCATGTGCATGACTCCTGAACACCGCGAGGTGATACGTTTTCTCGTTCTACATAAAATGCATGATGTGGTTGTTTTGGGGCTGCCATGGTTACAGACCCATAATCCAGTCCTTGACTGGAAGGCTATGTCAGTGTCTAGTTGGGGCTGTCGTGGTATTCATGAGGATTCCCTGCCTGTGTCTATTGCTTCTTCTACGCCTTCGGAAGTTCCGGAGTACTTGTCTGATTATCAGGATGTCTTTAGCGAGTCCAGGTCCAGTGCATTGCCTCCTCATAGGGAATGTGACTGTGCAATAGATTTGATTCCAGGCAGTAAATTTCCTAAGGGAAGACTGTTTAATCTGTCGATACCTGAACATACCGCTATGCGTTCATATATCAAGGAGTCTCTGGAGAAAGGACACATCCGTCCGTCTTCTTCCCCTCTTGGTGCGGGATTCATTTTTGTGGCTAAAAAGGACGGATCTTTGAGGCCTTGTATTGACTATCGGCTTTTAAATAAGATCACTGTCAAATTTCAGTATCCTTTGCCGCTGTTGTCTGACTTGTTTGCCCGGATTAAAGGTGCCAAGTGGTTTACCAAGATAGACCTTCGTGGTGCGTACAACCTTGTGCGCATTAAGCAAGGGGATGAATGGAAAACCGCATTCAATACGCCCGAAGGTCATTTTGAGTACTTGGTGATGCCTTTTGGGCTCTCTAATGCCCCTTCAGTTTTTCAGTCCTTTATGCATGACATTTTCCGGAACTATCTGGATAAATTTCTGATCGTTTATCTGGATGATATTCTGGTTTTTTCTGATAATTGGGACTCGCATGTGGAGCAGGTCAGGATGGTCTTTAAAATTTTGCGTGAAAATTCTTTGTTTGTCAAGGGCTCAAAGTGTCTTTTTGGTGTACAGAAGGTTCCCTTTTTGGGGTTCATTTTTTCCCCTTCTGCTGTGGAGATGGACCCAGTCAAGGTCCGAGCTATTCTTGATTGGACTCAGCCCTCGTCAGTTAAGAGTCTTCAGAAGTTCTTGGGTTTCGCTAACTTCTACCGTCGTTTTATCGCTAACTTTTCTAGCATTGTGAAACCTTTGACGGATATGACCAAGAAGGGCTCCGATGTGGTTAATTGGGCTCCTGCTGCCGTGGAGGCTTTCCAGGAGTTGAAACGTCGGTTTACTTCGGCGCCTGTTTTGTGCCAGCCTGATGTCTCGCTTCCCTTTCAAGTTGAGGTGGATGCTTCAGAGATTGGAGCAGGGGCCGTTTTGTCGCAGAGAGGCCCTGGTTGCTCTGTTATGAGACCTTGCGCCTTTTTCTCTAGGAAGTTTTCGCCTGCGTAGCGAAATTATGATGTGGGCAATCGGGAGTTGTTGGCCATGAAATGGGCATTTGAGGAGTGGCGTCATTGGCTCGAGGGTGCTAAGCATCGTGTGGTGGTCTTGACTGATCACAAAAATCTGATGTATCTCGAGTCTGCTAAACGCCTGAATCCTAGACAGGCCCGCTGGTCATTGTTTTTCTCCCGATTTGACTTTGTTGTCTCGTATTTACCAGGTTCAAAGAATGTGAAGGCCGATGCTCTTTCCAGGAGCTTTGTGCCTGATGCTCCTGGAGTCGCTGAACCTGTTGGTATTCTTAAGGATGGTATTATCTTGTCAGCTATTTCTCCTGATCTGCGACGTGTGTTGCAGAGATTTCAGGCTGATAGGCCTGATTCTTGTCCACCTGACAGACTGTTTGTGCCTGATAAGTGGACCAGCAGAGTCATTTCCGAGGTTCATTCCTCGGTGTTGGCAGGTCACCCAGGAATTTTTGGCACCAGAGATCTGGTGGCCAGATCCTTTTGGTGGCCTTCCTTGTCTAGGGATGTGCGGTCATTTGTACAGTCCTGTGGGACTTGTGCTCGAGCTAAGCCTTGCTGTTCTCGTGCCAGCGGGTTGCTCTTGCCCTTGCCTGTCCCTAAGAGACCTTGGACACATATCTCCATGGATTTCATTTCTGATCTTCCGGTGTCTCAGGGCATGTCTGTTATCTGGGTGATATGTGATCGCTTCTCCAAGATGGTCCATTTGGTTCCTTTGCCTAAACTGCCTTCCTCTTCCGATCTGGTTCCTGTGTTTTTCCAGAACGTGGTTCGTTTGCACGGCATCCCTGAGAATATTGTGTCAGACAGAGGATCCCAGTTCGTTTCCAGATTCTGGCGATCCTTTTGTAGTAGGATGGGCATTGACTTGTCGTTTTCGTCTGCTTTCCATCCTCAGACTAATGGACAGACGGAGCGAACTAATCAGACTTTGGAGGCTTATTTGAGGTGTTTTGTCTCTGCTGATCAGGACGATTGGGTGACCTTCTTGCCGTTAGCTGAGTTTGCCCTTAATAATCGGGCTAGTTCCGCCACCTTGGTTTCGCCGTTTTTCTGCAACTCTGGTTTCCACCCTCGTTTTTCTTCGGGTCATGTGGAACCTTCTGACTGCCCTGGGGTGGATTCTGTGGTGGATAGGTTGCAGCGGATCTGGAATCTTGTGGTGGACAACTTGAAGTTGTCACAGGAGAGGGCTCAGCGCTTTGCCAACCGCCGCCGCGGTGTGGGTCCCCGACTACGTGTTGGGGATTTGGTGTGGCTTTCTTCCCGCTTTGTTCCTATGAAGGTTTCCTCTCCCAAATTTAAACCTCGTTTTATTGGTCCTTACAAGATATTGGAAATTCTTAATCCTGTATCCTTTCGCCTGGATCTACCTGTGTCGTTTGCTATCCACAACGTGTTTCATAGGTCCTTGTTGCGGCGGTACGTTGTGCCTGTGGTTCCTTCTGCTGAGCCTCCTGCTCCGGTGTTGGTTGAGGGCGAGTTGGAGTACGTGGTGGAGAAGATCTTGGATTCTCGTCTCTCCAGGCGGAGGCTTCAGTACCTGGTCAAGTGGAAGGGCTATGGTCAGGAAGATAATTCCTGGGTGGTCGCCTCTGATGTTCATGCGGCCGATTTAGTTCGTGCCTTTCATGCCGCTCATCCTGATCGCCCTGGTGGTCGTGGTGAGGGTTCGGTGACCCCTCACTAAGGGGGGGGTACTGTTGTGATTTTGCTTTTTGCTCCCTCTAGGGGTCATTAGTGATTTGACTCTGGAGCGTCTGTCTTTTCCTATATCCTCACCTGGGCCGTTAGTTCAGGGGCGTTGCTATATAAGCTCCCTGGACCTTCAGTTCAATGCCTGGCATCGTTGAAATCAGAGCTAATCTGTTGTGCTCTTGTCCTATGATCCTGGTTCCTGTATTTCTAGCTAAGTCTGCTTCCTTGCTTTTTGCTTTTGTTTTGTTTGGTATTTTTGTCCAGCTTGTTCCAATCTGTATCCTGACCTTTGCTGGAAGCTCTAGGGGGCTGGTGTTCTCCCCCCGGACCGTTAGACGGTTCGGGGGTTCTTGAATCTCCAGCGTGGATTTTTATAGGGTTTTTGTTGACCAGATAAGTTATCTTGCTATATTCTGCTATTAGTAAGCTGGCCTCTCTTTGCTGAACCTGGTTCATTTCTGTGTTTGTCATTTCCTCTTACCTCACCGTTATTATTTGTGGGGGGCTTGTATCTTGCTTTGGGGTCCCTTTCTCTGGAGGCAAGAGAGGTCTTTGTTTTCTTCTCCTAGGGGTAGTTAGATTCTCCGGCTGGCGCGAGTCATCTAGCGATCACCGTAGGCATGATCCCCGGCTACTTCTAGTGTTGGCGTTAGGAGTAGCTATTTGGTCAACCCAGTTACCACAGCCCTATGAGCTGGATTTTTGTATCTTGCAGACTTACACGTTCCTCTGAGACCCTGTCCACTGGGGTCATAACAGTCTTCCACGCCCAGCGCCAGTTCGTCCTCCACTTCTTCCTCAACAGTTTGGCTGCTACCATGCGGCCTCGGTAATCCCTCTCCCCCAGCCTCCAATGCCAGCTGCCTTGGTGCTGCCAACCTTCTTGACCTTGGAGATATGATCCCTTCCGCATACAACTCCTCCTGTTCCTCCTCCTCTTGTTCCACCACCTGACTCCGAACACTGTGTAAGGTATGCTCCAGCATGTAAATCACCGGAATGGTCATGCTGATAATGGCATCATCAGCACTAAACATCTTCGTTGCTATTTCAAAACTGTGCAGAAGGGTGCATAGGTCCCTGATCTGAGACCACTCCTGCAGCGTGATTTGCCCCACCTCTTGATCTCGTTGGCCCAGGCTATACATCAAAACGTATTGCACCAGGGCTCGTCGGTGCTGCCACAGTCGCTGCAACATGTGCAGAGTTGAATTCCACCGTGTGGGCACATCGCATTTCAGCTGGTGAACTAGCAGGCCCAACGACTTCTGTAGAGATGCAAGTCGTCGAGCTGCGGGATGCAAACGGCGGAAGTGAGCACACAACGACCGTGCCCTCTGCAGAAGCCCATCTAGTCCGGGATAGTGGGATAAAAATTGCTGGACAACCAGGTTCAAAACGTGAGCCATACAAGGCACGTGTGTGACATTGCCCTGGCGAAGGGGCGCACCCAGATTTGCAGCATTGTTGCACACGGCCTTCCCTGGCTGCAGGTTGAGTGGATACAACCATTGACCACAACTCCTCAGCTCTGTGACTCACATTTCCCAGACATTTCAATGTAAACACTGCCTGATGCCATTGAGCCCTGGTGACAGCATAGTGAGGAGGTGTGCAGGATTCCTTCTGCGCAGTTACAACGTGGGTGGCATTACCAGACAGGCTTTGGGTGCAAGTGGAGGACCGAGAGGAGGTTGAGGAGGCAGAAGCAGTGGAGGAACTTCTAGATACAGAGGATCGACGAGCAACTCGTGGAGACGGCAAGACTTGGACAGCAGCCCCTTCTCCTGATGTCGCCATAGTTACCCAGTGCCCAGTCACCGACATGTAACGCCCCTGTCCATGTCTACTCATCCAAGTGTCTGTGGTGAAATGCACCCTGTCACACACAGAGTTTCTCAAGGAAGCGGTGATGTTGTGTGCGACATGCTGGTGTAGCGCAGGCACAGCTTTCTTTGAGAAGTAGTGGTGACTGGGCATCTGGTACTGGGGCACTGCGACGGACATAAGGTCTCGAAAATCCTCTGTGTCCACCAGGCGGAAAGACAACATTTCTGTAGCCAACAGCTTGCAGATGGAGAAATTCAACCTCTTAGCTTTGTCATGGCTAGGAGGAAATGGTCTTTTACTTGTCCACATCTGAGGGACTGAGGGCTGGCTGCCGTGCTTAGACGGAGTTGAGTAGGGTGTCCCCGGCAAACTGCTGGTCTGTGAGGAAGGTGCAGGCGGAGATGTTATGTTGCCTTGATCAAAATGTGGTGTCGATGTCAGAGAGCGCTCAACACCAGCAGGTGTTTCCACTTGCAAATGTCCTGACGACCTGCCAATCACACTGGCTGTTGCGGGTAAAGAGGTGGAAGGTCTGCTTCCAAAACCATGTGCGACTGCTGTCCCCACAGTTACAGAGGATGAAGAGGACGCGGATGCACTTGATGGGGCAGACGGTGGTTGACCCGGCCCACTAGGCCGCATTGTAGCACAGTGAGCTTCCCACTGCAACTTATGCCTCATATGCATGTGACGGTTCATGCATGAAGTACTCAAGCTAGTGATTTATTGGCCTCTACTGAGTTTTTTTGACAAATCTTACAGACAACATGAGTTGGGTCATCCTTTGCGATGTCAAAAAATGCCCAGGCTATGCAAGGCTTAGAGCCCGTGCAACCTGAAGAGCCACCACGACTTCTGGTCTGAGGCACAATTGGGGTTGAGGATGCAGTTGTTGACGTGCTTCCAGTACTCCGTCTCTGTCCAGGAAGGCGCACCATTACCTCGTCGTCAGACTCGTCACTAGCATCCTCCTCCACCTCCTCTGCTGACCTCATGGACTGGCGGACTGGGGGTTGACAGTAAGTGGGGTCTACAACCTCGTCATCATCATCCTGTGTGTTCTCACACCCATCGTCCTCAGAGCCAACCTCTTCCTGCCCCGACCGAAAAGTCAAGTTTTCGTTCCAATCAGGTATCTCAGTCTCATCATCATCTTCCTCATTGTCTCCACCAACAGGAGTTACAGTTTGGGAACGAGAGTCTACATTATGCTCAGAACCTTCTCCATCTGGGCCTGGATCCGACTCACAAAGATTCTGGGCATCAGTGCAGATCATTTCCTCGTCTGGATTCACAAAAGCTCTGGAGCAGACCTCTGATTCCCAGGCTATAGTATGCGTAAACAGCTCTACATACTCAACCATGTGTGCTACTCCATGCTCAGACGGGCAGCTGGAGACTTGGGAGCTGTGAGGAAGCAAGTGCGATTGGGGTGAAAACTCTGAGGACTGGAGTAGTTGTGATGTTGAAGTTGACATGGAGGAGAGCCCACTTGAACGAGCACTTGATATCCGTTCAAACACCTGCTGTTTTTGTGCCTCATCTGGAATTTTTGGCGATGCTTGTAGCGATGGTCATAAGAAAGGGATCATATCAGATTGTCCACGAAAAGAAGTAGACATCTTACTTTGGCTGGAAGATGGTCTTTCTTCTGCAGATGTTACTGTTGCTTTACCACCTACCCCACGGACACAACCTTTTTTCCCCTTTCCAACACGCCTATTCCCCTTTCCACCAGCAGCAGGCCTTTTGCCACTCATTTTTGTGCTTAATTGGCAACTCTGTATCTGAAGTTGTTGGCACAACAACTGATGGATGAAAACCAAGCAGAACTGAGAGGCCAAACTGTGGTACTAGGCCCAAAACTATCAACTGGATTAGATGCAGTGAAAATAGAGATACACAGGCGGTATAGTTTGTTTCAGAGGCGGGCTACTCTGCTGACGTGCAGACAATGCTACTAGGCCCAAAACTGTCAACTGGATTAGATGCAGTGAAAATAGAGATACACAGGCGGTATAGTTTGTTTCACAGGTGGGCTACTCTGCTGACATGCAGACAATGCTACTAGGCCCAAAACTATCAACTGGATTAGATGCAGTGAAAATAGAGGTACACAGGCGGTATAGTTTGTTTCACAGGCGGGCTACTCTGCTGACGTGCAGACACTGCTACTAAGCCCAAAACCCCAAAACGATTTACTGGGTTAGATGCAGTAAAAATTGAGATACACAGGCGGTGTAGCTAGCTTCACAGGCGGGCTACTCTGCTGACGTGCAGACACTGCTACTAAGCCCAAAACCCCAAAACGATTTACTGGGTTAGATGCAGTAAAAATTGAGATACACAGGCGGTGTAGCTAGCTTCACAGGCGGGCTACTCTGCTGACGTGCAGACACTGCTACTAAGCCCAAAACCCCAAAACGATTTACTGGGTTAGATGCAGTAAAAATTGAGATACACAGGTGGTGTAGCTAGCTTCACAGGCGGGCTACTCTGCTGACGTGCAGACACTGCTACTAAGCCCAAAACCCCAAAACGATTTACTGGGTTAGATGCAGTAAAAATTGAGATACACAGGCGGTGTAGCTAGCTTCACAGGCGGGCTACTCTGCTGACGTACAGACACTGCTACTAAGCCCAAAATCCCAAAATGATTTACTGGGTTAGATATTGGCATATGCAACAGATTAGGACTTATTATAAGTGAAAGGAGGACTTTATACTAACCAGACAGCATATGGCGATAGTGTGTAAAGGTATATACTTGCTGTAATGTGGGGAGGGAAGCTCTCAATTGTTGGTTGTTTTTCTTACTTCCTGTTTTTCTTCTTTTTCTTGAATGTGTTGTCTTCAGTGCACGGACTGTGTGACACTGAATTGTATCTCATGTTTATCCAGTATGAAGTAAATACTGTTTACTCAAGATATCTTGCTGATTGAAGCTCTCGTAAGTACAGCGGTGACTGCAAGAAGAGGCACTCTGCAACATTAGATGCCATAAAAATTGAGATACATAGGCGGTGTAGCTAGCTTCACAGGCGGGCTACTCTGATGACTATCAGACAATGCTACTAGCCCAAAAGGATTGGCTGAGCTAGATTACACCAAATGCTGTGACTAACACTTAAACAGCACTGGCTCAGACCTGCCTGGCAAACAGTGCTATGAACTGCTGTAACCTACCCTGAAAAGGGCTGATATTACAACTAGTCCCAACTCCCGACTCCCTAAACCTATCTCTCAGAAAATTCGCTAGCAAAAAAAGACTCTTTGACTGTATAGCGCCCACAGCAGCAGCGGTGCCGTCTAACGCTAAGCTGCAGCAGTGAGGAAATGGTGACAACGGGGCAAATGGCTGGTTCTCATTGGGCAAGGAGTGACATTTGACATACACAGCCAATGACACATGCCCTTGCTTGTTTGCATCACATGCACATTGCTGTGTGTGTGCACACTGCTGATACACTATACACTGAAACAGTCTATTAACAATGATAAACAGTTTTAATGTGCAAATCAAGCTAGGCTTTTGGTGAACGAACAGTTATCGAACAGAAACTCGAACAGCCGAATTTTAAGCAAATTGTTCGGGTTCGTCGAACGACTCGAACACCGCCCAAAACAGCTCGAATTTAAAATTGGCGAACAGTTCGACTCGAACACCGCTCATCTCTGCTCATAAGTATTCAGACCCTTTGCTCAGTATTGAGTAGAAGCACCCTTTTGAGCTAGTATAGCCATGAGTAGTGTTGAGCGATACCGTCCGATACTTGAAAGTATCGGTATCGGAAAGTATCGGCCGATACCGGCAAAGTATCGGATCTAATCCGATACCGATACCCGATACCAATACAAGTCAATGGGACTCAAGTATCGGACGGTATCCCTGATGGTTCCCAGGGTCTGAAGGAGAGGAAACTCTCCTTCAGGCCCTGGGATCCATATTAATGTGTAAAATAAAGAATTAAAATAAAAAATATTGCTATACTCACCTCTCCGACGCAGCCTGGACCTCACCGAGGGAACCGGCAGCGTTCTTTGCTTAAAATGCGCGCGTTTACTTCCTTCCGTGACGTCACAGCAAGCCGTGACGTAATTTCAGGTCCTGAATGCAGAATTAGGCATACAGGACCTGAAATTACGTCACGGCTTGCTGTGATTGGTCACGTCGCGGTCACATGGGCGGCACGCAACCAATCACAAGCCGTGACGTAATTTTAAAATGCGCGCGTTTCCTGCCTCCCGTGACGTCACGGCTTGTGATTGGTCGCGTCGCCCATGTGACCGCGACACAACCAATCACAAGCCGGAACGTAATTTTAAAATCCTGAATGCCTAGAATTAGGCATTGAAGACCTGAAAATTACGTCACGGCTTGCTGTGATTGGTCGCGTCGCGGCCACATGGGCGGCACGCGGCCAATCACAAGCCGTGACGTCACGGAAGGAAGTAAACGCGCGCATTTTAAGCAAAGAACGCTGCCGGTTCCCTCGGTGAGGTCCAGGCTGCGTCGGAGAGGTGAGTATAGCAATATTTTTTATTTTAATTCTTTCTTTTACACATTAATGTTGTTTCGATACCGATACCCGATACCACAAAAGTATCGGATCTCGGTATCGGAATTCCAATACCCGCAAGTATCGGCCGATACCCGATACTTGCGGTATCGGAATGCTCAACACTAGCCATGAGTAGTCCTTCAGGATTTTAAAATTACGTTCCGGCTTTGTGATTGGTCGCATCGCGGTCACATGGGCGACGCGACCAATCACAAGCCGTGACGTCACGGGAGGCTGGACACGCGCGCATTTTAAAATGCGCGCTTGTCCTGCCTCCCGTGACGTCACGGCTTGTGATTGGTCGCGTCGCCCATGTGACCGCGACGCGACCAATCACAAGCCAGAACGTAATTTTAAAATCCTGAAGGACCTAAAATTACGTCACGGCTTGCTGTGATTGGTCGCGTCGCGGCCACATGGGCGACGCGACCAATCACAAGCCGGGACGTCACGGGAGGCAGGACACGCGCGCATTTTAAAATGCGCGCGTGTCCAGCCTCCCGTGACTTCACGGCTTGTGATTGGTCGCGTCGCCCATGTGACCGCGACGCGACCAATCACAAAGCCGGAACGTAATTTTAAAATACTGAATGCCTAGAAGGACCTGAAAATTACGTCACGGCTTGCTGTGATTGGTCGCGTCGCGGCCACATGGGCGGCACGCGACCAATCAGAAGCCGTGACGTCACGGAAGGAAGGAAAAGCGCGCATTTTAAGCAAAGAACGCTGCCGGTTCCCTCGGTGAGGTCCAGGCTGCGTCGGAGAGGTGAGTATAGCAATATTTTTTATTTGAATTCTTTATTTTACACATTAATGTTGTTTCGATACCGATACCCGATACCACAAAAATATCGGATCTCGGTATCGGAATTCCGATACAGCAAATATCGGCCGATACCCGATACTTGCGGTATCGGAATGCTCAACACTAGCCATGAGTCTTCTTGGGAATGATGCAACAAGTTTTTCACACCAGGATTTGGGGATCCTCTGCCATTCTTCCTTGCAAATCCTCTCCAGTTCCATCAGGTTGGATGGTGAACGTTGGTGGACAGCCATTTTCAGGTCTCTCTAGAGATGATCAATTGGGTTTAGGTCAGGGCTCTGGCTGTGCCAGTCAACAATGGTCACAGAGTTGTTCTGAAGCCACTCCTTTGTTATTTTAGCTGTGTGCTTAGGGTCATTGTCTTTTTGGAAGCTGAACCTTCGGCCAAGTCTGAGGCCCAGAGCACTGTGGAAGAGGTTTTCATTCAAGATATCTCTGTACTTGGCCGCATTCATGTTTCCTTCCATGACAACCAGTCATCCTGTCCCTGCAGCTGAAAAACACCCCCATAGCATGATGCTGCCACCTCCATGTTTTACTGTTGGGATTGTATTGGGCAGGAGATGAGCTGTGCCTGGTTTTCTCCACACATACCACTTAGAATTATTACCAAAAAGGTCTATCTTCATCTCCTTAGACCAGAGAATCTTATTTCTCAGAGTCTGGGAGTCCTTCATGTGTTTTTTAGCAAAGTCTATGCGGGCTTTGATATGTCTTGCACTGAGGAGAGGCTTCCGTCGGGCCACTCTGCCGTAAAGGCCTGACTGGTGGAGGGCTGCAGTGATAATTGACTTTGTGGAACTTTCTCCCATATCCCTACTGCATCTCTGGAGCTCAGCCACAGTGATCTTGGGGTTCTTCTTTACCTCTCTCACCAAGGCTCTTCTCCCACGATTGCTCCGTTTGGATGGCCAGGTCTAGAAAGATTTCTGGTGGTCTCAAACTTCTTCCATTTAAGGATTATGGAGGCCACTGTGCTCTTAGGAACCTTGAGTACTGCAGAAATTCTTTTGTAACCTTGGCCAGATCTGTGCCTTACCATAATTCTGTCTCTGAGCTCCTTGGCCAGATCCTTTGACCTCATGATTCTCATTTGGTCTGACGCACTGTGAGCAGTGAGGTCTTATATAGACAGGTGTGTGCCTTTCCAAATCAAGTCCTATTAGTTTAATTAAACACAGCTGGACTCCAATGAAGGAGTAGAACCATTTCAAGGAGGATCACAAGGATATGGACAGCACGTGACTTAAATATGAGTGTCTGAGCAAAGTCTGAATACTTATGACCATGTGATATTTCAGATTTTTTTTAATAAATTTGCAAAAATTTCTACATTTCTGTTTTTTTTCAGTCAAGATGGGGTGCAGAGTGTACATTAATGTGAAAAAAAATGAACTTTTTTGAATTTACCAAACGGCTGCAATGAAACAAAGAGTGAAAAATTTAAAGAGGTCTGAATGCTTTCCATACCCACTGTATATAATTTACAGTTACTGCTGTAAAATGCTGATCATAACTATTTATATCCAATTAAAACTAATTGACGCAAACAAAGGTGATGAAGGTGATGTTCAAACATTGCCAGTATGTATAACAAATGGTGGAACTAAAAATCTGCCACAATAAATTTGTTCTGATGGGTGGTCTAAGGTGGTCTTTTCTTTGTATATATAATGATGTAACACTGAATAAAGTCAAAACAATAGATAAAAAAACAAAATTAACAAATACCTTGTAGTAAGTGAATAGTAATAGTACATGTAAAAAGCATAAGCTACTTCGTTAACATTGTTTTGATCAAAAAATTTAAAAACCGTCCCACCTCGACAAGATGGCTCACAATTAGGACAATACAAAAACTCTTGTAGTTCACCTGACTACGTTTCAGCAGACGTCAAAATAGATAAGAGCAGAGTAGGACCTGAGTCCTGACTGTTTAGACACCTGCCCGTGGAAAGCTTTAAAAACAAAATTAACAGCCCAAACAAGGGGGGAGTACAAAAAACTAAACCACAACCAAAAAATAGAGCCAGAGAATATGTTCATATAAGTGCTGTGTATAAGTGTGCATTTACAGTGTGGCTATTTTTTATATATATGTTATATATGATGATATAATCTCTGAATAAAGACAGAAAAGTAAAAAAAAAATCAATAGATGGTGTTATAGCAACCAAAATGGACATGGTACACACCTCTCATGGTCTGGAGATGACGAAGACTCTTCATCTTCTATAAATGCTGGATTTTCCAAGGGGTAGATACTAGAATACTGAGGGGGATGTATTGATGGAATTATCCCATTAACCACACCAGCACTTCGACTACTGGAGATAGGAGGAGAAGCATTTGGACTTGTTGGTAGAACATCATGAGTGGTGTAAGGAGGAGGAATATACTGTACCACAGTAGCACCATGAAAAGTGATTGGCTGATTAATTCCAGTGAAGACAAAGGACTGTCCGGGTGAGGATTGTTCTGGCTCCACAGTTGTTTCATTAGTTCTCTTACAAAACTTACAAGTAAACATCTTAAATCTACATACAGAAATCAATGCAAAGGTCACACCGACTGAGAGAAGAATAGGACCCAACAGCTGACTCCACTCAAAACCTTGATTCCCGTCACGTCGTATCCATCCCATTACCGTAAAGGTGACTCCAACCAGTCCTAAAAAAAGTCCAGAAAACAGTAAAGTTGCTCCAGCTTTGTCCCTTTCAGTGACCTGCACATCAGGTTGAATGTTTGGATATGGAGGAAGTGAAAACACATTGAGGGAGAAATCATCCACCGGAGGATTGTTCTGTTCCATTATGAAAAGCTAGCTGCCTCTTCATCCATCCAGGCTAGAAAGAAATCTTTAGCAGTCTGCAGGGGTAAAGGTTCAGACAGAATCCTACGAGCCTATGCTCACATGATTACAGCACGTAAAGGATAGACTTTGGTAGCGAAGTATAAAGGTCTGAGCAGTGAAGCTTAAATATAGCAGATAAATATACTGTATATTCCGCAGATATACTGAAGAGAGTGCAATTACTGAGTGCACACAATGCATGTAAATTCTGCATGTGTATGAACTTCTTACATAGGTTACTCCTATTAACAATAAGGGACATTTATCTCGACTGTTGAAAAGAAAACACATAAAGCAATATATTAAGATAATAATGAACAATCAATAAAAGAAGACAGAAAAGAATATACAGCTCTGGCAAAAATTAAGAGACCACTGCAAAATGTTCAGTTTGTCTGATTTTTCTCTTTATAGTTAAATTTTTGTGTAAAATGTAAATTGTTCTTTCAGTCTATAAACATCTGACAACATGTCTCCGAATTTCCAAGCAATACATTTTGTATTTTTTTCTGACAAAGAAAAACGGTCAAAATAAAAAAACAGTGCTTTCAGACCTCAAATTATGCAAAGAAAACAAGTTCATAATCATTTACAAACAACAATACTAATGTTTTATCTCAGGAAGAGTTCAGAAATCAATATTTTGTGGAATAACCATGATTGGTAATCACAGCTTTCATGCGTCTTGGCATGCTTTCCACCAGTCTTTCACACTGCTTCTGGCACAAAAAATGTAAGCAGTTCTTCTTTGTTTGATGGCTTGTGACTATCCATCATCCTCTTGATTTCATTTCAGAGGTTTTCAATGGGGTTCAGGTCTGGAGATTGGGCTGCCCATGACAGGGTTTTAATGTGGTGGTCTCTTAATTTTTGCCAGAGCTGTATATGTAACTCCTGTAGGGGAAGCATGGCATGCAGAGGCTGCTGCAACTAGCAACTAACAGTTTCACAGTAGCAGACATTAACCTCTTCCACCTACAGTCAATTCATTTTCCTCCCCTCCTTCCAAGAGCCATAACTTTTTTCTATTTTTCATCCAAATAGCTATATGATGCATTGTTTCTTTGTGGGACAAATTTAAGTTTTAAAGTTTTTACCTTTCAGTGTATTGAAAAATGGGATAAAAATTCCAATTGTGGAACAAAGGGGAAAATAATGTCATGCTGTCTTGTTTTTTGGGGGTTGGTTTTTACGGTGTACATTCTGGGTTAAAAGTTACTCAGAATCATGATTCTCCAAGTCAGTACAATTACCGCAATAAAAAACTGGTATAGGGGGGCGTGGCTTAGGCACAGGTGATGTAGATTGCAAAACGTGCGAGCTCCTGAGGTAACCCTCTAACGCAACATATAATGCAACTTTTTAAGAAATTTTTGCTTCTATTCATATTTACTTTTATTCAGAAATTTATTGTGCACATTTTGAGACAATATTCACCTTAATCGGATAATCCTAGGATTGTTTATCCTGTTTTGAAGATGACAGACTTAAAATGGCGTCATCAAGCGGCTTGTCCCTGTGAGTGACTAATTTTCTGAGGTAAAATAAACTACAGGACTACAATTTTTCTTTTTCTACATTGTGTTTTTATTTTTTAAATACATTTGTGTGGATTTATGACATTTTTAAAACAATTCTTGCTTTTAGTGCCTTTTTCCTGGTTTACCTGTTTTACCTGGTGTCTGTGAGGTCGCTATGATTACCTCAGTAACCTCTATTGCTCTGCTGAAGATATTGTGTTAATTTCTATTAATAACACCACTGGAGGTTTTTTTAGGGGGAGTTGCCCCTGGCTATCTGGGGGGGTTTTACCCTTTTTTTAAATCAAATTTGTACCAGGCACATCATCTTTGAGGGCCCTGTCATGGCCTGTCATAAGCGCTGGTGGTCCGGTATTTATTTCCTTCAGTGATGTCACTGCTAATCGGGCGGTGTGACAGACTTCCAAGAAACACCTCCCTGGACCTTCCTTAGGTGTGCCCCTACCCAACTGGGGTTTTTCCACCCCCTTTTGACTAAGTTTGGACCTGGCACACCGGGGGTGAGGATTCTGTCAGGGTCCGCTCCAGGCGCCATCTTCCTTCATCTCAGTGACGTTACCGCTAATCGGGAGGTGCCACAAACTACAACGGAACACCTCCCTGGACTTTCCTTGGGTGTGCTCCTACCTTACCGGGGGGGTTTGCCCCCTTTTAACTGTATTTGCACCTAGCACACCGGGGTGAAGCTTCTACCACGGACCGCTCCAGGCACCATCTTCCTCCCCTTTAGTGATGTCATCGCTGCTTGCGATATTCTAGTAAGTGCTCAAATTGCTTCGGAACCACTACAGAAGACTTTCTTGGGGTTGCTCCTTGTGAACCAGGGGTCTGGGATCTAATTTGCTTCTGTTTTCATTGGGCACACCGCCTGGGAGGATCCTGTCAAGGACCGTTGTTTCCATCTACTGGAGGCTGCAGAAGATTACAGCTGCTCTGTCTTTGCATAATATTGGCTGATTGCTTGCTTGGTTTCATTGAGGGTGGGGAAGGGGTGGGTATTTTTATTGCCAGAGCAGGTCTTTTTGGTTCATTTCTTTTTAGCAGTTACTTTTAATAAAGTGGGAGTTGGCTGTGATTAATATAATAATTATAAAATATATGTAAAAATAATAGAATAACTGAATATATTAAATACAATACAGATCAAATTAATACACATAAATAATTAATAATAATAATAATTATATAAAGCTTATAACAAATTTGCATTGTATATTTATATATCTACCTATTTACATATTAGGTATTGTTTTGCTTTGGTTGGCACTTGCTCCCTCGGTCCTCCTTTAGGGGGTGGGGCTGTAATTGCCTATTCAATTGGTACTCATCTAAGCACATTGTGGTGGGACCTTGTCTTACCTTCGATCACTTTTTTATAATACTACTGGACACCATGAGTCATCTCACCTCTAAATTGCCTATGGCTAAATCTTCCGGTTCTTCTAGAGCGCAAAAACAAAATAAGGACCCACATGCTAATCGTGGTTCTTCAAGGGACTCGGTTAATTTGCTGAGTCCAGTTAAGTTTCGTTCTCCTATTGAGAGAGAGCTCTTACAGTCCTCTATCAAGGCCCTCTCTCATTCCGCGTCCACGCCTAAAGCTTGCTTAGCAGAGCTCGGTGTGAAACTTCCCTCTTCACTTATACCTACTGAGACCATGGACCTCTCTTCCTCTTCAAAGAGGAAGGGTTTCTCGAGTTGGGGGGAACGCGGTCCTCCATTATCAATTCTTCGGAAGAGGACTCTACTAATTACTCTCCCAATCCTAGTTCAAAAAAGTCCAAGCCAAGGACCAAGGAACCATCTGTGTCTTCCCTGTCTTGTACCTTTCATGATGCAACGTCACTTGAGGCGTGTATGAATACTCTGGTTGATAAACTTAGCGCCAGATTGCATCTTGATATGGACAACCAGACAAAAATATTTCAGGTGACTTTCGAGTTTTTCACTTCTCGGTTGGATAACCATGAAGTTAGACTGGGAGAATTGGAAAAGACACATGCACTGTCCCTAAAGGAACAGTCTGACTCTAAGTCAGAGATTAGTCAGTTGAAGCTTAAGTTGGCAGATCTAGAGGACAGATCCCGTCGAAACAACATTAAAATTAGAAGTATATCTGAAGATATCTCGCCCATTAAGCTCCCTGAGTTTGTTAAGGGAATTTTTAGGAAGATGATTCCCAATCTTTCGGATATGGATATCATTATAGATCGTATCCATCGTCTTCCTAAGCTTCCTTCTGTCCCTAAAGACCTTCCTAGAGATGTTATCATGAAAATTCACTTTTATCCTATTAAAGAGAAAATACAAAACCTGGTCAAAATTAAAGGAAGATTCCCAGAACCCTATCACAATCTTAAGTTGTTTGCTGACCTATCCAAAGCAACTATTGAGGGTCGGAGGCACTTTAGATCACTCACCTCCGTTCTGAGAGAGAAAGGCCTTCCTTACAAGTGGGGTTTTCCTCTGAGGCTCATCTTTAATTATAGGGGGAAAAATGCAGTTTTTCTTACACCTGAGGAGGGTCTCCTATTTTTGAAATCCCACAGTGTTATTTCTTCCGTTCCTGCATCTATTTCCACAGGTCCAGGCCATGTCACTTGAGCTCAATTTGTCATTTTTTGATTTGCGTACCTGGGTTTTCTAATATTGTATGATATTGTGCTTAGTGTTGAGCGATACCGTCCGATACTTGAAAGTATCGGTATCGGAAAGTATCG
Organism: Ranitomeya variabilis; assembly: GCF_051348905.1. Classification (NCBI taxonomy): domain Eukaryota; kingdom Metazoa; phylum Chordata; class Amphibia; order Anura; family Dendrobatidae; genus Ranitomeya; species Ranitomeya variabilis. The sequence goes on from NC_135232.1 coordinate 114,176,983, forward strand.
GCCGATACCGGTAAAGTATCGGATCTAATCCGATACCGATACCCGATACCAATACAAGTCAATGGGACTCAAGTATCGGACGGTATCCCTGATGGTTCCCAGGGTCTGAAGGAGAGGAAACTCTCCTTCAGGCCCTGGGATCCATATTAATGTGTAAAATAAAGAATTAAAATAAAAAATATTGCTATACTCACCTCTCCGACGCAGCCTGGACCTTACCGAGGGAACCGGCAGCGTTGTTTGCTTAAAATGCGCGCTTTTACTTCCTTCCGTGACGTCACGGCTCGTGATTGGTCGCGTGCCGCCCATGTGGCCGCGACGCGACCAATCACAGCAAGCCGTGACGTAATTTTCAGGTCCTCAATGCCTAATTCTAGGCATTCATGATTTTAAAATTACGTTCCGGCTTGTGATTGGTCGCGTCGCGGTCACATGGGCGACGCGACCAATCACAAGCCGGAACGTAATTTTAAAATCATGAATGCCTAGAATTAGGCATTGAGGACCTGAAAATTACGTTACGGCTTGCTGTGATTGGTCGCGTCGCGGCCACATGGGCGGCACGCGACCAATCACAAGCCGTGACGTCACGGAAGGAAGTAAAAGCGCGCATTTTAAGCAAACAACGCTGCCGGTTCCCTCGGTGAGGTCCAGGCTGCGTCGGAGAGGTGAGTATAGCAATATTTTTTATTTTAATTCTTTATTTTACACATTAATGTTGTTTCGATACCGATACCCGATACCACAAAAGTATCGGATCTCGGTATCGGAATTCCGATACCCGCAAGTATCGGCCGATACCCGATACTTGCGGTATCGGAATGCTCAACACTTGTGCTTCTATTATTCATTTGTTCAAAGTTAAATATTTGTTATTGGTACTAATGAGGGTCTCCTTGGCCTTGCGCTGCATGGACTTTTCCCCCTGTACAAGAAGAAGAGCCATTTTCTTGGTTTCCCTCTAATGCTCTAGTACTGTAAAGTTTAAAGTTTGTACTTTTCTTTGTCTATTTAGTCTTGGCAGTGATTTCTTTTTCTTGTTACTTTCCAGCCAGTGATTGCCTACTAGCGCCAATTTTTTCTTTCTTTTTTCTCTCATGGTGCTTAATTTGGTTACCTATAATGTGAGGGGTCTTAATAGCCCGAATAGACGTTTTTCCTTTCAGAGGGAAATTAATAAATCTGTTGCGGATGTGGTGTGCCTGCAAGAGACTAAATTTAAGATACATAATCATCCTGCATTCGCGCTAAAAAATTGCCCACATGGTTTTGAAGCCTCGGGTCCCTCTAAAGGGGCAGGCGTTATGACCCTGATCTGAGACTCCTTGTCGTTTGAACTATTGGAGGAATTGGTTGATGTGAATGGTCATTTTCCTGTCCTTGTTTGCAAGTTAAATTCCCAAATTTACACAATTGTAAATATTTATGCTCCTAATAAGGGTCAAATTACATTTTTAGATAAGTTGCTGAAAAAAATTGAACCACTTAAAAAAGGCATTCTTTTACTTTTAGGAGACTTTAATTTGGTCCCTGACAATATACTTGATGCCTCATCCTCAAATAGGCTTAACTTCCCCTCCTTAAATTATTGGCTCTTTACTCTCAAACTTTATGACATCTTTAGATGTTTAACCCCTTTCTGACCTCGGACGGGATAGTACGTCCGAGGTCAGAAGCCCCGCTTTGATGCGGGCTCCGGCGGTGAGCCCGCATCAAAGCCGGGACATGTCAGCTGTTTTGAACAGCTGACATGTGCCCGTAATAGGCGCGGGCAGAATCGTGATCCGCCCGCGCCTATTAACTAGTTAAATGCCGCTGTCAAACGCAGACAGCGGCATTTAACTATCGGAAATGATGGCATCGCCGACCCCTGTCACATGATCGGAGGTCGGTGATGCTTCAGAATAGTAACCATAGAGGTCCTTGAGACCTCTATGGTTACTGATCTCCAGCAGCTGTGAGCGCCACCCTGTGGCCGGCGCTCACAGCACACCTGATTTTCTGCTACATAGCAGCGAACAGCAGATCGCTGCTATGTAGCAGAGCCGATCGTGTTGTGCCTGCTTCTAGCCTCCCATGAAGGCTATTTAAGCATGGCAAAAGTAAAGAAAAAAAGTTAAAAAAAGTGAAAAAAAAAAATATATATAAAAGTTTAAATCACCCCCCTTTTGCCCCAATCAAAATAAATCAATAAAAAAAATCACACCTACATATATTTGGTATCGCCGCATTCAGAATCGCCCGATCTATCAATAAAAAAAAAGCATTAACCTGATCACTAAACGGCGTAGCAAGAAAAAAAATTGAAACGCCAGAATTACTTTTTTTGGTCGCTGTGACATTGCATTAAAATGCAATAACGGGCAATCAAAAGAACGTATCTGCACCAAAATGCTATCATTAAAAACGTCATTAAAAATGCAAAAAATAAGCCCTCAACTGACCCCAGATCATGAAAAATGGAGACGCTACGAGTATCGGAAAATGGCGCAATTTTTTTTTTTATTTTAGCAAAGTTTGGAATTTTTTTTCACCACTTAGGTAAAAAATAACCTAGTCATGTTAGGTGTCTATGAACTCATAATGACCTGGAGAATCATAATGGCATGTCAGTTTTAGCATTTAGTGAACCTAGCAAAAAAGCCAAACAAAAAACAAGTGTGAGATTGCACTTTTTTTGCAATTTCACTGCACTTGGAATTTTTTTCCTGTTTTCTAGTACAAGACATGCTAAAACCAATAATGTCGTTCAAAAGTACAACTCGTCCCGCAAAAAATAAGCCCTCACATGGCCAAATTGACGGAAAAATAAAAAAGTTATGGCTCTGGGAAGGAGGGGAGTGAAAAACAAACACGGAAAAATGGAAAATCCCAAGGTCATGAAGGGGTTAAACTCCACTTCAAGGGAATACACGTATTTTTCGGACTCCCATTTGTCAGCTTCTCGCATTGATCTGATATTATCAGATGTGTTCTCCCTCCCTAGATTTTCCTCTATATCCATTTGTAATAAATCCATTTTGGATCATGCCCCTGCCATTGCCAAATTGATTGAAGGTCACTCTAATAATAATCAACCGTTGTGGAAGCTTAATGCTTCTATTTTTCAAAACCCTACATACCATGAGGAAATTTCTAGATCTCTTAACCTTTATTTTTCTGAGAATGTGTATGACCCTTCCATCACAAGGCGGTTCTACGTGGCGCTCTCATTCATATTTCCTCCCGTATTAAAAATTTTAACCACCAAAAGATTAAACATTTACAAGCCTTGATTAAAGAGAAGGAGTTGGAGCTGGCATTGGCCAATAGCCCAACCCCTTGTTCCAAAACTTTGACTGATTTTTCCCATCTTAGGAATGAATTGAGGGCCACAATTTTTTCATTTTATGACTCTGCAGTCAAACAATCAAAACTCAATCATTATATGTCCCTTAACAAGTCCACTCGTTTTATGTTCAATAAAATTAAAAAGGTTAGAATATGTAACTGCAGCGCCCCAGAGTTCTGGTCGTTGCAGTACTGTGGCTTCGCCGCTAAGGGGAGCCATGGTACGTTCGATGGCACCGAAGGAGTTCCTCCAATCAGGTATCACAGACACCAATATATTTCACAGCTGGGCCTCCGGGGGGAGCTAAGGGTGCTATTCATTAGGCCACTCCCCACCATAGTGGGTAAACTGGGGGTCAGGCAGGAAGTTAGAGAGAACGCTGACGGGATTGAACGGAGCAACACCCTGTGGCAGGGGGTGTTGTGAAGGGAGAGACTGTAGGGTCTCTGCCAGGGGTGGGATCCTGGCAGAGGCTTGGCATTGAAAGAACGTAACGGGTCCGCGCAGGCTCCTGGAAGCGGCGGGACTCAGGAAAGGACTAGAAGCGAGATAGATTGTGCTGAGTGAGAAACGAGATCAAGCAGAAGGAGAATACCAGCAGGGGTTTTGTTGAAAGAGGCAGCACCCTGCTGAGGCGCAAATACCGGTGGCCGGAACGCCGAGGGAGTGGATTAGAATACAGCTTCAAGCCATACTCCAAACAGCGGCAGGACAGTCGGTCTCAGGCGGGCTGTCTACCACATATCACCTATGAAGTCTTGGGGGGCAATTGCGGGAGAGGGGCGACTCTAGGGTCCCGGAAGAACTCCAGGCCTACCTGACAAACGGGTGCCATTCCAACCTGAATACAGGGAAGGGGTGGATTACAGAGGAACATCAAATCGAGTTGTGAGGGAACTTAAGAAACAGACACAACCGTTGTGGGGTTACTTTCCGTAAGCACAGCAGGGAAGGACTACAACACATAGCGCTAGAAGGAAGGCACAGATTTCCACCTGAGAGGAGAACTCTGGAGGTGCCATTGGACCGGCCGGACTTGCGTAGCCTGGTGAACCGTGTTCTGGACTGAGGACTCAGAGATCTCCAGTAAAGAGGTAAAGAGACTGCAACCTGGTGTCCTCGTTATTTACCGCGACTTACACCCCACAACCGAACCGCTACAACACCACTTATTGCACCGGACGTCCCCCCACTGACAGACAGGGCCACGGACCGGGTCTAGCCACCGTGACAACCCCTAGACTGAGAACCCAGAGGCCCGGCTCCGGGTACCCCTCGGCCCTGCGGCGGTGTGGGGGCGCTCCAAATCTTGGCGTCACGAACAGGATCTACTTAAGCCTGAAGAATCAGGTCATGTGTGCCTAGAGACTGTGATTTACTGTGCTTGGACTGTACTTTATTGCAAGACTGTGTGCTGCGTCATTTGCCGCCAAAATCCGCCGCCATTGCAGCGCTGAGGAGAGCGCAGGAAGAGGAGAGGGGCGTGGAGTGGGCGTAGACGAGCTGGAGAGCGCGAAGCATAATGGCCGCCCAGTCTAAATATTTCTGTACAGTGAGGACGTGTCCGTCAGCAGCAGAGATCCGCCTCCTAATCCTTAATGGGGGGCGGAGGCAGAGGAAACGAAACTGCTCACGCAGGAGAGAGCGGGAAAAAGACCAGGAAGCGACCCACGTGGAGGACGCTATGGCCAGCAGCTCCGAACCCGACAGCGGGGTTGAAGTGGAAGTCTCCCCTGACTACCCGGCTGAGCCCAGCAGCTTGTCCTCCGTGGATAACACCAAATTCCTGAGAGCCGAGATGGAGGATTTATATAACCAGCTCCTCCAACTGCATGTAAGAGTCCAGGCCCCGCATCAGGTGGGACCGGCAGTGGATTCCCGGACATCGGAAGAACCAGCGGGACCTGTTGCGGAAAGTGGAATCATACCAGTGGGTGAGTCCGCCGATCTTACCCCACTAGCAGAGGGTGTGTTAGTGGGTCCCGTAGCAGCACCACCTCTCCCGGGGACCCATAGACTTCAGCGCCTGTTACCATGGGAGGAAGCCACGGGCATGGAACACCGTATGCGAGCCCCAATCACCCCTACTCCCTTGCCGTGTGAGGTCAGCGCGGAGCGCACGGTGTGCCGCTGGGTGAACCCTGGATCCAATCTCATGGGGTTCCCCGGGGTGGAGACCCAGAAGGGAGAAATGGTACAGGCCCTAAGCTGGGAAGAATACCAGACCCAGCTAGAACAGCGGTGGCGAGAGGAAGAGAAAACACATCAGGCTAAACGGGAGGCCTATCATCAAAAAGATTTGGCGGTCAAGGACCGGGCCCGTAAGGACCCCACCACTCATCAGGCCCCGCGCAGGCAGGGCATCGTCACTGTCTTTAAACTCCAAGGAGGCTGGGGCTTCATTAAAGAACCGGGGCTATACGCGGAGGTCTTTGTTAACCGACGGGATGTCGAGTCACACCTTAGAGAGGGTCACCCCGATCGAGACCTCTACCCGGGAGACAGTGTTACTTACACTCGGCATTTTGGGGAAAAAGGGTGGTTCGCCCTGAACGTCTACAAGAAAGAGAAACCAGCCCCTGTAGCCAAAGTGCCGCCGTGTGACCGACCTGTAACCACCCTGGTCGCCTCCACCTGCCCAACCACAGAACTTGCGATCTGCCGCCCGATCGCCGCAACCACCGTAGTGGCTAAAGAAGTTCCTCTTCGGGGGATCAATGTCCCTGATGTACCAGCACAAAGAGAAGTGGGGACACAGACCTTTATCGCCGCGCACGACCTGGTCGTGCAACAGACCCGAACCCATGGGGTGTATCTGGCTGCGGGAGTGGACCTGAAACCTGAATTGCAGGGGTCCGCCCGCCAGGTGGCGCCTCATGGAAATTTCTGAAAGAAGAGTAAGATTGCTTTATGAAAATGTAAATAGTTACTGTTTGTTCTTTTGTTCCTGTTGCTGCTAAACCCGCCCAGGGTTAATGGATCCCTTTGTTGACCCGGGATCCCTGTGTTTGTTCTGAGTTTTCCTAAAATTTTTGCACAAGTTTAAAGAACTGCAGAAATCATGGACTGTGCATGATTCGAACTTCCTTTGTAAATAGTTTGCACCTTCTTAAAGGTGCACCCTACTGGTTTTAGCCAAAGACACTTTGCGAAGATATTTGCCCTATTTGTTTGAGCCAAAGACACTTTGTGAAGATACCTTTCCTACCGGTTCTAGTTAAAGACACTTTGCGAAGATACCATACCGGAACCTTTGCGTGAGCTGGTAGGCTGAGAAGACGAGCTACCTTAGAAAGACTTGGTCTCCTCTTAAAGGGGATGTGAGAAACTGAACTTGAGAGAGATACTGTTGCAGAACAGTAATGCCATAATGATGCCTTGAAAAGAAATGTAACTGTTTTACATGCTAAGTTATATGTGTTGAATTTGTTGAAATGTCTAAATAATGTTTGCAGAAAGAAAAGATGCAGAGAGCCCGTAGGGGTAGAGATAGAGGTCTGCATAGTTGAAAGTAAGCAAAGTAATAATGAAGGTGAGGATAGAAGGTAAACCCCGCGTCCCCATTGAAAGTTACTTTGTTACTAAGGACAGAGAGTGACCCGTAGGGGTTAGAGAGTGAGTCCTTAAAGGAGCCGAGTAGAGCTGGCTCAGAGTTCTTTAAATGAAAGGAATGTTATGTCTATACCATGTATAGTAGAGAAAGGCAGTAGGCCCTGGATGAACAGGGCGGTCCTGTAAAAGAAAGGAGAGGCAGTAGGTCTGGTGCCATAGGGACAGGCGGTCCTGCAGGTTCAAAGTAGGAGAATGTGAAGTTACCTTACCCTGTAATGTGATTATAGGAAGGCCTTTGGTAAACTAAGAGTGTATGTTTCTTAAAGGCAATGTTAATTTATTGTTCCAGAATTTGCACTAAGTAGAATACCCGGTTGGGTAACAGGAGTTATGCATAGCCTGTAATTTATAATGTTGACCATGTTTGTAACGTTAAAAGTGTCCTCACCTCCCATAAAGGGAAGCCTGTTCAAGTATACTTATTGTTTTGCACTCAACAAAATTGTATGTCTGTTTACTAATCTGTATTGTTGTTTTTCTTCCCAGTCCCGGAGTACTGTGTTTAACCAGGGGGGAGTGCAGCGCCCCAGAGTTCTGGTCGTTGCAGTACTGTGGCTTCGCCGCTAAGGGGAGCCATGGTACGTTCGATGGCACCGAAGGAGTTCCTCCAATCAGGTATCACAGACACCAATATATTTCACAGCTGGGCCTCCGGGGGGAGCTAAGGGTGCTATTCATTAGGCCACTCCCCACCATAGTGGGTAAACTGGGGGTCAGGCAGGAAGTTAGAGAGAACGCTGACGGGATTGAACGGAGCAACACCCTGTGGCAGGGGGTGTTGTGAAGGGAGAGACTGTAGGGTCTCTGCCAGGGGTGGGATCCTGGCAGAGGCTTGGCATTGAAAGAACGTAACGGGTCCGCGCAGGCTCCTGGAAGCGGCGGGACTCAGGAAAGGACTAGAAGCGAGATAGATTGTGCTGAGTGAGAAACGAGATCAAGCAGAAGGAGAATACCAGCAGGGGTTTTGTTGAAAGAGGCAGCACCCTGCTGAGGCGCAAATACCGGTGGCCGGAACGCCGAGGGAGTGGATTAGAATACAGCTTCAAGCCATACTCCAAACAGCGGCAGGACAGTCGGTCTCAGGCGGGCTGTCTACCACATATCACCTATGAAGTCTTGGGGGGCAATTGCGGGAGAGGGGCGACTCTAGGGTCCCAGAAGAACTCCAGGCCTACCTGACAAACGGGTGCCATTCCAACCTGAATACAGGGAAGGGGTGGATTACAGAGGAACATCAAATCGAGTTGTGAGGGAACTTAAGAAACAGACACAACCGTTGTGGGGTTACTTTCCGTAAGCACAGCAGGGAAGGACTACAACACATAGCGCTAGAAGGAAGGCACAGATTTCCACCTGAGAGGAGAACTCTGGAGGTGCCATTGGACCGGCCGGACTTGCGTAGCCTGGTGAACCGTGTTCTGGACTGAGGACTCAGAGATCTCCAGTAAAGAGGTAAAGAGACTGCAACCTGGTGTCCTCGTTATTTACCGCGACTTACACCCCACAACCGAACCGCTACAACACCACTTATTGCACCGGACGTCCCCCCACTGACAGACAGGGCCACGGACCGGGTCTAGCCACCGTGACAACCCCTAGACTGAGAACCCAGAGGCCCGGCTCCGGGTACCCCTCGGCCCTGCGGCGGTGTGGGGGCGCTCCATAACCGAATCGACAAGATCATTTCTCCTAAGGGCATTTATCTCATCCACCCACAGGACATTGCAAATTAATTTGCACAATATTTCAATCAATTATATAATTTGCCGTCTGATCCCTCTCTTCCCATTCCAGGTGCGAGATCTATTGATGACTTTTTGTCTTCTGTCAATCTTCCACAACTTGATTCCATGGATGCAGACTTTTTGGCTGCTCCTTTTACTGCAGAAGAGATTAGTGACACAATAAAACAATTGAAATCTTATAAGGCTCCTGGTCCTGATGGTTATAGCAATAATTATTATAAATCATTCCCTGAAATTCTTGTCCCCCATTTAGTTCAAATTTTCAATGCCGCTGCGTTCGTTGGCTCTTTCCCTAGGGGAAAATTTGGATGCCACAATTATACTTGTTCCCAAGCCTCATACTAGTCCTGATCAAATACTTAATTACCGTCCCATTTCATTAATTAATACTGATCTCAAAATTTATTCCAAAGTCTTAGCTAACCGCCTTAACCTTATTTTGCCCAAATTAATTTCCACGGACCAGATTGGATTTATCAAGTATCGGCAATCCATTGAAGGTACCAGGAGGCTGATGAATATTATTAAATTAATTAATTCCCAAAAAATTAACTCTACTTTAATTTCCCTTGATGCAGAGAAAGCATTTGATCACTTAAATTGGACTTTTCTCAAATGTTCCCTACAAAAATTTGGCTTTGATTTGGACTTTATAAATAAAATTATGGCTTTATATTCCGATCCTCAGGCAAAAATTTATATTAATAATCACCACTTTTCTTCCCCATTTCCAATCTCTAATGATACCCGGCAAGGTTGCCCCCTTTCTCCATTGCTTTTTGCCCTTGCCATAGAGCCATTAGCCCAGCTCATTAGAGAAAATCCCTCCATAGAGGGAGTTCGCACGGATCGTAAGGAATTTAAAATCAGTTTATATGCTGATGATATTCTCCTGTCCCTTACCAATCCTTAATAGTTAAAGAAAATTGGCACGCACTCAGTGTACTATGGGAGCGAGGTGCAGGTGTAACGGGCTGTGGGAAGCCCCTAGCATAATGAAAAATATACAATACACTGCACACTCTAGGCGTATAGGATGCAATAATAGTGAAAATTTATTGAGGACATAAACATAAGTTAATGTGTGTTTGAAAGCGACCAGAAGCAATTTTGACGTTTCGGCTCTGCCAGAGCCTTCATCATATAATAGCTAGGAGAAAACAATAATAAACAACACCATAAATATCCAGTATATACAATATTACATGTGACATCAAATAAATGAAAAAACAATATAGTTCCCATCATAAATAAAAAGTAAACAAAACAAACAAGCAAAACAACAAGAAGGAACAAAAGTTATAATAATGCATAAAACGCGGTAAACACCAACTGTATACCAGAAAAAAAGCTGGAAATAAATCGAGTGAATAGGGGTGGAAGGCTTAGGAAGCCAGGTCAAATGACTATGCTTAAGGGGAGAACAAAGAGAAGTTTTTACCTTTATTATGAGTAGAGTAGAGGATAAAGAAGATCCTTAGAAATTCGTAGAGCAAGCTGTAAGAGATAGTGACTATAAGTGAGGAAGTAAGGTTAGGTACATAGATACTATGAATATTGTGGATACCTGACCCATAGTGTACCTTATTAGTAGCATTATGTCACAATGGTGGAGTTGTTGGAAACCCTGGTATGGGGTCTGGAAGCAAGCAGGGGCGGGCATATATGAGTATGGGAAATGGTTAATGGGGCGTCCTATTATGTATCAGACGGCCAGATAAGTCCCAATGCGAGCATATAATTACCTGGTAAAGTGCCTATGTGAGCGGCGCTCCCGCGCCCTGCTGCATCGGTGTAGCATGACCGGCGGAGCTGAGGTCTATGTGCGCGCTCGTAAGGCCGGAAGTGACGCCTACGGCCCAGAAGTGACGGCACAGATTTGCAAGAAGTGACCGCACATGCGCGGCTGCCGTGACTGTGAAAGCCTGGTTGCTAGGGAACGGGAAATAGCATAGTATGGAATAATAATGGTGTAAAACGGGATATATAGTAATGAAGGGTGTCGGGACACTGAATAAATAAAGGGATGGTAAGAAGTGGGCAAACCCTGTATTTTTTTAGAGGGAAAAGGGTAATGTATGTATAATGGGCGTTGGAGGGGAGAGGTTACTAAATGTAGGAAACTCACAAGAATATTCAGCGTGTCTGTAGGATAAGGGTATAAAAAAGATAATTAATCCATGCTTTCAGAGTAACCAGTCAATTTCCCTATTGAGGCCTCTCGGAGAGAGGGTGTCCAGCGTGTAGATCCAATATGTTTCCCTAGACTTTAGATGTTTAACATGATTGCCGCCCCGTCTGGGACGAGGTACTTGCTCGATGACCTGGAATTTAAGTTGTGCCACGGAGTGTCTGGCTTTGGAAAAGTGATCAGGGAGAGGAAGCCAAGTTTTACTATATCGGATAGTCGATTTGTGGCTTGCTATCCGGTCTCTGACATGTTGGGTGGTTTCAGCCACGTAGAGGAGACCACAGGGACATTTAATAACGTAGATCACGAAATTTGATTCACATGTATAGAAGCCACAGATGGGGAAAGATTTCCTGGTCCTGGGGTGGGTCACGTTATCTGATTTAATTACATTGGAACATGCAGCACAATTAAGGCAAGGATAGGTACCATTGCGGCGTGAGCCAAGGAATCTTTGGGTGGGCTCTAGACGTGTACTGCCTATATCAGCCCTGACTACTTGGTCCCTGATGTTGGGGGGTCTCCTAGTACTCATGAGTGCAGGTACTCTAAAGGATGCAATCTCCGGATAGGCCCTGCCCAGGAGTGGCCAATGTCTCTTAATGACAGAGTAGACTTTAATCATAAAGGGGTGGTTAGTGTGCACGAATGGTATCTTTTCTTGTGGCTGGCGTGGCACTGGAGTGGTAGGTGGATTAGAAGATCTCATAAGCTCATGTTCCAAAAGGGCAGGGGGTAATCCCTGTCACTGAATTTTTGTACCCTAGACTGTAACCTGTTCTGTCTTTGTCACGGGGAGACTAGGTGAGCAAGAGCTAATAACCCGGGCCCCTGCAATTTCCCTCAGACTAGGGAAATCCTGACTGACCCTCTACCTAGAGTTTACACTGATGGTGTGCATGTCTAGGCTTCGACCCTCGCCCTGTCTCCTGTTTCAACCCTAGGCTGACACCAACCGCCCACCACCCAGTGAAGAGGTAATACACCAATACCCACAGTTAGCACAGACAAGGATCTAGGAAAATATACACCACGCCGCAGTCACTCAGGAATACACTATAAATGTGCAGGGCAAAATAAATACAAATATAGGAAGGAGTAAATAAGACTAAGGAAAATGCACCACCAGCAACGAATCTCCAACAACCAGCTCTCCACTCCGGACCGAGATAACGCACAAGACAGAAGCTATAATCGGCGACGCCCAATGATCCGGAGAACTATTTAAAGGCCATGGGCATGGCCCAGCTTCCAATCCGAGGATCAGGTAAATTAACCCTGAAACAGCTGGACAAAACCTAGCTGACGCCAATGAGCAAATAGTGGTCAAAAGCGGAATTACCGCTGTCTGTCGATCGACCTGGTCTGAACAGCATCCGACATGACAGTACCCCGCCTTCTACGAGGGACCCCAGGGCCCTCACGGCTTATAGGACCCGGCTTGTCTGGATGGCGATGATGAAAAACCTGACCAGCCGATCCGCATGAATATCCGAGGCTGGTACCCAGGACCTCTCCTCAGGCCCATAACCACGCCAGTGTACCAAGTACTGTAAAGTACGACACACTACACGAGAGTCAACCACCTTGGAGACTTCAAACTCCAAATTACCATCCACCAAGACTGGAGGTGTCATAGGCGCCGCGTCCACAGAACCCACCACCTTCTTTAGAAGAGACCTGTGGAACACGTTGTGTATCTTATACACTGTAGGGAGCTCCAATCGGTACGCTACTGGGTTAATGACGGCGGTGACCCTAAATGGACCAATAAACCGTGGACCCAATTTAAGGGATGGTATTTTGAGTCTTATGTTTTTTGTGGATAACCACACCCAGTCATCCACACTCAGGTTCGGACCTGGCACACGCCTACTGTCAGCCACACGTTTGTACCTAGCACCCTGTTATGATCCGGTGACTTTGGAGCCACATGAACTTTCTCTGGAGTAGGTGGAAACTGTACTGACCGCAAAACCTGAACTAACACCGCAACTAGAAGTAGCCGTGGGGTGTGCCTAACAAACCCTAGACACCTCGACACAGCCGGAGGACTAAATACCCCTATAGATGGAAATAGGAATACTACGTTGCCTCAGAGCAGAACCCCAAAGGATAGGCAGCCCCCCACGAATATTGACTGTGAGTAGGAGAGGAAAGACACACGCAGGCAGAAAACAGGATTCAGCAAAAGAGGCCACTCTAGCTAAATAGGGAAAGATAGGAGAGAATACTAAGCGGTCAGTATTAAAACCCTTCCAAAAATATCCACAGCAGATAATACAAAAAGTTCCACAATCTAACTAAAGACATGGAATGTATATCTGCCACTCCAGAGAATCCAACAAGACTGAGAAAATACTGACACAATCTAAGCTGGACAAAAAACACTGAATAGCACAGAATTATTAAGCACACAGCATGTGTGCCACAGAAACAAAACCAGACAATTATCTTTGCTGATTTGGCAGAAGGCAGAAGGAACCAAACCAGGACCAAAACCTCCCAACAACCATGGACAACTGGCAAGGACTAATGAATCCTGCACGCCTAAATACCCCAGTCAGAACTGCAATCAGCAGATACACCTGACCAGGACTGCAACTCAGGGATAACTGCATTACCACCTACAACCACCGGAGGGAGCCCAAAAGCAGAATTCACAACAGAACCCACACTCAACAGGCACTGTTTAACTCTCCTCCAGACTGATGATAATTGTGCTCCTAACTGATCCTCCTCCGGAACGCCGGAAGAGCCCCTCTGACTCAAGGTACAAAATTGAGGATGTAGCCCATAAACACAAAAAAATGGAGACTCCCCAGACGACTCCTGGCGGTGATTATTGATGGCAAACTCAGCCAAAGGAAGAAAGGTAGACCACTCCTCCTGGTTATCAGAGACAAAGCAGCGTAAGTACTGTTCCAAATTTTGGTTCATATGCTCAGTCTGACCATTTGACTGAGGATGAAACGCCAAAGAATGAGATAACTTGATCCCCAGCCGTGAGCAAAATGCTCTCCAAAATTTTGCCACAAACTGAGACCCCCTATCAGACACGATGTCAGACGGAACCCCATGAAGTCTGACCACCTCCTGCACAAATACCTGAGCCAGAGTCTTAGCGTTAGGCAACGAAGGCAAAGGCACAAAGTGCGACATTTTTGAAAACCGATCAACAATCACCAAGATGACCGTGTTCCCAGCTGATGAAATCCGTGGAGATTTCCGTCCATGGCTTACTAGGTACTTCAAGAGGAAGTAGTGTGCCAAAAGGACGGGAGCGGGGCGTCTTAGCCCTAGCGCACGTGGTACAAGCTGACACGTATGAGACCACATCCTGTCGGATCTTGGGCCACCAAAACCGACGTGACACCAACTCCAAGGTACCTCTAACCCCTGGGTGGCCAGCCAGGACAGCATCATGATGCTCCGCCAAAACCTTTAGGCGGAGATGAAGCGGTACAAAAGATTTGTTGATGGGAAGCTCAGATGGCACCTCCTCCTGAGCCTCGGCAATCTCAGCCTCAACCTCGGTAGTGAGGACTGAAACCACAACACCATTTTGGAGAATGGGTACTGGGTCTTCCCGAGGTTCTCCCCCCGGAAAACACCTGGACAGAGCATCCGCCTTAGTGTTTTTAGACCCCGGTCTGTAAGTGACAACAAAATTGAACCGCGTGAAAAACAATGCCCAGCGAGCCTGCCTGGGGGACAGACGCTTGGCTGACTCCAAATACAGCAGATTCTTATGATCGGTAATAACAGTAACCTGATGTACCGACCCCTCCAAGAAGTGTCGCCATTCCTCAAAGGCCAACTTGATTGCCGACAACTCCCTGTTGCCGATATCGTAGTTACGTTCGGCGGACGACAGTTTCTTGGAGAAATAGGCACACGGACGCAAACCACTCAAAGATGAGCCTTGAGACAGCACCGCCCCCACACCAACCTCAGACGCATCGACGTCCACAACAAAGGGTTTTGATACGTCTGGCTGCACAAGAATGGGGGCTGAAACAAAACTGTTCTAAAGAAATTCAAATGCGCGCACAGCAGCCTCAAGCCAAACGGAGAAATTGGTACCCTTTTTAGTCATGTCAGTTAGCGGTTTAGCAATGATGGAAAAATCCTTGATAAATTTCCTATAGTAGTTAGAAAACCCAAGGAACCGCTGAAGTGCTTTCAGGTTATCAGGCCGTTCCCAATGCAGCACCGCTTGCACCTTAGCGGCGTCCATTTTAAACCCAGAAGCAGACACAATATAACCCAAGAAAGGCAACTCTTGAACAGAAAATACACATTTCTCAAGTTTAGCATACAGCTTATTCTCTCTGAGAAGCTGTAACACCTGCCTGACATGATCTAAATGAGTATCACGGTCGCAAGAATATATGAGAATGTCATCTAGGTACACGATAACGAATTTCCCCAAAACATGCGAGACCACATCATTGATGAAATGTTGGAACACTGCAGGTGCGTTAGTCAACCCAAAAGGCATCACCAAATTTTCAAAATGACCCTCAGGGGTATTAAAAGTCATCTTCCACTCATCACCTTGACGGATTCTTATGAGGTTGTACGCTCCCCTGAGGTCAAGCTTGGTAAACCACTTAGCACCCGCCACCTGGTTGAACAAATCTGGTATCAGTGGCATCGGGTATGGATCACGAACCGTAATCTGGTTCAACTCCCTGAAATCCAAACACGGGCGTAATCCGCTATCTTTCTTCTTCACGAAGAAGAACCCTGCTGCCACCGGCGAGGATGACGGCCTGATGTGCCCTTTGCTCAAGCTTTCAGCAATATAATCTTTTAACGCTTGTCTCTCCGGACCGGAGATGTTAAACATCCTTGCTTTAGGCAACTTGGCCCCTGGTTTAAACCTGATAGAACAGTCATAGGGACGATGTGGCGGCAACTCTGAGCAACCCTTTTCAAAGAACACATCCACAAAATCCAGAAGTGACTCCGGAACGCTTGAAGTCACCGCAGCCACACATGTGGCCAGGCAATTCTCCTGGCAGAACTCGCTCCACTGAATTATGTCCTGAGTTTTCCAGTCAATTACCGGGTTGTGCATGGACAACCAAGGAAAACCCAAAACCACCTGAGCAGGAAGATTCCTGAGCACCTTACATGTAACCCGCTCGGAATGTAGAACCCCAATGTGGAGTTTCACCTCAGCCACAAATTCAGTAATCTCCCCCTGAGAGAGAGGAGCAGCATTGATGGTGACCACACGGATAGGATGAGACAGTTTTTCAATCCTAAAACCTGCTGTGCGCGCAAACTCCTCATCAATGAGATTTGTGGCTGAACCACTATCCACAAAAACAGTAATTGGCAGCTCATTGACAGCGATAAAAACCTTAGCAGGGAGCATGCATTGAGAAACCACCATGGAGGATATATATAAGCTCAGATTGGTCTCCTCCACACCATCTGAGCTTAGAAGTTTTCCGCCGTTGCGTTTTTCTTAGACAGCAGAGGACAGATGTTAATAAAATGACCAGTTTTACCACAGTAAAAACAGGCTCCCTGCTTCCTGAGCTCAGGGGCTCGATTCTTAACATGTGATACCCCTGCGATTTGCATAGGTTCCGTGGACTCACCTGCAGCAACCTCACGTGAACCCAAACCCTCTCCCATAGGTGGTGTCTCATGCTCCCCCTGACGCAAACGGCGATCAATGCGGACAACCAGACTCATAGCGGAATCTAGAGAAGCAGGAGTCTCGTACATCAGAAGGGCCTTTTTAACCCTTCCAGAAACCCCATGAATAAACTGACTCCGCAATGCTGGATCATTCCATTGTGTATCGATCGCCCAGCGACGAAATTCAGAACAGTAATCCTCTGTCACTCGCTCCCCCTGGCGAATAGTGCATATCTTAGATTCTGCTAGAGCCATTCTGTCAGGTTCATCGTAGATTTTCCCAAGAGAAGAAAAAAAACACTCCACAGAGTCAAATGCAGCAGAATCAGATGGCAAAGAAAACGCCCATGCTTGGGGATCCCCGCTTAACAATGACAACACCAGGCCCACACGGTGAGCCTCATTACCCGAGGAGATCGGGCGCATACGGAAATATAGTTTGCAAGCTTCATGAAAAGAAACAAATTTACTGCGTTCCCCAGCAAATTTTTCAGGCAAAGGGAATTTAGGCTCAGCAACTCTTCCTGTCGCTCCAGCTTGCACATTAGATAGTGCTAGTCCCTGTTGCTGTACTGCCCCCCTCAACTCAGTGACCTGTAGGGACAGCGCCTCCAACTGGCGGGTTATGGACGTCATGGGATCCATGACAAGAGAGAAAAAAAAAAGAGAAACCCTTTTTTTTTTTTTTTTTTTTTTGGGCCGATTATAATGTCACGGGGAGACTAGGCGAGCATAAGTTAATGTGTGTTTGAAAGCGACCAGAAGCAATTTTGACGTTTCGGCTCTGCCAGAGCCTTCATCATATAATAGCTAGGAGAAAACAAAAATAAACAACACCATAAATATCCAGTATATACAATATTACATGTGACATCAAATAAATGAAAAAACAATATAGTTCCCATCATAAATAAAAAGTAAACAAAACAAACAAGCAAAACAACAAGAAGGAACAAAAGTTATAATAATGCATAAAACGCGGTAAACACCAACTGTATACCAGAAAAAAAGCTGGAAATAAATCGAGTGAATAGGGGTGGAAGGCTTAGGAAGCCAGGTCAAATGACTATGCTTAAGGGGAGAACAAAGAGAAGTTTTTACCTTTATTATGAGTAGAGTAGAGGATAAAGAAGATCCTTAGAAATTCGTAGAGCAAGCTGTAAGAGATAGTGACTATAAGTGAGGAAGTAAGGTTAGGTACATAGATAGTATGAATATTGTGGATACCTGACCCATAGTGTACCTTATTAGTAGCATTATGTCACAATGGTGGAGTTGTTGGAAACCCTGGTATGGGGTCTGGAAGCAAGGAGGGGCGGGCATATATGAGTATGGGAAATGGTTAATGGGGCGTCCTATTATGTATCAGACGGCCAGATAAGTCCCAATGTGAGCATATAATTACCTGGTAAAGTGCCTGTGTGAGCGGCGCTCCCGCGCCCTGCTGCATCGGTGTAGCGTGACCGGCGGAGCTGAGGTTTATGTGCGCGCTCGTAAGGTCGGAAGTGACGGCACAGATTTGCAAGAAGTGACCGCACATGCGCGGCTGCCGTAACTGTGAATGCCTGGTTGCTACGGAACAGAGACGCTGCAAACAGCGGACGTTCTGTGTGTAAATTCAAAATCAGTGACATATAACATGTATGCGCATCTAGGATGACATGATGCTATGATGACATAAATCGAAATGGGGACAATTTAGTTGCTACGCTGGCACGGGGGGGGGGGAAATAGCATAGTATGGAATAATAATGGTGTAAAACGGGATATATAGTAATGAAGGGTGTCGGGACACTGAATAAATAAAGAGATGGTAAGAAGTGGGCAAACCCTGTATTTTTTTAGAGGGAAAAGGGTAATGTATGTATAATGGGCATTGGAGGGGAGAGGTTACTAAATGTAGGAAACTCACTAGAATATTCAGCGTGTCTGTAGGATAAGGGTATAAAAAAGATAATTAATCCATGCTTTCAGAGTAACCAGTCAATTTCCCTATTGAGGCCTCTCGGAGAGAGGGTGTCCAGCGTGTAGATCCAATATGTTTCCCTAGACTTTAGATGTTTAACATGATTGCCGCCCCGTCTGGGACGAGGTACTTGCTCGATAACCTGGAATTTAAGTTGTGCCACGGAGTGTCTGGCTTTGGAAAAGTGATCAGGGAGAGGAAGCCAAGTTTTACTACATCGGATAGTCGATTTGTGGCTTGCTATCCGGTCTCTGACATGTTGGGTGGTTTCACCCACGTAGAGGAGACCACAGGGACATTTAATAACGTAGATCAGGAAATTTGATTCACATGTATAGAAGCCACGGATGGGGAAAGATTTCCTGGTCCTGGGGTGGGTCACGTTATCTGATTTAATTACATTGGAACATGCAGCACAATTAAGGCAAGGATAGGTACCATTGCGGCATGAGCCAAGGAATCTTTGGGTGGGCTCTAGACGTGTACTGCCTATATCAGCCCTGACTACTTGGTCCCTGATGTTGGGGGGTCTCCTAGTACTCATGAGTGCAGGTACTCTAAAGGATGCAATCTCCGGATAGGCCCTGCCCAGGAGTGGCCAATGTCTCTTAATGACAGAATAGACTTTAATCATAAAGGGGTGGTGCATGTGCACGAATGGTATCTTTTCTTGTGGCTGGCGTGGCACTGGAGTGGTAGGTGGATTAGAAGATCTCATAAGCTCATGTTCCAAAAGGGCAGGGGGTAATCCCTGTCACTGAATTTTTGTACCCTAGACTGTAACCTGTTCTGTCTTTGTCACGGGGAGACTAGGTGAGCAAGAGCTAATAACCCGGGCCCCTGCAATTTCCCTCAGACTAGGGAAATCCTGACTGACCCTCTACCTAGAGTTTACACTGATGGTGTGCATGTCTAGGCCTCGACCCTCGCCCTGTCTCCTGTTTCAACCCTAGGCTGACACCAACCGCCCACCACCCAGTGAAGAGGTAATACACCAATACCCACAGTTAGCACAGACAAGGATAAAGGAAAATATACACCACGCCGCAGTCACTCAGGAATACACTATAAATGTGCAGGGCAAAATAAATACAAATATAGGAAGGAGTAAATAAGACTAAGGAAAATACACCACCAGCAACGAATCTCCAACAACCAGCTCTCCACTCTGGACCGAGATAACAACGCACAAGACAGAAGCTATAATCGGCGACGCCCAATGATCCGGAGAACTATTTAAAGGCCATGGGCATGGCCCAGCTTCCAATCCGAGGATCAGGTAAATTAACCCTGAAACAGCTGGACAAAACCTAGCCGACGCCAATGAGCAAATAGTGGTCAAAAGCGGAATTACCGCTGTCTGTCGAACGACCTGGTCTGAACAGCGTCCGACATGACAGTCTTGTCCCTGGGTCTGTGATGATACGGGACACCCTTTTGAATTGGGAACGGGGTTAGCTGTGGTGATCAGATGGCAACTGGAGTAAAGTAGTAAACTATTACAGTCCATGGGTTTAGTGTATAAATCTATTGTAAGGTATCCATTGGTATCCTTTAATACCATGGTATCCAGAAAGGCAATCTGTGTCTCGTTGGAGTGGATAGTGAATTGAAGTTCGTGGAAAATTGAATTAAGGGTAGAAAAAAATGATTCCAAGGTACTTGGTGTCCCGGTCCAGATAAGGAAGATGTCATCTAAGTACCGACAATAATTAGAGGCATGTTGTAAAAAGAGCTCATTATTCTAGATATGATGTAACTCAAAGCTGTTCCTATATGCGTTAGCATAGGCCGGGGCTACATTCGAGCCCATCGTGGTCCCGCTCGCTGGGACAAAGTAAGTGTCCTCATATAGAAAGAAATTCTCGTAGAGGACTACTCTCAGAAGGTCAAGACAAAAGAAGATGGCGTTCTGGGGCATATTGGTCTGCTCAAGGAGGTCCCTAGTGGCAAGAATGCCTTTTTCGTGGGTTATTGATGTATACAGGCTATTTACGTCCAGTGTGATGAGAAGACTATGAGGGGGTACCTGATGGATCTGTTTGATTGTCTCCAAGAATTGGCTAGTGTCCAGTATGAAGGACCTAGTGGTCTTAGTTAGAGGTGTCAGGATTTTTTCCAAAAAAATGGAGAGGGGTGATAAGATTGAGTCAGTGGAGGCCACAATTGGCCTCCCTGGGGGATTATGGAGGGATTTATGAATTTTGGGTAAGATGTAAAAGACGGGAGTGATAGGATGGGGGTTCTGTAAAAAGCTGGCTGTTTTACTGTCGATGGTTCTATTATCGAGGTACACATTGATAAGGTCATTGATCTTTTTGGTAATCATGGAGGTGGGGTAACTAGGGATGACCTTATAAGTATTGGTGTCCAAGAGTTGTCGTAGAACCTCGCCACAATATTGTGATCGATCCATAACGACAGTAGCACCCCCTTTGTCAGCTGGTTTAATTATAATGATGTTGTTAGACCTTAGTGATGTAAGTGCTTGTTTCTCCTCTAGTGCCAGATTGGTATGTATTGGAAAAAACCTAGTCTCTGTTGGTGCGACAAAGATTTAATGTCGCGATCCACAAGGGAAATAAAGGTTTCAGTAGCGTGATACGAGTGAGTAGGTGAGAAGGTACTAGTATTTTGAAGCCCCAGAGAAGAGATAGACAATCCCGGAGTAGTACTCACACTCATGGAGGATCCTGTAGTTGTCGTAGACGTAGGCATGACGCCAAAGTGGGTTTTGAGTCTGATAGTCCTATAGAAGCGATGTAAGTCCTTTTCCAGCTGGAATGGGTCCCAATGAGGTGTAGGGCTCGTCGGGTTGGTCTGTATGCTGAGGTCCCCCTCTGCGGCCTTTGGCTAAAAAATGCTGTCTGGTAGAGCTGGTTGATGAATCACTGCCGGAACTGAACGTCCCCGGTCTTCTGTAGTTGTTGCGATGCCGCCACGGTATATTGCTGGAGGAATCGCTCCATTTATACACCCTGTTGCTGGAATCCTTGTCATTCTATTCCACATTTGCAAACCCTTCTTTAAAAAATTTCTTTTTTTTCATATTTTAAAATAAACAAGTCCAAGTTGAAAATTTTTCAATTTAATCTCACTGATTCTCAAATCCAGAGTATAAAGGATATTTCACCCTGGAGTTGGGCGGATAGGGATATTGTTTATTTGGGTCTGAGGTTTTCTAGAAACCTTAGCTCCTTGATTCCCAGCAATTTGGATTCTCTTATTACTTCCATTTCTAAAGAGTTTAGATTTTATGATGATAAAGTATTATCGTGGTGGGGAAAGTGCCTTATTGTAAAATCAATAATTCTTCCCAAGATTCTCTACGTCTTCAGGTCCCTTCCTTTACTTGTTTCTACTTCCTATTTGACCAGTTTGCAGGCACACCTCAATCTGTTTGTTTGGGGAAACAAGAGAGCTTGTATAGCCTCTAGTCAACTATATAAACATAAATTGCGTGGAGGTATGGGTCTTCCTAATGTTTCAGCCTATTATTTCTCTAATTTAATTAAACAAAGTCTATATTGGTGGTATGCAGATCATACACCTTTGTAGGTGGAATTGGAATTATATTTTAATAGAAATTTTCCACCTTGTAATATTATTATGAATTTATTCACCTCTAAGTCTTTGCTTCGGTCTGATCATCCGATTTTTGTAGCTGTTCTTGTGGCATGGTGGAAATTTCTCAAAATTAAAAGCTGTTTTGCCAAGCTGGAGCTTATGCTGAGACTTACCCTCTCTTTTTTGGCTACTGTTTTCTCGTTTGATCTGCATTCAAATTGGGCTGACTGGGGAATCTCTAAACTACATGACATCTTTGATGGTAACAAGTTTGTGTAATTTACCCACCTTAAAGATAGGTTTGGTGTTCCCTAATCGGCATTTATGCAGTTTACTATTTTAAAGGATTTTTTGAGGCCACTGGTGACTAGTCGCCCTCCTTTATCCGAGCCGGCGATTAATATTTAATGCAACTCCAGTCATAGCATATTTTGGTCTACTCAATACACTCACCGGCCACTTTATTAGGTACACCATGCTAGTAACGGGTTGGACCCCCTTTTGCCTTCAGAACTGCCTCAATTCTTCGTGGCATAGATTCAACAAGGTGCTGGAAGCATTCCTCAGAGATTTTGGTCCATATTGACATGATGGCATCACACAGTTGCCGCAGATTTGTCGGCTGCACATCCCAAAGATGCTCCATACAAGGCAGGATGGATCCATGCTTTCATGTTGTTTACGCCAAATTCTGACCCTACCATCCGAATGTCGCAGCAGAAATCGAGACTCATCAGACCAAGCAACGTTTTTCCAATCTTCTACTGTCCAATTTCAATGAGCTTGTACAAATTGTAGCCTCAGTTTCCTGTTCTTAGCTGAAAGGAGTGGTACCCGGTGTGGTCTTCTGCTGCTGTAGCCCATCTGCCTCAAAGTTCGACGCACTGTGCGTTCAGAGATGCTCTTAGGCCTACCTTGGTTGTAACGGGTGGCGATTTGAGTCACTGTTGCCTTTCTATCAGCTCGAACCAGTCTGCCCATTCTCCTCTGACCTCTGGCATCAACAAGGCATTTCCGCCCACAGAACTGCCGCTCACTGGATTTTTTTTCTTTTTCGGACCATTCTCTGTAAACCCTAGAGATGGTTGTGCGTGAAAATCCCAGTAGATCAGCAGTTTCTGAAATACTCAGACCAGCCCTTCTGGCACCAACAACCATGCCACGTTCAAAGGCACTCAAATCACCTTTCTTCCCCATACTGATGCTCGGTTTGAACTGCAGGAGATTGTCTTGACCATGTCTACATGCCTAAATGCACTGAGTTGCCGCCATGTGATTGGCTGATTAGAAATTAAGTGTTAACAAGAAGTTGGACAGGTGTACCTAATAAAGTGGCCAGTGAGTGTATATCTACCAGTGGTTTAATAATGATTTCAAAATTATAAAATCCCCATACATGAGCAAATGGGAATCTACTTTGAATCTTTCTGTAGCTCTAGATGATTGGGAACTGGCCATATCCTTGATTATTCTGCCACCATGTCCATGGCTCTTCATGAGTCTTATTTTAAGCTTATCTCTAGGTGGTATTATTCACCGTCTCTCTTAGCATTTATTAATCCTTCCAATTCCCCTCTTTGCTGGAGGGCCTTTCCTGTTTGTTTTGGTTTTGTCCACATATTAGACCTTTTTGGGATGAAATCTCTTCTCTTATTTCTATTATATTAAAACGTTTGGATTTTTCTCTGTCTCCTCAGTTGGCCCTGCTCTCGTTGAATGCAGATCAATTGACTCCACCTTTTATGAAACTTGTTATATATCTGCTTTTAGTTTCTAACAATGCTATTGCTTTTTTTTGGAAATCTTCTAAAGTACCCTCTTCACAAGAAATTATTGACAAACTGGCTTTGCATAAATCCTATGAGCAAAAACTGGCATTACTGAATGGCTGCTATCCTTCCATTTTGGAAAAAATGGTCTCGCTGGCTGGAAATATTTCCATAAAAATTTACTGTATTTATTGTTTTGCTATTTTATTCTATTCTATTTTTACTTTCACGCTTCATGAATGTTTCATGTCATTGCATTCATGTTAACCCTGCTCTCTGTATGTCTTGTTTTGGTTGAAAATGTTAATAAAGTTGTTTGGAAAAACAAAACTTGTATATATTTATTTTTAACTCTGTCAGCTCCGAACGTGTTTTTACCTTTCTGACCAGGTCAAATTTTACAATTCTGACTAGTCACTTGATGTGGTAATAACTCTGGGATACTTCAATGGATCCCAGTGATTCTGAGATTTTTTTTTTATGACATATTGTATTTCATGTAAGTGGTAAATTTAGGCTGAAATTTTGTATGTTTATTTGTGAAAATATCAGAATTTTGGCAAAAATTTCTACATTTTCAAACATTTTTAGGCCCTTAAACCAGAGAGGTATGTGTTGCATAGTTTGGACACAGAAGAAACTTGTGAAAGTAGATTATATGGGGCAATTCAACTTTTATCTACACAGAACATAAGGTACATGCATCAGCTTCTTAATACAGCATAACAGGAAGCCTAAAAAAAACATTTTACCAGAGAGAAAGTGAAACCAAAGTACAAGTATATGCATTAAATTCAACTAAGCATATAACAGTAACAACATCGCCATCTACTGTCAGAAAAGTGTAAACTCCTCCTGCACACAAATAAGTCTGTATCTGTTGCATATCTGCCAACACCCTTTCTCAACAATAAGGACTTATTCAGTTAAGCCTAATTTCTTCATCAGTCTCTGATGTCTTTCAGCATTCAATGCCTTTGTGAAAATATCTGCTGTCATATCTTCAGTTGGGCAGTACTCTAAATTTAGGATTCCTTGATCCTGATGATCTTTCAAGAAGTTAAACTTTACATCAATGTGTTTAGTTCTTGGATTAACTCTTTCCATCTGAGCAAGAAGTAGACATGCTTGATTGTCCTCATACATACATTTTTGTTGGTCCCAATTGTTGTTGTCCTAAGTCTGTTAGCAGTTGTCTTAACCATAGAACTTCTTGACCGGCATGTGCTGCGGCGACATATTCTGCTTCTGTTGATGACAGTGTTACTATAGATTGCTTCTTACTAGTCCAATTAATTGGTCTGCCTGAGAGCAAGAAAAGATAGCCATTGGTAGATTTCCTGTCAATTGGATCTCCAGCCCACTCTGCATCAACGTATCTGGTTAAAATACACTTGCAGGTAGTTTCAGTTTAACACTGCTAGTCCCTTTCAAATAGCGGATTACTCTCTTCACTGCATTCCAATCCATTTTGTTTGGCTTTGACACCGTCCTGCTCAAAATTCCCACTGCTGCTGCAATCTCTGGCCTTGTAACAGTTGCAAGATAGAATAATTTTCCCATTACCTTTCTGTATTGTTATTCAATAACAGTTTATGTTTACTATTTATTTCCTTCAGATAGTTGGTTTCCATTGAAGACTTTACTGGTTTTGCATCTTTCAATCAAAATGTTTTATGTCTTGAATCATGTGATTTTGATTAAGAAGGAAACTCCTGTCTTCTTCTCTTTCTATCTGTATTCCTAGGTACTGTTTCACACTTCCCAGATCTTTTATTTCAAAGTGTTGATCCAAAGTTTTCATTATCTCTGCTTCATTCCTTTCTTTTTCAAAACAAACTAAAATATCGTCCACATATATCATCACATAGATCCATCTGTCTGTCAGTCTCTTTATATATAGACAAGGATCCACTTTGCTTCTTTGAAAATGTTTATTCAAGGTACTTCTGTGATTTTATCATTCCATGATAGGGGCTTGTTTTAAATCATATATACTTTTCCATAGCTTACAAACCATGTTTGGTTTCCTTTTATCCTTGAATCCTGGGGGTTGTTACATGTAAATGTCTTCTTTTAAGTTTCTATTCAGAAATGCTGCCTTTACATCCAGATGTTTTAACTGCATTTTTTGTTGTTGCTGCAACTGCAAACAAAGTTCAGATTGTGGTGTATTTGACAACTGGAGCAAATGTCTCATCATAGTCTTCTCCATATTTCTGAGAATAGCCTTTAGCTACGAGTCTTGCTTGGTATTGATCAGCTGTGCCGTCTGTTTGGTATTTTACTTTAAAAACCCATTTACATCCTATAGCCTTTTTTTCTTTTGGCAGTTCTGTCCATGTCTTTGAATCATGCATGGATTTTATTTCTGTTTCTGCAGCCTTTATCCATTTGTTGGCCTCTTCTTCTGAAAGATGAGATATGTTCTCCCAAGATGTAGGTTCATACATTTTATTTGTACTTGCCTTGTATGAAAGACGTTGAGGTGGTCTTCCCTTGTTTTCTCTTATTGAGCGTCTTGGTTCTGTGTCTGTATGGAGCTGTATCTCTTGACTTTCAGTTTTTTTATTTTTATCGATTTCCACTTCTTTCTCATCAGATGTTCCTGAAGCTACAGTTAGGTCCATATATATTTGGACAAAGACAACATTTTTCTACTTTTGGTAATAGGCATTACCACAATGAATTTTAAACAAAACAATTCAGATGCAGTTGAAGTTCAGACTTTCAGCTTTCATTTGAGGGTATCCACATTAAAATTGGATGAAGGGTTTAGGAGTTTCAGCTCCTTAACCTGTGCCACCCTGTTTTTAAAGGGACCAAAAGTAATTGGACAATTGACTCCAAGGCTATTTCATGGACAGGTGT
This sequence comes from Ranitomeya variabilis, assembly GCF_051348905.1. NCBI lineage: Eukaryota > Metazoa > Chordata > Amphibia > Anura > Dendrobatidae > Ranitomeya > Ranitomeya variabilis. The sequence goes on from NC_135232.1 coordinate 114,203,696, forward strand.
GGGCAATCCCTTCAATATGTAATTCTCAATTAAGCAGATAAAAGGCCTGGAGTTGATTTGAGGTGTGGTGCTTGCATTTGGAAGGTTTTGCTGTGAAGTAAACATGCGGTCAAAGGAGCTCTCCATGCAGGTGAAACAAGCCATCCTTAAGCTGCGGAAACAGAAAAAACCCATCCGAGAAATTGCTACATTATTAGGAGTGACAAAATCTACAGTTTGGTACATCATGAGAAAGAAAGAAAGCACTGGTGAACTCATCAATGCAAAAAGACCTGGGCACCCACAGAAGACAACAGTGGTGGATGATCGCAGAATAATCTCCATGGTGAAGAGAAACCCCTTCACAACAGCCAACCAAGTGAACAACACTCTCCAGGAGGTAGGTGTATCAATATCCAAATCTACCATAAAGAGAAGACTGCATGAAAGTAAATACAGAAGGTTCACTGCACGGTGCAAGCCACTCATAAGTGTCAAGAAGAAAAAGGCTAGACTGGACTTTGCTAAAAAAGTCAGCACAGTTCTGGAAGAACATTCTTTGGACAGATGAAACCAAGATCAACCTCTACCAGAATGATGGAAAGAGAAAAGTATGGCGAAGGCGTGGTACAGCTCATGATCCAAAGCATACCACATCATCTGTAAAACACGGCGGAGGCAGTGTGATGGCTTGGGCATGCATGGCTGCCAGTGGCACTGGGTCACTAGTGTTTATTGATGATGTGACACAGGACAGAAGCAGCCAAATGAATTCTGAGGTATTCAGAGCCATACTGTGTGCTCAGATCCAGCCAAATGCAGCCAAACTGATTGGTCGTCGTTTCATACTACAGATTGACACTGAGCCAAAACATAAAGCTAAAGCAACCCAGGAGTTTATTAAAGCAAAGAAGTGGAATATTCTTCAATGGCCAAGTCAGTCACTTGATCTCAACCCAATTGAGCATGCATTTCACTTGTTAAAGACTAAACTTCAGACAGAAAGGCCCAAAAACAAACAGCAACTGAAAACCACCGCAGTGAAGGCCTTGCAGAGCATCAAAAAGGAGGAAACACAGCGTCTGGTGATGTCCATGAGTTCAAGACTTCAGGCAGCCATTGCAAACAAAGGGTTTTCAACCAAGTACTAAAAATGAACATTTCATTAAAAATTATTGAATCTGTCCAATTACTTTTGGTCCCTTTAAAAACAGGGTGGCACATGTTAAGGAGCTGAAACTCCTAAACCCTTCATCCAATTTTAATGTGGATATCCTCAAATGAAATCTGAAAGTCTGAACTTCAACTGCATCTGAATTGTTTTGTTTAAAATTCATTGTGGTAATGTCTATAACCAAAATTAGAAAAATGTTGTCTCTGTCCAAATATATATGGACCTAACTGTATATCACTGTCGTTTCTCTCATTTTTCATCTCCAGCGATGTCATTATGTCATCATTTAGATCTTCAATGAATGTTACACTTTTACTCACTGTGATTCTGTCTGTCTTGGGATCTAGGATTCTGTATCCTTTGCAATTGTCACTATATTTGACAAATATTCCTCCAATGGCTCTGTTTTGAAGTTTGGAGCATTTTTCTTCTGGAATAAACACAAAAACTTTGCAACCAAAAACTCTTAAATGATTCACACTTGGTTTCTTACCTTGCCACAGTTCATATGGTTTTTTTTATCAGTTTTCTTGAAAAAGTATTTTTGGCAGATAAGTAGCTGTCATTGCTGCTTCACCCCAGTATTTCTCTGGTAGTTTGGAGTCTGTTAGCATACATCTTATCATTTCAGTCAGAGTTCTGTTTTTCCTTTCTGCTACCCCGTTCTGTTCAGGTGTGTATGGAACAGTCTTTTGATGCTCTATTCCATTCTGTCTTAGTTAGTTTTCTATTTGGTGTCCTGTAAATTCACCTCCATTATCACTTCTGATGATGATGATTGGCTTCCTCTGAAACTTGTTATTTGACTTGTCACATAGTCTTCTAATTTTTCAAAAACTTCACTTTTGTTATTTATCAAGTTCGTGACGGTGTATCTTGAGTAGTCATCTATGAAGGTCACCATATATATATATATTACCTCATGATGTGGTCACTTTCATGGGTCCACATATATCAGTGTGTACCAAGTCAAGAGGTATTGTGCTTTTTGTCTCACTGTCTCACTCTCTTTAGGTATAGATACTCTTGTAGCTTTAGATTTTATACAACAATCACATTTTACGGTAATTGATCAATCAGATATCAATAGGTCTTTTGTCTCATTGTTCTTTTGTAACGCCATAATACTCTCAGGATGTCTGTGTCCTAGACGTCTATGCCACATGTGAATACAATTCTTGTGATCATGTGTACATAACTTCATCTGTTCCTTTAATGTGTCTAGATGGTATAATTGTTCATCTGCTTTGACATTAAGCATTACCTTATCTCCCACTAGGATTGTACAATTATCATCTTTGAATTGTATAGTAAGTCATTTGGCTGTCAGACGCTTTATGGATAACCATCCTCCTTCTAGTCCTGGAACATATAACACATCATTTACTAGTAATTTTGAATTATGCCCAAATCTATCAGGACAGATTAGCATTCCTTTTCCAATACTTTCTGCGGTTATTTTACTCCCATCTACAAGATAAATTGCTTCCTTCTTATTTTCATCAAGTTCAGTAAAGAAAAGTTTATCACTAGTCATGTGACTTGTTGCTCCTGAGACAATAAACCAGCCTGACGACTCTTTATCAGTTACTTTAAATTTATTATTCCAGTGATCTGCATGTGGGTTAGAAATTGTGCTTTTTACTTTCTGTTTATTCTCCTCTTGGTGTAATTTCTGTTGTTCCGCTTTCCATATAGTACAGTATTTCTTTAAATGTCTCCTTTTCTTACATCTGAAACATTCTCTTGTCTTTGTATTATGGGGCTTCTTTTCTGTCGCTTTAATAGTCCATGAGCCAAGAACCAAATTTGACGATATCGGTACCAAGCGGAGTGACTAATTCTCTTTGGTATTTTTAGGTAGATGCATGTCTGTAGTTTATTTTTTGATATGATAGCCCTTACATATACGTAGCTTATTAACCCCTTCAGCCCTAGGCCTATTTGTACCCAAGTGCCTAAGCCAATCTGACCTGTGCCACTTCATGGGCTAATAACTTTGGAACGCTTTCACCTATCCAAGCCATTCTGAGATTGTTTTCTCGTGACATATTGTACTTCACGTCAGTGCTAAATGGGAGTCAATATATTTTACCTTTCTATATAAAAAAATGCTAAATATTCGGAAATTTTGGAAAAATCGGCAATTTTTAAACTTTGAAATTCTCTGCTTTTTACAAAAATACTGATACCCCCCATAATAGTTATTAATTTACACTCCCCACATGTTTACTTCATATTGGCATCATTTTGAAAATGAAACCTTATTGTTTTACGACGTAATAGGGCTTATAGTTTTATGCGCAATTTTTCACATTTACAGCAAAACCCACTTTTCAAAGGACCAAGTCACTTCTGAAGTCACTTTAAGGGGCTTACATAACAGAAACCACCCATAAATTACCCCATTTTGCAAACTACACCCCTCAAGCTGTTCAAAACTCATTTTTAAAAACTGTTAACCCTTTAGGTGTTCCACAGGAATTTTAGCATGAGCCAAGAACCAAATATGACGATATCGGTACCACCCGGAGTGACTAGATGTAGTATTTGTAACAAAATTTAATCCAAGTTATGTAAATACACACTGAACATGTCATGTGCATATATATATATATATATATATATATATATATATATATATATATATATATATGTTACTCCATAATATCTTCAACATCGGACTCTGAATCTGACTGTTGTTCTACTGGCTCGTCTTCAGTACCCTTGTTCTGGCATGTCTGTAATCTGCACATGTCTGTGCACTTCAGGCCATTGCTGAGGCAAGTACACTGAGGAAGTTCACATGACCGCACACACTTGCAGGACAGTAGCTGTATAATAGCTTCTGGTGCTGGTGCCCCTTGCATCCACTTGACAACAAGCTTTCCGTCGTTATCTATCATCCAACCGCAGTCTGTTGGGTTTGCAACCCATGGCTGGCTCTGCAGACTTCTCCTCCAGATCGCAGCCTGGTAGTTTGCACGCAGTGCATGCATGAACCTCTGGGTGTTCTATGGGCAGCCGAGACATTGTGGCATAGTAATAGGTTAGGTATCGGGCATAGTTGACCTTGTCATAGGCAAAACACCATGGTATCATCTGTCGGATTGCTCCTGGGTGAAGCATCCAGTTGCCTTCTCTTGAAGCTCGAACCAGGGCCAGCATGGTCTCGACCATGTCCAAGTATGACATCCAGAATGCTGAGAGTTGTTCATTTCTGAGGGTCTCAAGATAAACTTGAAAGAGCTTCAGGGTAAGTGTGCAAGATTCATTATCCAAGAGCTTTTCGAAGGATCCCTGCGACACACTGATGCGAAAGTTTGTGATGTTCTTCAGTGTTTCATCCAGATGGTGAAGGTCCCTTGCATGGTTTTCTTCTAGCCATGGAAGGAAGTTTTTCCATGCAAGCCTCATAAGTGCTTCATAGACCAGCTTGTGTAGTCTCACTGCTCTGTTGTACCTCCGGCCGTCCATCACTCCAGACACTGATCCTTCAGCGATTACACCGGATTCAACACACAGATCTCTAAGGCCTGCATCCTGAAATCTGTTCCCTATGATAGAGAGGAGATTACAGATTGTGTGGAAGACACCCATTCTAATTATAATGTTCTTGAACTTCTCCTGTTTCCAGATAACCTCGGCAGCTTTGGCATAGAGTGCTTGATCAAACACACACACAATTCTGTTAAGCTTCAGGGTCTGCATGATGGCATGTGTTTGCTCCAAGACTTCATTCACAGTGGACATGGCTGTTGCAGGAGCATTGATAGTGGGCAGGTAGCTTACAGTGTCCTGGGCCACTACAATGTCGCTGCGGATTTTTATGTTGAACCCAGTCCAACTGCTGGTGGTCTGATCCTCATGGTCTGACATTCTAGCCAGAAGCCAGATATGGTTTTTGGTTTTTGAATCCTGGACCTCCTTGGTAGTGTTAACATTCGAAGTCTCAATCCTGGGTGGCTCTCCCCGCTGCCCAACATTGTATATCGGTAGCATTAATTCTGTCAGAGTTATGCTTCTTTTCTTCGACTTGGTTACATCTGGCAGGACTTTCTTTGTCACAGAGCATGCAACATTGGACTGAACAGCAATGCCATTGACTCTATGAGATGTACCTGCTCCACTTAGTGTCTCCTCAAGTCTGTCAATGTTATCCCAGGCCAGGGTTGTGAACACACCTGGGTAGATACTTGCTGGCATTGGGATGTCATCCTTTGAACATTCCAACTTCTGGATACAAAGGGCTGTATCGATCTCCTCAGCCATTGAATATGACACACAGTGGCCAAGACGATTCAGAGTTCGAATCAGTTCTGTATTGCCGGTCAAAGACTTAACTGCAAAGGATAGCAGTACGTGCTTTGGTGGCTTTGTCTTTCCATTGGTAACAGCAAAAACCAAGTCACTGCCGAAGGATGTGGCAAGACGTTGAGCTCTTTCACAGGTAGTTTGGCACTCACAATCTCCTGTAAGCAGGGTTTGCAGGAATTGAGTGACTAATGCAGGAACGACATTCTGATCTGTATTGGGAGGCCATGGCTGACTCACATCTTGCTTCTTGATCTCATTCCTTAGCTGCATTGCTGCTTTGGTTACGATATCTCCAGAGTTAGCAGCTCTTGCTTCTTGCAGATCTTTTGTCATGCTGTGTACTTGCCGGACAAGGTCGTCCATTGATAGGCTACATGGATAGACTAGAAGCTTACCTTTCTCATCTGAGAGAAAGCGGAGTGATTCCCCAATCTCTGTTTCAAGTTTTCGTCGAACATGTTTCTTTGTCGATGGTTTCAGTTGGATGATACCACGGGATATCATTAATCTCTCAAGCCTAGATGTGAGGTTTATCATAGGCAGTACTTCTGGGTTTGGGAACAATTTAGTCCTTATATACAAGAAGAGTTCTTCAAGGGCCTCTTTCTCTGCCTCTTCGTAGCGTACTTCCTCGCTTTCGACCTGATTTTCAGCTGCACTAGACCTACAGGCCACTTGGGAATCATCTTTTGTGAATAGTTTGTAGCACGACTTGTGGTAGTGCCCCTCTGCAGCAACAAGGTCTCTGCTAAGTAAACCAAGTATTCTCTGTGTGCCTTTCCTTATCGCTGCTCTGCGGATCGTCTCATCTGCTCGTAGCTCAACACACTGGACAATTGGCTCCCTTGTTTGTTTTCCTTTTAGGTACTTGCTTGACTTCTCACAGAAGATACATACTTTGGCATACACCCTGCTATCACTGGGGGCACCCCTCGGTAGCTTCCTCATGGAGATTTTGCTTGCTGTTTCGACATTGACACCCTTGCCAAGGATAGAATCCAGTGACTTCTTCATTGTAAAGATACTACGACATTTACGGTGATATTGTATGTGTGGTATTTCTCCTTCTTCAAGGCCCTTAGCTGCTACCAGGACTGATTCATGCTGCCTGATCTCTGCAGCCCTAAGCAATGTTTTCCAGGAGTCCAAATCCTTAAGGGACGCCAGATCATCGCTGTCATCATTAGAGCAGTGTATGATACAGTCGATCCGTGATTTCTTCCTTGCTGGTACTTCCATCATGCCGTTAGATAGTCAGTAAACACCTGCAAACACAAAGAAAAACATTAAAATTTTATTTACCGTATTTCCTGGCGTATAAGACGACTTTTTAGCCATGAAAAACATGGCTCCAAGAGGGCGGTTGTCTTATACGCCGAATACAGCCGCCGGGGGGAAAGGCCGCCGCGCAGGGAAGGAGGAGGCAGGGGCCCACCTTCATGAGGCGCTCGTTCTTAGAGCTGGGAGCGCTGGTGCTAGGTGACTGTTCCCCCTCTCTCCACAAGTTCCTTACCAGCAGCAGCACACAGTACAGGACTACAGGACCTGTGGTGATGTCACGGCCATGTGATCAGTCACAAGCCTGGGAGGTGTCAGCCTCTACAGAGGGAGATAGGAGCTCTGCAGAGAAGACCGGAGAGTCCTGTTCAGCACAGAACGTGTATGTGTCAGTGTGTGTGCGTGTGTTGGGGCACCTCAGGGTGTCTTCAAATGTGACATAGCCCCCTAGATTTCTTCCAGTAAAATTTGCACTCCAAAAGTCATTTGGCGCTCCTTCCCTTCCGAGGCCTGCCGTTCCCCAATACTGCAGTGTACGACAACATATCGGGTGTTGTTGTGTTCGGGAGAGATTGGTGAACAAATAGTGGGGTGCATTTTTTGCTGGTACACCTCTTAAAAATAAAAAAATGAGCCTAAAATGACACCTTCATGTAAAAAATGCACTTTTTCCATTTTCTCAACCAAGTGTTTCCAACTACTGTGAAACACTGGTTGGGTCAAAGTGGTCACTATACCCCCTAAAAGATTCCTTGGGGGTGTAGTTTCCAAAATAGGGTCACTTTTTGGGGTTTCCACTGTGGGGGTACCTCAGGCAGCCTTCAAATGTGACATGGCCCCCTAGATTTCTTCCAGTGAATCCGCCACCCAAAAACCACATAGCGCTCCTTCCGTGTTGAGCTGTGCTGTGTGCCCATACTTTAGTTTACGAGTACATGTGGGGTGTTTCTATAAACTGCAGAATTAGGGTAACCAAGTTTGGGTTTGCCGTTAACCCTTGCTAGGTTGCAGGTAAAATTGGATTACAATGTAATATCTGGAAAAAAAATGAAATTTTGAAATTTCGCCTTCATTCTGCTAAAATTCCTGTGGAACACCTAAAGGGTTAACAGTTTTTAAAAATGAGTTTTGAACAGCTTGAGGGGTGTAGTTTGCAAAATGGGGTAATTTATGGGTGGTTTCTGTTATGTAAGCCCCTTAAAGTGACTTCAGAAGTGACTTGGTCCTTTGAAAAGTGGGTTTTGCTGTAAATGTGAAAAATTGCGCATAAAACTATAAGCCCTATTACGTCGTAAAACAATAAGGTTTCATTTTCAAAATGATGCCAATATGAAGTAAACATGTGGGGAGTGTAAATTAATAACTATTATGGGGGGTATCAGTATTTTTGTAAAAAGCAGAGAATTTCAAAGTTAAAAAATTGCCGATTTTTCCAAAATTTCCGAATATTTAGCATTTTTTTATATAGAAAGGTAAAATATATTGACTCCCATTTAGCACTGACGTGAAGTACAATATGTCACGAGAAAACAATCTCAGAATGGCTTGGATAGGTGAAAGCGTTCCAAAGTTATTAGCCCATGAAGTGGCACAGGTCAGATTGGCTTAGGCACTTGGGTACAAATAGGCCTAGGGCTGAAGGGGTTAATAAGCTACGTATATGTAAGGGCTATCATATCAAAAAATAAACTACAGACATGCATCTACCTAAAAATACCAAAGAAAATTAGTCACTCCGGGTGGTACCGATATCTGGCCCGGCTCATGGACTATAAGAGCATTTTCACTATCCCTTTCAGTGGAATCCTTTGTTTGCTCTTTCCTTCTATGATATTCAACTATAAGTCTGGTCTTTACAAACGCCAGTGTAATGTCTTCTTCAGGTCTTTCTCTAGTACATTTATCAGAGCAGTGTATGAATCTGGTAAACTGTACAATAATATTGCTCCTATATGGCTTTCTTTAATGTCTTCACCGACTGAACTCAGCTGTGTTACCACCTCCATCATGGAGTTTATACACTGGGGAAAAAAGTATTTAGTCAGATACCAATTGTGCAAGTTCTTCCGCTTAAAAGATGAGAGAGGCCTGTAATTGACGTAATAGGTAGACCACAACTATGAGAGTCAAAATGAGAAAACAAATCCAGAAAATCACCTTGTCTGATTTGGTAAGATTTATTTTGCAAATTTTGGTAGAAAATAAGTATTTGGTCAACTAAAAACATGTAAGATTTCTGCCTCACAGACCTGTAACTTTTTCATTAAGAGGCTCCTCTGTCCTCCACTCATTACCTGTAGTAATGGCACCTGTTTGAACTTGTTATCAGTATAAAAGACACCTGTCCGCAACCTCAAACAGTCACACTTCAAACTCCACTATGGTGAATACCAAGGTGCTGTCGAAGGACACCAGAAACAAAACTGTAGCCCTGCACCAGGCTGGGAAGACTGAATCTGCAATAGGCAAGCAGCTTGGTGTGATGAGCAATAATAAGAAAATTGAAGACATCCAAGACCACTGATAATCTCCCTTGATCTGGGGCTCCAAGCAAACTTCCCCCTCTTGGGGTCAAAATAATCACAAGAACAGTGAGCAAAAATCCCAGAACCACACGAGGGGACCTAGTGAATGACCTGCATAGAGCTGGCTACCATCAGTAACACATTACGCAGCCAGGGACTCAGATCCTGCAGTGCCAGACATGTCCCCCTGCTTAAGCCCGTACATGTCCAGGCCAGTCTGAAGTTTGCTAGATAGCATTTGGATCATCCAGAAGAGAATTGGGAGAATGTCATATGGTCTGATGAAACCAAAGTAGAACCGTTTGGTAGAAATAAAACTTGTGTTTGGAGGAGACAGAATGCTGAGTTACATCCAAAGAACACCATACCTACTGTGAATCATGGGGTGGCAACATCATGTGTTGGGGCTGTTTCTCTGCAAAGGGATCAGGACGACTGATCCGTGTGTACATGAAAGAATGAATGGGGCCATGTATCGTGAGATTTTGAGTGCAAACCTCCATCCATCAGCAAGGGCATTAAAAATGAAACGTGGATGGGTCTTTCAGCATGATAATGATCCCAAGCACACCACCAGGGCAATGAAGGAGTGGCTTTGTAAGAAGCATATGAAGGTCCTGGAGTGGCCTAGCCAGTCTCCAGATCTCAATCCCACATAAAACCTTTGGAGGGAGTTGAAAATCCGTGTTGCCCAGGGACAGGCCCAAAACATCACTGCTCTAGAGAAGAGCTGCATGATGGAATGGGCCAACATACCACCAACAATGTGTGCTAACCTTGTGAAGACTTACAGGAAACGTTTGACCTCTGTCATTGCCAACAAAGGATATATAACAAAATATTGAGATGAACGTTTGTTAATGACCAAATACTTATTTGCCACCATAATTTGCAAAATAAATCTTGCCAAATCAGACAAGGTGATTTTCTGGATTTGTTTTCTCATTTTGACTCTCATAGTTGTGGTCTACCTATGATGTCAATTACAGGCCTCTCTCATCTTTTTAAGTGGGAGAACTTGCACAATTGGTGGCTGACTAAATACTTTTTTCCCCACTGTATGCTCCTGGATGTCTTTTCTTGCACTTAATCTCATCTTGTAAAGTTTTCTTAGCAGGAATAGTTTGTGATTTAAGCTAAATCTTTCATGTAGCTTTCTCAATGCTTCCCACATTCTCTTTGCTGTATTCTCATTCCTTATGTGGATTAACTGATCATTCTCCACTAATATGCTGCTGGTAGCTCTTGCTTGTCTGTTTTTCTTATCCCATGTCTGATTATTAGCATTTGGTCTGTCTGTAGTGATTAACTCCCATAAATCATCATTAGACAATAACATCTCCACTTTGAGCTTCCATAACAGATATTTCTCATTGTTCAGCTTAGCTACTGTGAGTCTCAGCTCTGAACTGCTGCTCATCTTTAACTTATTTTTCTTACTTGTTTCGAGAGAATTGCTCTGAAGTATTCTTTTGCATTCACCAAATCCTTTTTGTCTTCTATGCTGGGCCCATAATAACCTATTGCATAGTTTGGTCGCGGAAGAAACTTGTGAGAGTAGATTATATGGGGTAATTCAATTTTTATTTACACAGAACATGAGGTACATGCATCAGCTTCTTAATACAGCATAACAGAAAGTCTAAAAATCCTTTTTACCAGAGAAAAAATGAAGCCAAAGTACAAAAAGTATATGCATTACATTCAACTAAGCATAAAACAGTAACAACATCGCCATGTACTGTCAAAAAAATGTAAACTCCTGCACACAAATAAGTCTGTATCTGTTGCACATCTGCCAACAGTATGTAACACAAAATAGTTAATAAATAACATTTCCCACATGTCTACTTTACATCTACATCATTTTTTAAACATAATTTGCTTTCGTTAGGAAGTTAGAAGTGTTAAAAGTTGATCAGCGTTTTCTCATTTTTCCTACAAAATTTACAAAACCAATTTTTTTTTATGGACCACATCACATTTGAAGTAACTTTGAGGGGCCTATGTGATGGAAAATACCCAAAAGTAACACCATTTTAAAAACTGCACCCCTCAGTGCTCAAGACCACATTCAAGAAGTTTATTAAAGGGAACCTGTCACCGGAATTTGGTGGGACCGGTTTTCGGTCATATGGGCAGGGTTTTTGGGTGTTTGATTCACCCTTTCCTCACCCGCTGGCTGCATGCTGGCCGCAATATTGGATTGAAGTTCATTCTCTGTCCTCCTTAGTACACTCCTGCATGAAGCAATCTTGCCTTGCACACACGCAGTATGCTTTGCCCAACTGCGGGCAAAGCCGAAAAGCATTAGTGTGCATGCGCCGGCACACTATGTCCCGGAAGTATTTCGATGTGTTCCGGGACATAGTGCGCCGGCGCATGCTCACTAATGCTTTTCGGCTTTGCCCGCAGTTGGGCAAAGCATACTGCAGGTGCGCAAGGCAAGATTGCCTTGCGCAGGCGTGTACTACAGAGGACAGAGAATGAACCTCAATACAATATTATGGCCAGCATGCAGCCAGCGGGTAAGGAAACGGTGAATCAAACACCCAAAAACCCCGCCCATATGACCTAAAACCGGTCCCGCCAAATTCCGTGACAGGTTCCCTTTAAACCTCTAGGTGCTTCACAGGAATTAAAGCAATGTGGGCCCACAGCAGGGCTTGGAAGGGAGGGAGCACCATTTGACTTTTGGAACACAAATTGGCTGAAATAGATAGCAAATTGTTATGATCTGGTGGCCTAAGAGCAGCATGAGACGTACTCTGGAGAAGGTGGTACCTGTACTGACCGCAGACCCTGAACTTAACACCGCAACTAGAAGTAGCCGTGGAATGTACCTAGCGCTCCCTAGACATCTCGACACAGCCGGAGGACTAATTACCCCTAGAGATAGAAAAGGGAAAACTATCTTGCCTCAGAGAAAATCCCCAAAGGATAGACAGCCCCCCACAAATATTGACTGTGAGAGGAGAGGGAAAAAACATACACAGACTGAAATGAGAATTTAGCAAAGAAGGCCACTTCTAGCTAAATAGAAAGGATAGGACAGAGTACTATGCGGTCAGTATTAAAACACTAGAAAATATCCACCACAGAAAATACAAAATCTCCACAGCTAACTAAAGATATGGAGGGTATATCTGCATCTCCAGAGATACCAGCTTGGCTAAACAAATCCTTATACAGACCAAGCTGGACAAGACAAAAACATGGAAAAGAACTAAACAATAAGGCCACAGCATGTGGACAGCAAAAATCAAGGCCAGAACTTATCTTTGTTGAAATGAACTGCAAAGCAGAAGAGATCAGGCAGGGATGTGAATCCTCCAGGAACAATGGACAACTGGCACTGACTAAAGGGTGAAGCAAGACTAAATAGCCCAGTCAAAATTGCAAAAAGTGAACACACCTGATAAATGCTGCGATTCAGAGACAGCAGCGCTACCACTTACAACCACCGGAGGGAGCCCAAGAGCAGAATTCACAACAGTACCCCCCCTTGAGGAGGGGTCACCGAACCCTCACCAGAGCCCCCAGGCCGATCCGGACGAGCCAAATGAAAGGCACGAACCAAATCATCAGCATGAACATCGGAGGCAACAACCCAAGAATTATCCTCCTGGCCATAACCCTTCCATTTGACAAGATACTGAAGCTTCCGCCTCGAAAAACGAGAATCCAAAATCTTCTCAACCACATACTCCAACTCCCTATCAATCAACACCGGGGCAGGAGGATCAACAGAGGGAACAACGGGCACCACATATTTCCGCAACAAAGATCTATGAAAAACATTATGGATGGAAAAAGAGGCTGGAAGGGCCAAACGAAAAGACACTGGATTGATAATCTCTGAAATCCTATAAGGGCCAATAAACCGAGGCTTAAACTTAGGGGAAGAAACCTTCATAGGGACATGGCGGGAAGACAACCAGACCAAATCCCCAACCCGAAGCCGGGAACCAACACACTGACGACGGTTAGCAAAACTCTGAGCCCCCTCCTGAGACAACACCAAATTGTCAACAACATGAGCCCAAATTTGCTGCAACCTGTCAACCACAGAGTCCACCCCAGGACAATCAGAAGGCTCAACCTGCCCCGAAGAAAAACGAGGATGAAAACCAGAGTTACAAAAGAAGGGTGAAACCAAGGTAGCAGAACTAGCCCGATTATTAAGGGCAAACTCGGCCAATGGCAAGAAAGCCACCCAATGATCCTGATCAGCAGACACAAAGCATCTCAAATAAGTTTCCAAAGTCTGATTAGTTCGCTCGGTTTGGCCATTTGTCTGAGGATGAAATGCAGAAGAAAAAGACATATCAATGCCCAGCCTAGCACAAAAGGCCCGCCAAAACCTAGAAACAAACTGGGAACCTCTATCGGACACAATATTCTCCGGAATGCCATGCAAACGAACCACATGCTGAAAAAACAACGGAACCAAATCAGAAGAGGAAGGCAACTTAGGCAAAGGTACCAAATGAACCATCTTAGAAAACCGGTCACAAACCACCCAGATAACTGACATCCTCTGGGAAACCGGAAGATCCGAAATAAAATCCATAGAAATATGCGTCCAAGGCCTCTCAGGGACCGGCAAAGGCAAAAGCAACCCACTAGCGCGGGAACAGCAAGGCTTGGCCCGCGCACAAGTCCCACAGGACTGCACAAAAGAACGCACATCCCGTGACAAAGAAGGCCACCAAAAGGACCTACCAACCAAATCTCTGGTACCAAAAATCCCAGGATGACCAGCTAACACAGAACAATTAACCTCCGAAATCACTTTACTAGTCCATCTGTCAGGAACAAACAATTTCCCCACTGGACAGCGGTCAGGTTTATCAGCCTGAAATTCCTGAAGAACCCGTCGTAAATCGGGGAGATGGCAGAAAGAATCACCCCTTTCTTCAGAATACCGCCCGGCTCAAGGACCCCAGGAGAATCAGGCAAAAAGCTCCTAGAGAGGGCATCAGCCTTAACATTCTTAGAACCCGGAAGATACGAGACCACAAAATCAAAACGGGAGAAAAACAGGGACCATCGGGCCTGTCTAGGATTCAGCCGTTTGGCAGACTCAAGATAAATCAGATTCTCATGATCGGTCAAGACCACAATATGGTGCTTGGCCCCCTCAAGCCAATGTCGCCACTCCTCAAATGCCCACTTCATAGCCAACAACTCACGATTGCCGACATCATAATTGCGTTCCGCAGGCGAAAACTTTCGAGAAAAGAAGGCACACGGTTTCATCAAGGAACCATCAGAATTCCTCTGAGACAAAACGGCCCCTGCCCCAATCTCAGAAGCATCAACCTCAACCTGAAAAGGAAGAGAAACATCCAGCTGACGCAACACAGGGGCAGAAGTAAATCAGCGTTTAAGCTCCTGAAAGGCAGAAACAGACGCAGAGGACCAATTCGTCACATCAGCGCCTTTCTTTGTCAAATCAGTCAGGGGTTTAACTACACTGGAGAAGTTGGCAATGAAACGGCGATAAAAATTAGCAAAGCCCAAAAATTTCTGAAGGCTCTTCACGGATGTGGGCTGGATCCAATCATGAATGGCCTGAACCTTAACCGGATCCATTTCTATAGATGAGGGAGAAAAAATGAAGCCCAAAAAAGAAATCTTCTGTACTCAAAAGAGGCACTTAGACCCCTTCACAAACAAGGCATTATCACGAAGGATCTGAAATACCATCCTGACTTGTTTCACATGAGACTCCCAATCATCTGAAAAAATCAAAATATCATCCAAATATACAATCATGAATTTATCAAGATAATTCCGAAATATATCATGCATGAAGGACTGAAACACAGATGGAGCATTAGAGAGTCCGAATGGCATCACAAGGTATTCAAAATGGCCTTCGGGCGTATTAAACGCAGTTTTCCATTCGTCACCCTGCTTAATACGAACAAGATTATATGCCCCTCGAAGGTCAATCTTAGTAAACCAACTAGCCCCCTTAATCCTAGCAAACAGATCAGAAAGCAAAGGCAAAGGGTATTGGAATTTGACCGTGATCTTATTCAAGAGGCGATAATCAATACAGGGTCTCAAGGAGCCATCTTTTTTGGCAACAAAAAAAAAACCTGCTCCCAATGGTGAAAAAGATGGCCGAATACGCCCCTTCTCCAAGGACTCCTTAACATAGCTCCACATGGCGGTATGTTCTGGCACAGACAGGTTGAAAAGTCGGCCCTTAGGGAACTTGCAGCCTGGAATCAAGTCAATAGCACAATCACAGTCCCTATGCGGTGGAAGGGAACTGGACTTGGGCTCATTGAATACATCCTGGAAATCTGACAAAAACTCAGGAATTTCAGAAGAGGGGGAGGAGGCAATTGACATCAAAGGAACGTCACCATGAACCCCCTGACAACCCCAACTAGTCACAGACATAGATTTCCAATCTAATACCGGATTATGCACCTGTAACCATGGGAAACCCAGCACAATAGCATCATGCAAATTATGCAACACCAGAACAAAGGAATAGGACTCTGCAAAGGCTGCAAGGGGAAACCACAACGCCTGGCAAATTCTAAGTTCATTAACTTTAGAGCGGCGCCTGAATCCACAAATGCCATGACAGAAAATGACGATAATGAGCAGATCAGGGTCACAGATAACAGAAATTTAGGTTGTACAGTACTGATGGTAACAGAACTAGCGATTCTCTTGGTAAGCTTAGGGCAATCAGAAATATCATGAGCAGAATCGCCGCAGTAAAAACACAACCTATTCTGACGTCTGAATCCTTGTCGTTCAGCTCTAGACACAATCCTATCACACTGCATAGGCTCAGGACTCCGCTCGGAAGACAATGCCATAGTGTGCACAACTCTGCGCTCGCGCAAGCGCCGATCGATCTGAATGGCCAGAGACATAGAATCACTCAGACCAGCAGATGTGGGGAACCCCACCATAACATCTTTAATGGATTCAGAAAGACCCCTTCTGAAGATTGCCGCCAAGGCATCCTCATTCCATTTAGTCAGTACAGACCATTTTCTAAACTTCTGGCAATATGATTCTGCCGCATCTTGACCCTGAAACAGGGCCAACAAGGTCTTCTCAGCATGATCCACTGAATTAGGTTCGTCATACAATAACCCAAGCGCCTGAAAAAAGGTGTCTACATTAAGCAACGCCGGATTCCCAGGTTCCAGGGCAAATGCCCAATCCTGGGGGTCACCGAGCAGCAGAGATATAACAATTTTAACCTGCTGGATGGGATCACCAGAGGAACGGGGTTTCAGAGCAAAAAACAGTTTACAGTTATTTTTAAAGCTCAGAAATTTGGACCTATCCCCAAAAAACAAATCAGGAGTTGGAATTCTAGGCTCTAAAACCGGAGTCTGAACGATATAATCAGAAATACCCTGTACTCTAGCAGCAAGTTGATCCACACGAGAAGCCAATCCCTGAACATCCATACCAGCGCCGAACTCCTGAGCCACCCAGAGGTAAAGAGGGAAGAAAAAAACAAAACACAACAAACTACAGAAAAAAAATGGCTCAGCACTTTCCTTCCCTTCTTCTGAGATGCGGTTAACTCATTGTTGGCCAGTTGTACTGTTATGATCTGGTGGCCTAAGAGCAGCATGAGACGTACTCTGGAGAAGGTGGTACCTGTACTGACCGCAGACCCTGAACTTAACACTGCAACTAGAAGTAGCCGTGGAATGTACCTAGCGCTCCCTAGACATCTCGACACAGCCGGATGACTAATTACCCCTAGAGATAGAAAAGGGAAAACTATCTTGCCTCAGAGAAAATCCCCAAAGGATAGACAGCCCCCCACAAATATTGACTGTGAGAGGAGAGGGAAAAAACATACACAGACTGAAATGAGAATTTAGCAAAGGAGGCCACTTCTAGCTAAATAGAAAGGATAGGACAGAGTACTATGCGGTCAGTATTAAAACACTAGAAAATATCCACCACAGAAAATACAAAATCTCCACAGCTAACTAAAGATATGGAGGGTATATCTGCATCTCCAGAGATACCAGCTTGGCTAAACAAATCCTTATACAGACCAAGCTGGACAAGACAAAAACATGGAAAAGAACTAAACAATAAGGCCACAGCATGTGGACAGCAAAAATCAAGGCCAGAACTTATCTTTGTTGAAATGAACTGCAAAGCAGAAGAGACCAGGCAGGGATGTGAATCCTCCAGGAACAATGGACAACTGGCACTGACTAAAGGGTGAAGCAAGACTAAATAGCCCAGTCAAAATTGCAAAAAGTGAACACACCTGATTAGGGTTGAGCGAAACGGGTCGGCAATTTTCAGAAGTCGCCGACTTTTGGCAAAGTCGGGTTTCATGAAACCCGACCCGACCCCTGTGTGGGGTCGGCCATGAAGTCGGCGATCTTCTGAATATGGAATCGGAATTCCGATACCGATTCCCGATATGTTTAAGATATCGGGAATTGGTATCGGAATTCAGATTTAAGTGTAAAATAAAGAATTAAAATAAAAAATATCGCTATACTTACCCTCTGATGCGCCCTGGTACTAAGCGGGAACCTTCCTTCCTTAGAATCAGCCTTCCAGGACCTTGTGGTGACGTCGCGGTGACGTCGCGGCCTGTGATTGGTCGCGCGGCCGCCCATGTGACCGCTCGCGCGACCAATCACAAGCCGCGACGTCACCGAAGGTCCTGGAAGGGCTGATTCTTAGGAAGGAAGGCTGCCGGAAAGAAGCCGAGGGTGAGTATATTCCTATTAGGTATATACTCACCCTCGCACGCGCCCTGCTTCTTTCCGGCAGCCTTCCTTCCTAAGAATCAGCCCTTCCAGGACCTTCGGTGACGTCACGGTGACGTCGCGGCTTGTGATTGGTCGCGCGAGCCGTCACATGGGCGGCCGCGCGACCAATCACAAGCCGCGACGTCACCGCGACGTCACCGCAAGGTCTTGGAAGGCTGATTCTAAGGAAGGAAGGTTCCTGCTTAGTACCAGGGCGCATCAGAGGGTAAGTATAGCGATATTTTTTATTTTAATTCTTTATTTTACACTTAAATATGGATCCCAGGGCCTGAAGGAGAGTTTCCGCTCCTTCAGACCCTGGGAACCATTGGAAACCCAATGCACTGCATTGGGTTTCGAGTTTCGGCCGACCCTGACCCCGACTTTTTTATAGGATCGGCCGATTTCACTCGACCCGACTTTTGAAAAAGTCACGTTTCGTGAAACCCGACCCGATCCTATAAATGTAAAGGTCGCTCAACCCTGCACCTGATAAATGCTGCGATTCAGAGACAACAGCGCTACCACTTACAACCACCGGAGGGAGCCCAAGAGCAGAATTCACAACAGCAAATGCCATGTCGCATTTGGAGAGCCACTGATGTACCTAAACAGTGGAAACCCCCATAACTACCACACTTTGGAAACTAGACCCTCAAGGAATTTATCTAGATGTGTGATGAAAACCTTGAACCCCCCTGCTTCACAGAATTTTATAACGTTGAGCCATGAAAATAAAAAATCAAATTTTTCCAACAAAAATGTTGTTTTGGCCCTAAAATTTTATTTTTACAAGAGTAACCAGAGAAAATGAACCCCAAAATTTGTTCCGCAATTTCTCCTGAGTATGCCAATACCCTATATGTAGTAGAAAACTACTGTCTGGGCGCACGGCAGGGATCGGTAGGGAAGGAGCGCTATTTGACTTTTGGAAAGCAAAATATGCTGGAACTTATAGCAGACACCAAGGTCATGTCGCAGTTTCTTAGCTCCTGATGAAGCCTAAACAAGTGAAACACCCCATAAGTGACCCCATTAAAGAAACTAGACCACTGAAGGAATTTATATAGATGTACGGTGTGCACATTAAACCCCTAGGTGTTTCACAGAATTATATAATGTTGAGCCATGAAAATAAAAAATCAAACTTTTCTCCACAAAAATGTTGCTTTTAAACCATTTTTTTATTTTCACAAATGGTAACTGGACAAAAAAGACCCAAAAATTTGTATGAAAAATGAAAAATTAGCTCCAATCGTTAGCGGACACTATGTCACGTTTGGAGAGCCCCTGTGTGCCTAAACATTGGAGCTCCCTCACAAGTGACCCCATTTTGGAAACTAGACCCCCCAAGGAACTTATCTAGATGCATAGTGAGCACTTTGATCCCCCAGGTGTTTCACTAAAGTTTATAGTGCCCTGGCGTGAAAATAAAAAAAAATCATATTTTTTTCCCCAGGTGCTTCACAAATTGATCCATAAAAATGAAAAAGTATTTTTTTTTCACCAAAATTTCTTTTTAGCCTCAATTTTTTTCATTTTCACATGGGCAACAGGATAGAATGGATCTTAAAATTTGTTGGGCAATTTCTCCTCAGTACACCGATACCTTATATGTGGGGGTAAATCACTGTTTGGGTGCACAGCAGGGCTCAGAAGGGAAGGAGCGCAATTTGACTTTTTTAATGGAAAATTAGCTCCAATTGTTAGCGGTCACCATATCGCATATGGAGAGCCCCTGTGGGCCTAAACATTGGAGCTCCCCCACAAGTGACCCCATTTTGGAAACTACACCCCCCAAGGAACTTATCTAGATGTGTGGTGAGAACTTTGAACTCCCAGGTGTTTCACTAAAGTTTATAACGCTCAGGCGTGAAAATAAAAAAAAAATCATATTTTTTCCACAAACATGATCTTTTTGTCCCAAATTATTTTTTTCCCAATGGTAACAGGAGAATTTGGACCCCAAAAGTTGTTGTCCAATTTGTCCTGAGTACGCTGATACCTCATATGTAGGAGAAAACTACTGTATGGGCACATGTTGGGGGTCGGAAGGGAAGTAGTGACGTTTTGGAATGCAGACTTTGATGGAATGGTCTGTGGGCATCATGTCGCGTTTGGAGAGGCCCTGAAGTGCTAAACAGTGGAAACCCACCAATTCTAACTCCAACCCTAAAGGTACCTTCACACTGAACAACTTAACAACGATAACGATAGCGATCCGTGACGTTGCAGCGTCCTGGATAGCGATATCGTTGTGTTTGACACGCAGCAGCGATCAGGATCCTGCTGTGATATCGTTGGTCGGAGCTAGAAGTCCAGAACTTTATTCGGTCATCAGATCGGCGTGTATCGTTGTGTTTGACAGCAAAAGCAACGATGCCAGCAATGTTTTACAATGGTAACCAGGGTAAACATCGGGTTACTAAGCGCAGGGCCGCGCTTAGTAACCCGATATTTACCCTGGTTACCATTGTAAAAGTAAAAAAAAAAAAACACTACATACTCACCTTCTGATGTCTGTCACGTCCCCCGGCATCCGCGCTGCTGCTCAGAGCTTCCTGCACTGAATGTGTCAGTGCCGGTCGTAAAGCAAAGCACAGCGGTGACGTCACCGCTCTGCTTTAGGGCCGGCGCTTACACAGTGCAGGGAAGCGGACGCCGGGGGACCCGACAGACACCGGAATGTAAGTATGTAGTGTTTTTTTTTTTTTACATTTACACTGGTAACCAGGGTAAACATCGGGTTACTAAGCGCGGCCCTGCGCTTAGTAACCCGATGTCTACCCTGGTTACCCGGGGACTTCGGCATCGTTGGTCGCTGGAGAGCTGTCTGTGTGACAGCTCCCCAGCGACCACACAACGACGAAACAGCGACGCTGCAGCGATCGGCATCGTTGTCTATATCGCTGCAGCGTCGCTTAATGTGATGGTACCTTAACCCTAATACACCCCTAACCCTAATCCCAATCCTAACCACAAGCCTAACCCTAACACACCCCTAGCCCTATTCCCAACCCTAACCCTAACTTTAGCCCCAACCCTAATCCTAATTTAAGCCCCAACCCTAACCCTAACTTTAGTCCCAACCCTAACCCTAATTTTAGCCCCAACCTAACTTTAGCCCAACTCACTTTAGCCCAACTCTAACCCTAATAGGAAAACTGGGGTGGGAGGGGGAGATCACTGGGGCAGGGGGGCATTCACCAGGGCAGGGGGGCAATCAGCAGGGCAGTGGGCGATCACTGGGGCAGGGGGCAATCACCGGGGCAGTGGGCGATCACCGGGGAAGTGGGGCGATCACCAGGGCAGGGGTGATCAGGGGGGCAGGGAGTAATCACTGTGGTGGGGGGGTGATCACCGGGGGGCAGGAGGGGGCTTTCAGGTGCAGGGGGCTGAGGAGATTCAGCAGCAGATGGAGGCGGAGATGGAGCTGGCAGGCAGCAGCAGAGGGGTGATCAGGGGGGCAAGGGGTAATCAGGGGGGCAGGGGGTGATCAGGGTGATCACTGGGGTGGAAGGTGATCACCGGGGGCAGAAGCGGGCTGTCAGGTGCAGGGGGGCTGAGGAGATGCAGCAGCAGAGGGAGGCAGAGATGGAGCCAGCAGCAGCGGGGGGGTGATCAGGGGGGCAGGGGGTGATCAAGGGGGCAGGGAGTGATCGGGGTAATCACTGAGATGGGAGGTGATCACCAGGGGGGCAGGGGGGCCGTCAGGTGTGGGGGGCTGAGGAGATGGAGCAACAGATGGAGGCGGAGATAGAGCTGGCAGCAGGGGGGTGATGAGTGGGGCAGGGGGTTATCAGGGGTGGGGGTGATCAGGGGGTCAGGGAGTGATCAGGGTGATCACTGGGGTGGGGGTGATCACCGGGGGCAGGAGGGAGCTGTCAGGCACGGGGGGCTGAGGAGATGCAGCAGCAGATGGAGGTGGAGATGGAGCCGGCAGCAGGGGGGTGATCAGTGGGGCAGGGGGTGATCAGGGCGAGGGGGTGATCAGGGGGGCAGGGAGTGATGGGGGTGATCCTTGGGGCAGGGGGTGATCACCGGGGGGCAGGAGGGGGCTGACAGGCATGGTGGGGCTGAGGAGATGCAGCAGATGGAGGCGGAGATGGAGCCGGCAGCAAAAGCTGGGGGTGATCAGGAGGACAGGGGGTGATCAGGAGGCAGGGGTGATCGGGGTGATCACTGGGGCAGGGGGTGATCACGGGGGCAGGAGGGGGCTGTCAGGCTTGGGGGGGCTGAGGAGATGCAGCAGCAGATGGAGCCGGAGATGGAGCTGGCAGCAGCAGCAGGGGGTGATCACCAGGGCAGGGGGAGGGAGCGGAGGTCGGGAGGCATGAAATCAGATGGCAGGGGAGCGGAGGGCAGCAAAAGGAAATACTGGATGGCAGCAGCGGCGGTGATCGTGTAGCGCCCCCACTGCCGCAGGGCCGAGGGGTACCCGGTACCGGGCCTCTGAGTCTCTGTCCTGGGGTTGTCACGGTGGCTAGACCCGGTCCGTGACCCTGCTGAGGGGCGCCCAATGAAAGGTGTGGGTGGTGATGATGTTATGGTGCGGTGCAGGTCGCAGTATATAACGAGGACACCAGGTTGCAGTCTCTTTACCTCTTTACTGAAGGCTTCAGGATCCTCAGTCCAGAATACGGTTAACCGGGCTGCGCAAGTCTGGCCGGTCCGATGGCACCTCCAGAGTTCCCTTTGCAGGTGGAAATCTGTGCCTACCTTCTAGCGCTTGTGTGTTGTGGTCCTCCCCTGCTGTGCTTACGGGATAGTCCCCACAACTGTTGTGTCTGTTTCTGAAGTTCCCTCACAACTCGATTCTGATGTTCTTCTTCTTCGTCCCCCAGATGATATGGCTAGGACGCACCCGTATGACGGGTAGGCTCGGAGCTCTCCCGGGACCCTAGTGTCGCCCCTCTCCTGTTGTTGCCCCCTATGTCTTCTTAGGTGATTTGGGTGAGACAGCCCGCCTATAACTGACTGTCCTGCCGTAGGTTTGAAGTTAGGCCTGGAGCTCTATACTTCCTCAGCATTCTGGCCACCGGCCGCGCGCCTCAGCAGGATGCCGCCTCGTCTTACAGCACGACTCCTACTGGTGTTTCTCCTTGTTGCGTTGATCTCGTTTCTCACTCAGCACAATAAACCTCGCTTCTTGTCCTTTCTTAGGGTACCGCCGCGATCAGGTGCAGGCACGGTCCCGTAACGTTCTCTCTGTTCGCTAGGCCTCTGTCAGGATCCCACCCCTGACAGGGACCCCCCTGAATCTTCCCCTGCAACACCCTCTGCCACAGGATGTTGCCTGGTTCCAACCCAATCAGCTTTCTCCCTAACTTCCTATCCAACCCCCAGTTTTACCAGATTGTGGGGAGTGGCCTAATACATAGCACCCTTAGCTCCCCCTAGAGGCCAGACTGTGAAGTGTATTGGTGTCTGTGATACCTGGTCAGGTGAACTCCTTCAGTGCCATCAGACGTACCATAGCCCCCCTTAGCGGCGGAGCATCAGTACTGCAATGACCAGGACTCTGGGGCGCTGCACTCCCCCCCGGTTAAATCCAGTACTCCTGGACAGGGAAGAAAACAACAATACATGTCAGCAAAAGGACATACAATTTTGAAATGCAATAACAATAAGTAAATTTGAACAGAGCTTCCCTTTATGGGAGGTGAGGACACTTGAACGTTACAAACATGGTTAAATACTTTAAATAACATACTATAAATAACTTTTCTGATCCAACCGGGTATTCTACTAAGTGCAAATTTTTGAACAATAATTTAACGTTGCCTTTAAGGATGTACACGCTGAATCCACTAAAGACCTTCTTATAAAACACTATAAGGCTAATCAACTTTTCTTCATTTTCCATCTTTACATCTGCAGGACCGCCTGTCTATCTGCCCCAGGCCTACTGCCTCTCGTTCTGTTGCAGGACCGCCCCTTTCCGCCCGGGCCTTCTGCCTTTCTGCTACTATACACAGTATAGAACGTATCATCCATCTCTCAGTTCAGGATCACCGAGCCATCTCTGTATGGCTCCTAGGAGGACTCACCGACTAACCCCGTACGGGTTCACTTCCTGTCCTCATTCTCTAACACATTATTAAACATTCCTTACAATTAACTAACTAACTATATACAGTGCCTACAAGTAGTATTCAACCCCCTGCAGATTTAGCAGGTTTAATAAGATGAAAATAAGTTAGAGCCTTCAAACTTCAAACAAGAGCAGGATTTATTAACAGATGCATAAATCTTACAAACCAAAAAGTTTTGTTGCTCAGTTAAATTTTTATAAATTTTAAACATAAAAGTGTGGGTCAATTATTATTCAACCCCTAGGTTTAATATTTTGTGGAATAACCTTTGTTTGCAATTACAGCTAATAATTGTCTTTTATAAGACCTGATCAGGCCGGCACAGGTCTCTGGAGTTATCTTGGCCCACTCCTCCATGCAGATCTTCTCCAAGTTATCTAGGTTCTTTGGGTGTCTCATGTGGACTTTAATCTTGAGCTCCTTCCACAAGTTTTCAATTGGGTTAAGGTCAGGAGACTGACTAGGCCACTGCAACACCTTGATTTTTTGCCTCTTGAACCAGGCCTTGGTTTTCTTGGCTGTGTGCTTTGGGTCGTTGTCTTGTTGGAAGATGAAATGACGACCCATCTTAAGATCCTTGATGGAGGAGCGGAGGTTCTTGGCCAAAATCTCCAGGTAGGCCGTGCTATCCATCTTCCCATGGATGCGGACCAGATGGCCAGGCCCCTTGGCTGAGAAACAGCCCCACAGCATGATGCTGCCACCACCATGCTTGACTGTAGGGATGGTATTCTTGGGGTCGTATGCAGTGCCATCCAGTCTCCAAACGTCACGTGTGTGGTTGGCACCAAAGATCTCGATCTTGGTCTCATCAGACCAGAGAACCTTGAACCAGTCAGTCTCAGAGTCCTCCAAGTGATCATGAGCAAATTGTAGACGAGCCTTGACATGACTCTTTGAAAGTAAAGGTACCTTACGGGCTCGTCTGGAACGGAGACCATTGCGGTGGAGTACGTTACTTATGGTATTGACTGAAACCAATGTCCCCACTGCCATGAGATCTTCCCGGAGCTCCTTCCTTGTTGTCCTTGGGTTAGCCTTGACTCTTCGGACAAGCCTGGCCTCGGCACGGGAGGAAACTTTCAAAGGCTGTCCAGGCCGTGGAAGGCTAACAGTAGTTCCATAAGCCTTCCACTTCTGGATGATGCTCCCAACAGTGGAGACAGGTAGGCCCAACTCCTTGGAAAGGGTTTTGTACCCCTTGCCAGCCTTGTGACCCTCCACGATCTTGTCTCTGATGGCATTGGAATGCTCCTTTGTCTTTCCCATGTTGACCATGTTTGAGTGCTGTTCACAAGTTTGGGGAGGGTCTTAAATAGTCAGAAAAGGCTGGAAAAAGAGATAATTAATCCAAACATGTGAAGTTCATTGTTCTTTGTGCCTGAACTACTTCTTAATACTTTAGGGGAACCAAACAGAATTCTGGTGGGTTGAGGGGTTGAATAATAAATGACCCTCTGAAAAAACTTTTCCCAATTTAAAAAAAAAATAAACAAAGAAATAACATTCTTTTTTGCTGCAGTGCATTTCACACTTCCAGGCTGATCTACAGTCCAAATGTCACAATGCCAAGTTAATTCCAAATGTGTAAACCTGCTAAATCTGCAGGGGGTTGAATACTACTTGTAGGCACTGTATAACTGCTACATGTTAGCATTATTACTTCTTCTGTTAAAGCATCATCATTCTCTAAGTGCTATCGATGAACGTCCCCTTTAAGAAGGGACCAAGTCTCTATGAGGTAGTGCAACTTCTCAAGCTGCAAGTCCGTATGCAGTAAGGACTCCGGTGCTGTTTCCAGGAATAGTTTCTTCGCAAAGAGTCCTTTATTTTGTAAAACCAGTAGAGGGCACCTTTAAGAAGGTGCAAACTATTTACAATGAGTTTGTAATCATGCAGTGTTCATGATCCAGCAGTTCTTTCAACAATGATAAAACGGGAAACAAAAACAAAAGCAGCAGAAGGGATCCCGGGTAAACAAAGGGATCCCTTTAAGAGTTAACCCTAACCGGGTTGTAGCAGCAGAGAAAACACAAAAAGGACAAACAGTTAACTATTTACATCCCTGTCGAGCATTAGGGCTTCATAGTATGTTGCAAGACATCAGCTGGTGGTGGACCTCTCCTGACCGTGCAGGCTTCAGCCCCTGATCCCCGACTGATGTGGTATCAGTGTCAATGGTTGGTCTCTCGGGTGCAGTCAGGTCACCTGGTGTCTGGATTCGAAGGCTAACCCTAGCTGCCAGCTCAGTAGCTGCAACAAGGCGTACGGTAGCGATAGTAGCAAGATCTGTCAAGTCTGGTTCAATCATGGCCGAGGCAACAGGTGACACCCCCTCAGGCCCACATCGTTGGACGTTCTGAGCGCACCATCCTTGTGCACTCCGGTGACGGGTGTAGGTCACCTGATCCCCCCTTTACAATAGTGGGTCACCGTATCGGTTGCGGAAAGGAGTCTTCACATCGTGACTAGTAACAAAGACGTCAGTTGGTAGTCCCGGTTCCTGTATGGAGCCCCAACCCCGCTTTGGGTGAAAGGCCAGCACAGTTCCCCGCTTTACCACGTCTTTCCCGCCGCGTGCAGGCTTTGGGTGTCGTATCTTTGGCGCATCAGTTTGGTCTGTCTCTTTTTGGTTTTTCCAATGTAAGATCAGGCATTGTTTATATTGTTCCCAAGTGAGCACAGCAAGGGTGAGGCCTTCCTCCCGAGCTCCATCCGGCCCGATCCAGGGGGTGTCCCACTGGAGGATCACCCCGTCTGAGCTCACGTCTATGGGCTCTCCCATCTTGGTCGGTAGTGGTGGTACCAGCTTCCCCATCGTGTCGGGGGGGAGGATCACCCGCTCAACCGAGAAGAAGCAGTTATTGTTGGGGTGAGGAGCGGTCTCAGGAGCGGGAGCGGTCGGGAGAGCAGGATCGGCCGGGGGAGTAGGGGTGCCTTCCATACCTGCGCCTGATGTGATTCCACCGATGTCGATCCGTTCCGTTGACAAGGACACTGGAATCGGCTGCAGCCCGGACCGCGGCTCCCCCAAGGCGGCCTCCCGATATGGCTCCGCTCTCCATGGCTCCGTGGTCAGGATAGGTAGGCTCAGCTCCTCCGCCAGCAGCTCCAAGGAGTTCAGATCCTTCCGCTGCGGTGGACGCGGGTCCGCCTCTGGTGGGTGAGGGCAAGCTGGGATCACTTCGCCGTCGCTCGGGCACTTGCTGATCATCATCGCTGTCCGGCATTCGGCGGCAACGCATGCACCGGGCTCCGCCATTTCTCCAAGGTCGAGCTCCCTCTTCACCTCGTTCCCGCCGTTGCAAATCAGGGGGCGGTTCTCCTCTGCTGCTGGGCAGGTCGTCATCTCGCGGCAGGAGTCGGAGGGGGCGGTCGCCACTATTGGCGCCGCTTCGGTAATCTCCTCCCATGGCACGCCCTTCTTCCTCTGCACTCCCTGTGGCGCTGCAATGGCAGCGGGTTTTGGCGGAAACTTTTGGCGGCAAGTGGCAATACACAATCTTTGCAATAAGTCACAGTCCAAGCACAATAAATCACAGTTCCAAGGCACACATGACCTGATTCTTCAGGCTTAAGTAAATCCTGTTCGTGACGCCAAGTTGTAGCGCCCCCACTGCCACAGGGCCGAGGGGTACCTGGTACTGGGCCTCTGAGTCTCTGTCCTGGGGTTGTCATGGTGGCTAGACCCGGTCCGTGACCCTGCTGAGGGGCACCCAATGAAAGGTGTGGGTGGTGATGATGTTATGGTGCGGTGCAGGTCGCAGTACATAACGAGGACACCAGGTTGCAGTCTCTTTACCTCTTTACTGAAGGCTTCAGGGTCCTCAGTCCGGAATACGGTTAACCGGGCTGCGCAAGTCTGGCCGGTCCGATGGCACCTCCAGAGTTCCCTTTGCAGGTGGAAATCTGTGCCTACATTCTAGCGCTTGTGCGTTGTGGTCCTCCCCTGCTGTGCTTACGGGATAGTCCCCACAACTGTTGTGTCTCTTTCTGAAGTTCCCTCACAACTCGATTCTGATGTTCTTCTTCTTCGTCCCCCAGATGATATGGCTAGGACGCACCCGTATGACGGGTAGGCTCGGAGCTCTTCCTGGACCCTAGTGTCGCCCCTCTCCTGTTGTTGCCCCCTATGTCTTCTTAGGTGATTTGGGTGAGACAGCCCGCCTATAACTGACTGTCCTGCCGTAGGTTTGAAGTTAGGCCTGGAGCTCTATACTTCCTCAGCGTTCCGGCCACCGGCCGCGCGCCTCAGCAGGATGCCGCCTCGTCTTACAGCATGACTCCTACTGGTGTTTCTCCTTGTTGCGTTGATCTCGTTTCTCACTCAGCACAATAAACCTCGCTTCTTGTCCTTTCTTAGGGTACCGCCGCGATCAGGTGCAGGCGCGGTCCCGTAACGTTCTCTCTGTTCGCTAGGCCTCTGTCAGGATCCCACCCCTGACAGGGACCCCCCTGAATCTTCCCCTGCAACACCCTCTGCCACAGGATGTTGCCTGGTTCCAACCCAGTCAGCTTTCTCCCTAACTTCCTATCCAACCCCCAGTTTTACCAGATTGTGAGGAGTGGCCTAATACATAGCACCCTTAGCTCCCCCTGGAGGCCAGACTGTGAAGTGTATTGGTGTCTGTGATACCTGGTCAGGTGAACTCCTTCAGTGCCATCAGACGTACCATAGCCCCCCTTAGCGGCGGAGCATCAGTACTGCAATGACCAGGACTCTGGGGCGCTGCACTCGCGGTCAGTCGATGATCGTGGTCATTCGGTGGCAGGGCAGCAAGCAGACACGTCGCTTTTCAGCTTCCAGGGAAGGGAAAAAGCTGGAGAGCAAGGCAGCCATAGTTTACTCTGCCCCTCCACATCTGATTGGAGAGATAGCATTACATGGACACTAGCTCCAATAAGATCTGGTGGGTGACAAAGAAGTCACCGGAAGCGATCGTAGCCACGAGGGGGCAAAGCCACCCCGGGCTCATGTACAAGTCCCCCTGTACCTGCAGGTCAGGTGACATTTGAGTTAACCTGTTCACCAGACCTGCAGGAACACGATCCTGTCATGACACCACATAGGCATCACAGGTGGGATTAGCACCGACTTTCATGATGCCTACGTGGCGTCACAGGTTGGGAAGGGGTTAACTCCCTCCTGATGAGTGGAGTGAGTCTCCTGGCAAATGTGTTTCCCAGGTTTGTTGAGGTGTAGTCCGTCTCTGGCGAGGAGTTCGTCGTACAGGTAATTCACACCGTGGCCCAGGAACCTGAATCCTTGTTGTCTGCACCATCGTCTTAGCCAGTTGTTCGCATCAAGGATCCTGTTCCATCTCCTGGTGCCATGCCCATCTACTGGAAGGATAGAAGAAAAAACTACCTGTGCATCCAGTTCCTTTACTTTCTTCCCCAACTCTTCAATGTCCTTGCAAATTGTCGGTAGGTCCTTCCTTGCCGTGTCATTGGTGCCAACATGTATCAGAAGAAAAGGGTGGATGTCCTTGAACTGATGAGTTTTGGTATCCTATCGGTCACATCCTTGATCTTCGCACCTGGGAGGCAGCATACTTCTCTTGCGGTTACGTCCGGTCTGCAGATGGCTGCTTCTGTGCCTCTCATTAGTGAGTCTCCCACCATTACCACTCTTCTTCGCATCTTGGCTGTACTTGTTAATGTCACTTATGGGTATTGCTGTGTGCCCTTTGCTTCTTTGCTTGCTGGTAGTGCATCAACAATATTCTCACGAAGATTCAAATTGGCACGAGGTGTTTAACATCAAAATCATATGAAAATCCTCAATATTAAAACCACTTTTTATTAATTAAAAGCAAGGCAAACAAACCCACCGAAGGTGACCAACAAAATACAAAACCAACAAAAACAATGGTGCTCACAAACAAAAATAATTAAAACTAATGGGGAAACACTGTACGCATTGAGGCGTACACTTTATATTGGTGAAGCACAGTGGCACAGATGAGTATCTGAGGCTTCAATATGTATCTGTGTATAGGAAGCTATCCATGACCTTGATAGGGTGGTACAGTGTTTCCCCATTAGTTTTAATTATTTTTGTTTGTGAGCACCATTGTTTTTGTTGGTTTTGTATTTTGTTGGTCACCTTCGGTGGGTTTGTTTGCCTTGCTTTTATTTAATAAAAAGTGTTTTTAATATTGAGGATTTTCATATGATTTTGATCTTGCTGGTAGTGCCTCATAATTAGGTGTGCCATCTTCATCATCCACAAGGCTTGGTATCGGTTTCTCAGTTGTGTGGTTGGTGATGTCTCCATGGTCTTCTTGCTTCTTTTGGTCACATGCTTCCACGCGTCTGCTTTTGGAGGTTCTCTGACACTTTCTTGACCTTCTGTGACCAGTAGAGATGCTTCTGTTCTGTCTAGAAAGTCTTCCTTTTCTTTGATGAGTTCCAAAGTTGCAATTCTTTCTTCCAGACCCCGCACCTTTTCTTCTAAAAGGGCCAATAGTCTACACTTCTGGCAAGTGACGTTGGATTCTTCTTCTGATCGATCTGTGAACATGTAGCACATTTTGCAGCTCACCATGTAGGTTGTCACATCGGCCATGTTGCTCCTAGATCCTGCTGACTTGCTGTGTGTCTTCCTTCTTATGTAATCTGCTGTGTTTTTTCCTTCTTGTGTAATCTACTCAATCAGCCAAGCTTTCTTACAATAATGTCCTAGAGGCAAAAACTCAAGCTTCAATCTCTGGTTTCACGATGCTTTCCGAGCAGCTGGTCTCGGCTGTACTCAACGATCTTGCTGAGGGAGACTCTCCGCTTTTCCGAGAAGGCACCTGGAATATGCATATTGTCCTCCTTAAGCTTCAATCCCTGGTTTAAGTTGTAAGTTGTGTAGAGTGCATCAGGTAGGCATATGTGAGTTTTGTAGAATACATGAAGTAGATATACAGTACAGACCAAAAGTTTGGACACACCTTCTCATTTAAAGATTTTTCTGTATTTTCATGACTATGAAAATTGTACATTCACACTGAATGCATCAAAACTATGACTTAATACATGTGGAATAATATACTTAACAAAAAAGTTTGAAACAACTGAAATTATGTCTTATATTATAGGTTCTTCAAAGTAGCCACCTTTTGCTTTGATGACTGCTTTGCACACTCTTGGCATTCTCTTGATGATCTTCAAGAGGTAGTCACCGGGAATGGTCTTCCAGCAATCTTGAAAGAGTTCCCAGTGATGCTTAGCACTTGTTGGCCCTTTTGCCTTCACTTTGCGGTCCAGTTCACCCCAAACCATCTCGATTGGGTTCAGGTCTGGTGACTGTTCAGGCCAGGTCATCTGGCGTAGCACCCCATCACTCTCCTTCTTGGTCAAATACCCCTTACACATCCTGGAGGTGTGCTTGGGGTCCTGTTGAAAAATTAATGATGGTCCAACTAAACGCAAACCGGATGGAATAGCATGCCACTACAAGATGCTGTGGTAGCCATGGTGGTTCAGTATGCCTTCAATTTTGAATAAATCCCCAATAGTGTCACCAGCAAAGCACCCCCACACCATCACACCTCCTCCTCCATGCTTCACGGTGGGAACTAGGCATGTAGAGTCCATCCGTTCACCTTTTCTGCATCGCACAAAGACACGGTGGTTGGAACCAAAGATCTCAAATTTGGACTCATCAGACCAAAGCACAGATGTCCACTGGTCTAATGTCCATTCCTTGCGTTCTTTAACCCAAACAAGTCTCTTCTGCTTGTTGCCTGTCCTTAGCAGTGGTTTCCTAGCAGCTATTTTACCATGAAGGCCTGCTGCACAAAGTCTCCTCGTAACAGTTGTTGTAAAGATGTGTCTGCTGTTAGAACTCTGTGTGGCATTGACCTGGTCTCTAATCTGAGCTGCTGTTAACCTGCGATTTCTGAGTCTGGTGACTCTGATAAACTTATCCTCAAAAGCAGAGGTGACTCTTGGTCTTCCGTTCCTGGGGCAGTCCTCATGTGAGCCAGTTTCTTTGTAGCACTTGATGGTTTTTGCCATTGCACTTGGGGACACTTTCAAAGTTTTCCCAATTTTTCGGACTGACTGACCTTCATTTCTTAAAGTAATGACGGCCACTCGTTTTTCTTTACTTAGCTGCTTTTTTCTTGCCATAATACAAATTCTAACAGTCTATTCAGTAGGACTATCAGCTGTGTATCCACCAGACTTCTGCTCAACACAACTGATGGTCCCAACCCCATTTATAAGGCAAGAAATCCCAATGATTAAACCTGACAGGGCACACCTGTGAATTGAAAACCATTCCCGGAGACTACCTCTTGAATATCATCAAGAGAATGCCAAGAGTGTGCAAAGCAGTCATCAAAGTAAAAGGTGGCCTTCAGTGTGAATGTACAATTTTCATAGTCATGAAAATACAGAAAAATCTTTAAATGAGAAGGTGTGTCCAAACTTTTGGTCTGTACTGTAGGTGAGTTGCATAGAGTGCATTAGGTTAGCATACATAAGTTGTGTAGAGTACATCAGGTTGGCATATGTAAGATGCATAAAGTACATGAGTTTGGCATATGAGTTGATAAGAGTGCATGAGGTTGGTATATGTGAGATGTGTAGCTTACATGAGGTTGACAAAGGTGAGTTGTGGACAATACATCAGGTTGGCTTAGGTAAATGGTGTAGAATACATCAGATTAGCATATCAGTTGTGTGGAGTACATCAGACTACCATATGTGAGTTGTCTAGAGTACATCAGGTTGGCAAATGTAAGTTGTGTAGAGTACATTAGATTGGCATACATAAGTTGCGTAGAGTACATGAGGTTGGCATATGTGAATTGTATACTGTAGAGTGCATCAGGTTGGCATATGTGAGTTGTGTAGGGTGCATCAAGTTGGCATATGTGAGTTGTGTAGAGCACATCAGGTTCGCATATGTAAGTTATGTAGAGTACATTAGGTTGGCATATGTAAGTTATGTAGAGTACATCCCATCGTGCAATAAATTAGAATAAGTCAAAACTAAATGCAGCAGTCCATGGATGAGTAGTACACTTTGAAACCGTCTTTTATGCAGGTGTCACACTGAAAAATAGTGTCCTCTCTTATCCCCCTTCTGTAACACACTTTGCAACTTTTTTGTTACCTTCCTTTCTTTCCTGAATGGGGGACCTCACCTGGGATATGTAAGAAAGGATTTCCAATTTGGCGGTTAAAAATATTGTTTATTCATGATTTTTTAATAATTTGACCAGAAAAAATAAAAAGTCCAGTTGGCAACCCTGCCACAAAATCAGGAATCTGAGGCTTATAATTTTCCAGAGGTGAGGTCCATATAGTGTAACTAACGGTGGGCGCTGGCTCATTTACTGTCCTGGGATATCTGCGTGGGGTTTCATTATCACTGGAGAAAGAAGAGGAGGAGGAGGAGGAAAAATAGAGGACATGGCATCCTCTCCCTCACTAGTGTGGAGGCAAGGATGATGTATGTCTCGTCGGCTGAATACAGTCTTTGGGACGAGTGGGTAATTTTATTTTTCATGTGTGCGGTGTGTTTGTAAAATGACCAAATTCTATTCAGGTGTGTGTGTTGTTTGGTGTAAACTTTTTTATTTATTATTTTTTTAGAACAGAAGAAAGAAGAAAAAATACAACAAAAGAATCTAGAAAGAAAAAGATACAAATAAAAAGAATATAAAAATTTGGTAAAATAAAAAAGAAACTTAACGGACAGCAGTAAAATTAGTTACTGAGCAACCGCAACTAAATTACGCTAACCATTACTCTATGTAGTAGAAAAAACTGTAGTATAAATGGTATAAGATATTTCCACTAAAATTCTGAAACTACATTTACTAAAAGGATGTCAGTAAAAAAATTACTGAGCTTCCCCAACTACTGTGGGTACTGAAAGTATTCAGACCCATTTAAATTTTTCACTCTTTGTTTCATTGCAGCCATTTGGTAAATTCAAACTTCACTGAAAAAAAAACAGAAATGTAGAAATTTTTGCATATTTATAAAAAAAAAAATTAAATATCACATGGTCATAAGGTTTCAGACCCTTTGCTCAGACACTCATATTTAAGTCACATGCTGTCCATTTCCTTGTGATCCTCTTTGAGATGGTTCTACTCCTTCATTGGAGACCAGCTGTGTTTAATTAAACTGATAGGACTTGATTTGGAAATGCACACACCTGTCTATATAAGATCTCACAGCTCACAGTGCATGTCAGACCAAATGGGAATCATGAGGTCAAAGGAACTGGCCAAGAATTGTGGCAAGGCAGAGATCTGGCCAAGGTTACAAAAGAAATTCTGCAGTACTCAAGGTTCCTAAGAGCACAAAGGCCTCCATAATCCTTAAATGGAAGACGTTTGGGACCACCGGAAGTCTTCCTAGACTTGGCCATCCAGCCAAACAGAAGAATCGTGGGAGAAGAGCCTTGGTGAGAGAGGTAAAGAAGAACCCCAAGATCACTGTGGCTGAACTCCAGAGATGCAGTAGGGAGATGGGAGAAAGTTCTACAAAGTCAACTATCACTGCAGCCCTCCACCAGTCGAGCATTTATGGCAGAGTGGCCCAACGGAAGCCGCTCCTCAGTGTAAAACATATGAAAACCCACATAGAGTTTGCTAAAAAAACACAAGAAGGACTCCCAGACTATGAGAAATAAGATTTTCTGGTCTGATGAGAGGAAGATAGACCTTTTTGGTGATAATTCTAAGTGGTATGTGTGGAGAAAACCAGGCACTGCTTGTCACCTGCCCAACAGTGAAACATGGTGGTGGCAGCATCATGCTATGGGGGTGTTTTTCAGCTGCAGGGACAGGATGACTGGTTGTCATTGAAGGAAACATGAATGCCACCATCCTGGATGAAAATCTCTTCCAGAGTGCTCTGGACCTCAGACTTGGCCAAAGGTTCACCTTCCAACAAGACAATGACCCTAAGCACACAGCTAAAATAACAAAGGAATGGCTACAGAACAACTCTGTGACCATTCTTGACTGGCCCAGCCAGAGCCCTGACCTAAACCCAATTGAGCATCTCTGGAGAGACCTGAAAATGGCTGTCCACCAACGTTCATCATCCAACCTGACAGAACTGGAGAGGATCTGCAAGGAAGAACGGCAGAGGATCCCCAAATCCAGGTGTGAAAAACTTGTTGCATCATTCCCAAGAAGACTCATGGCTGTACTAGCTCAAAAGGGTGCTTCTACTCAATACTGAGCAAAGGGTCTGAATACTTACAATATATAAGAAAGAGAATTTGGGCTTAACGCCCTAGCCAGCTTACCGACTGCCCCAGGTGCATGGAACTTCGTCAGGATCTGACGTGGATCAGCAAAATACGAAGGTAGACTTTCCAGCTCCTAAAACAATTTCTTTATTCTTCCAAAAGTTAAAACATAACAGACGGCAGTGTCCTCTTTACATGTGGATAGCAACACCAGGCACACCAAGCTACGTGTTTTGATCCTAGTGTGGATCTTTGTCACAAACGCATCGCTTGGCCGCTCGTGCCTGGTGTGCCTATCCACATGTAAAGAGGACACTGTCGTCTGTTATGTTTTAACTTTTGGAAGAATAAAGAAATTGTTTTAGGAGCTGGAACGTCTACCTTCGTATTTTTCTGAATACTTATGACCACGTGATATTTCAGTTTTTCCATTTTAATAAATTTGCAAAAAATTCTACATTTCTGATTTTTTTAAGTCAAGATGGGGTGCAGAGTGTACATCAATGAGAAAAAAAATGAACTTTTTTGAATTTACCAAATGGCTGCAATGAAACAAAGAGTGAAAAATGTAAAGGTGTCTGAATTTTTTCCATACCCACTGTATGTGATGCTAGTTTTAACTCTATAAATTAGTAGAACAAAACTGTAGTATAAGCACTAGAAGAATTTTCCACTAAAATTCTGAAACTACAATTGCTAAACGGAGGTCAGTAAAAACAAATTGCTGAGCGCCTGCAACTATATGAGGTTAATTGTGATTATATTTTAGAAATAAATATTGTAGTAGAAGCAAATTACTACAGTATATTTTTACTTTAGATTACACTGTCCCTAATTTAGCTCTATCAACTAATCTAAACTATTATTTTTTTTTTATTCTTTTTACACTTTACTATCTGATGCTAATCCTGGTTATATTTTAGAAAAAATACTGAAGTATAAACTGATTACTACAGTATATTTTTACTGTCCCTAATCTAGCCCTATCAACTAATCCAAATGTATTTTTATTTCATTCTTTTTTTTTTTTTACCCGAGGCCGATCAGTGATGTATGTCACTGATCAGCGCTTACTGGCTGCAGGACACATGCATGGAGGTGGTGCAAAGGTGGAGGGAATTATGAACAGGGAAAAAAAAATGGGGTGATTGTATCACCATTTTCTGAGTCCCCTAATATCTTTGTTTTTCCATCGACTGAGCTGGGTCAGTACTTGCTTTGTGTGTTAAATTGATCTTATTTTGGCTATGTATGACATTTTGATCTATTTTTATTGTTTTGGGGGTTTTTAGGTACAAGTAGTGACCAAAAAACTAATTTGTGCCATTTTGATTATTTTTTTCTTGTTCCAGCATTTGCTAACCAAGTTAATTAGCTTTATATTTTGCTAGATAAGACATTTATGAATGTGGCGATACCAAATATGTTTATTTTTTTATTTCTTTATTTTCAATGGGAAGAAGGGAGTGATTTGAATCTGTATTTTTCATTTATATTTTTAAAAAAATTAAAAAAATGATTTAGTCCCCTTAGGCATGTTGAACCTGCTATCATCCAATCTTATACTATATACAGTAATTCAATACCACAGTATTGCAGTAATATAGTGTAAATCTTGGTCTCCTTTGAAGCTCATATACTTGTGTAGCGCCCCCACTGCCGCAGGGCCGAGGGGTACCCGGTACCGGGCCTCTGAGTCTCTGCTCTGGGGTTGTCACGGTGGCTAGACCCGGTCCGTGACCCTGCTGAGGGGCGCCCAATGAAAGGTGTGGATGGTGGTGGTAGTGCGGTGCAGTGCTGGTCACAGTAAATAACGAGGACACCAGGTTGCAGTCTCTTTACCTCTTTACTGAAGGCTTCAGGATCCTCAGTCCGGAATACGGTTAACCAGGCTGCGCAAGTCCGGCCGGTCCGATGGCACCTCCAGAGTTCCCTTTGCAGGTGGAAATCTGTGCCTACCTTCTAGCGCTTGTGTGTTGTGGTCCTCCCCTGCTGTGCTTACGGGATAGTCCCCACAACTGTTGTGTCTGTTTCTCGTGTTCCCTCACAACTTGATTCTGATGTTCTTCCTCGTCCCCCAGATGATATGGCTAGGTCGCACCCGTATGACGGGTAGGCTCGGAGGTCTTCCAGGACCCTAGTGTCGCCCCTCTCCTATTGTTGCCCCCTATGTCTTCTTAGGTGATTTGGGTGAGACAGCCTGCCTATAACTGACTGTCCTGCCGTAGGTTTGAAGTTAGGCTTGGAGCTCTATACTTCCTCGGTGTTCCGGCCACCGGCTGCGCGCCTCAGTAGGATGTTGCCTCGTCTTACAGCACAACTCCTACTGGTGTTTCTCCTTGTTGCGTTGATCTCGTTTCTCACTCAGCACAATAAACCTCGCTTCTTGTCCTTTCTTAGGGCACCGCCGCTATCTCGTGCAGGCGCGGTCCCGTAACGTTCTCTCTGTTTGCTAGGCCTCTGTCAGGATCCCACCCCTGACAGGGACCCCTCCGAGTCTCTCCCCGCAACACCCTCTGCCACAGGGTGTTGCCTGTTCGATTCCCAGCCAGCTTCTGACTAACTTCCTATCCAACCCCCAGTTTTACCAGATTGTGAGGAGTGGCCTAATACATAGTACCCTTAGCTCCCCCTGGAGGCCAGACTGTGAAGTGTATTGGTGTCTGTGATACCTGG
Organism: Ranitomeya variabilis; assembly: GCF_051348905.1. Taxonomy (NCBI): domain Eukaryota; kingdom Metazoa; phylum Chordata; class Amphibia; order Anura; family Dendrobatidae; genus Ranitomeya; species Ranitomeya variabilis. Next base: position 114,241,735 of record NC_135232.1, read on the forward strand.
TCAGGTGAATTCCTTCAGTGCCATCAGACATACCATAGCCCCCCTTAGCGGCGGAGCATCAGTACTGCAACGACCAGGACTCTGGGGCGCTGCACTTGCACTTCAGGTAAGTATCATAATGGTATTGAAGGGGGTCTTCAGCAGGACCCCAGTTGCAAAACTAAACTATCAGCTCCAGAGGGCACTCGTGGGAGTCAGTAGCGTGAGCAGTGGCACGTATTCCTTTTAAAATGCCCCTATCAGAGATTGGCACAGTGGCTAACATTATAGCCTTGCAGTGCTGGGGTCCTGGGTTCAAATCCCACCAAGGACATAATCTCTAAGAAATTTCATTTGCCTGGGATTCCTCCCACACTCCAAAACACATAGTAACAGGGAATTTAGATTGTGTGCCTAAATATGGATAGTGATGATATCTCTACAGCGGTGTGTAAATGAATGGCGCTGTATGTGAGTAAAATAAATACCCCTCAGTATACAGTATGCTGTCTCTGCCTGCTCCTGTGTCACTTTCATTGCGCCCTCCTGGATCTAAAGACAAATAATGAGTTGACAAGAGAGCCCCTCTTTCCGCTGCGCTGCCTTGGAAGAGGAGGAGCAGCAGAGGGAAAAATTGTTTGGTAGGGAAGGAAGGGAGGAGATAGCTGGCCACAGGGACATGTGCGCGCTACTCCATTACAGGCTGCAGAGAGCCTGATATTTGGGAACAGAGATACAGAGTAGATTTTACCCCCCGTGAGAGCCATTCCGAGACTTCAAGCGGCTCTCACTGGGGTGCCGGGTCCCATCATTCATTGAAGGGAGCTGGGTCTTTGTGCCAGATCAGTCACTAATGTCCAATCACTACTGACAGCTCAGCAGCAAAATGTATGCAGAGAGGAGACAATCCTGGAGCTGTGCCATGTCTGCAGACCAGCAAGGTTACCAGGAGATGTCCACAGTCTACTGTCCTACACCATTCCATGTGTTCCTGAATATCTGAACGCTGCAGCAGCAAGCTGGTTCCTGGGGTGACAGAGTTGCTGCATCAAGGAGTGAGTAGACATTGCTGGGACTTGCAGTTCTACTGATAAGGAATTGATGAAAGACTGTTAAACCAATGGTGTCTACAACCCCTGGCAAAAATTATGGAATCACCGGCCTTGGAGGATGTTCATTCAGTTGTTTAATTTTGTAGAAAAAAGCAGATCACAGACATGGCACAAAACCAAAGTCATTTCAAATGGCAATTTTCTGGCTTCAAGAAACACTAAAAGAAATCAAGAACATGAAATGTGGTAGTCAGTAATGGTTACTTTTTTTAACCAAGCATAGGGGAAAAATTATGGAATCACTCAATTCTGAGGAAAAAATTGAATCATGAAAAACAAACAAAAAAACACTCCAACCCATCAGTAGTATTTTGTTGCACCACCTCTGGCCTTTATAACAGCTTGCAGTCTCTGAGGCATAGACTTAATGAGTGTCAAACAGTACTCTTCATCAATCTGGCTCCAACTTTCTCTGATTGCTGTTGCCAGATCAGCTTTGCAGGTTGGAGCCTTGTCATGGACCCTTTTCTTCAACTTCCACCAAAGATTTTCAATTGGATTGAGATCCGGACTATTTGCAGGCTATGACATTGACCTTATGTGTCTTTTTTTAAGGAATGTTTTCACAGTTTATGCTCTATGGCAGGATGCATTATTATCTTGAAAAATGATTTCATCATCCCCAACCCAAACATCCTTTCAATTGATGGGATAAGAAAAGACAATAATAAACTTGTGCATTTTTTGAAGAAGTAATGACATCCATCTCCCCAGTGCCTTTACCTGACATGCAGCCCCATATCATCAATGACTGTGGAAATTTACATGTTCTCTTCAGGCAGTCATCTTTATAAATCTCATTGGAACGGCACCAAACAAAAGTTCCAGCATCATCACCTTGCCCAATGCAGATTCGTGAATCATCTCTGAATACGACTTTCATCCAGTCATCCACAGTCCACGATTGCTTTTCCTTAGCCCAGTGTAACCTTGTTTTTTTCTGTTTAGGTGTTATTGATGGCTTTCGTGTAGCTTTTCTGTATGTAAATCCCATTTCCTTTAGGCGGTTTCTTACAGTTCGGTCACAGACATTGACTCCAGTTTCCAGCCATTCGTTCCTCATTTGTTTTGTTGTGCATTTCCTGTTTAGGAGACATATTGCTTGAAGTTTCCGGTCTTGACGCTTCGATGTCTTCCTTGGTCTACCAGTATGTTTGCCTTTAATAACCTTCCCATGTTGTTTTTATTTGGTCCAGAATTTAGACACAGCTGACTGTGAATAACCAACATCTTTTGCAACATTGCATGATGATTTACCCTCTTTTAAGAGGTTGATAATCCTCTCCTTTGTTTCAATTAACATCTCTCGTGTTGGAGCCATGATTCACGTCAGTCCACTTGGTGCAACAGCTCTCCAAGGTGTGATCACTCCTTTTAGATGCAGACTAATGAGCAGATCTAATTTGATGCAGGTGTTATTTTTGGGTAATAAAATTTACAGCTTGATTCCATAATTTTTTCCTCAGAATTCAGTGATTCCATAATTTTTCCCCTATGCTTGGTTAAAAAAAGTAACCATTACTGACTACTACATTTTTTGTTCTTGATTTCTTTTAATGTTTCTTAAAGCCAGAAAGTTGCCATTTGAAATGACTTTAGTTTTGTGCCATGTCTGTGATCTGCTTTTTTTTCTACAAAATTAAACAACTGAATGAACATCCTCCAAGGCCGGTGATTCCATAATTTTTGCCAGGGGTTGTATAAGCGTGCCAACATCCAAGGCCAATGATCCCTAACATTTGACTATGTTAATTACATTTCTACAGTTATTTCAAGTTATCTGTGACCTGCTAGAGGTGTGTGCTTGCTGTCATTTGCTGTGTGATTGTCACCATCATGAACTGTGAGCCAGAATTATGCGAGATTTGGAAAAATTACTGTGCAACAATCCATTGTCCATATGGCCTGATTACATACCACCCCAGGGATTATTCCATGTTATCCCCTAGCAAAACCTATTACATGATTTATTTTTCATTTCCTGCATTTTTCTTCATGCAATAAACCTGATAAGTTTTTTGTCCTCATTTCTTGTGAGTGTGTAGCTTGAGCAGGAATATCCTGAGTGGACGTCTGGTAGAAGAGGAAGACCTTCCTGCAACTTACGGATCTCCCAGCAAGATTCGGATGGCGGCACTGTGGAATAGCGAGGTGAGAACTATCAGACACCTGGCCTACAGAGACGACAACTTAAAGGAGTGTTACACATACACATACAATCAACATGCAGTAATTATACTGCTATTAAGCTATAATGTATGGACAATTACAAGAAACAGACGACTTTTCGCCAGTGCTTCTATTTTTACTATGAACATCCATAATTTTTCTGAAGCTGGGACATAGTGGTGTAACAATAGAGGGTTCATAGGCTGTAGTCTCAAAATACCTCGAGAGGACAAAAATGTCTGTGTGCTTCATACAGGGTGTGTGAGTTGGTGCAAATTGATTAGTATGACCTGATCTGTCATATTGCCAAATCAATGAAATCCCAATAGGGCTATAGCATTTAATAGATTTAGGGTCAGATAAATTACCCTTTCTTGAAATCAGGGTTGCCAACCACCCAGAAATTCCAGGACAGTCTGAAGAAAAGGGGCACTTTTTCACTTTGTCCATAGAATAAATTTAAGGTGTTTGTGATTTATTTTTTTTTGAGGCTGAAGAAACTTATACAGATTATTTTGACTGTAATTAGCATCATTTTACAGGATACAGTAATTGCAGCTGATGTCTCATATCAGAATTATGGGCTGTGGGCATATATCACTTATAATCATAATGATTAGTAAGGTTTTCTAATTTGGTGGTCAAAAATATTGTTTATTTGTGATTTTTTAATAAGTTGTCCAGAAAAAAGTAAAAAGTCCACCTGGCAACCCTGCTTGACATATCTGGTGGCCACCTACATACAGTATCTATCCTCTGTCCCTACTAAGTAAACAAGCTATGGCTATATTTATGGTCAGTGTTGGGTAGTCTCAATGACAAGAAGTGCAATACTCCCTTATTATTCATTTTATTCTATATATCCCATATTTTTGCCATGTCTACGGAATAATCATATATTCACTACCTACCGCTACTGTAATATAATTATCTAATAGGAAATGATTGACTCCAAAAGTCTGCACAGTCCACATACTCCATAAAACAATGATATGCTCAGAGAGTGAAAGCTATATACAGGGGTTGGACAAAATAATGGAAACACCTGGAAATATCAACAAAAGTTAGTTTAATTTGGTATAGGTCCATCTTTTGCGGCGATTATAGCCTCAATTCCACGAGGTATGGATTCATACAAGGTGTGAATTGTTTCCAAAGGAATTTTAGCCCATTCTGCAGTTAAAACACCCTCCAGTTCTTTGAGCGACGATGGCGGCGGAAATCAACGTCTAACTTGAATCTCTAAAATCGACCATAAATGCTCAATAATGTTGAGGTCTGGGGATTGTGGGGGCCAGATGAGATGATCAACTTCATTAGAATGTTCCTCGCGCCATGCTTTAACGATTCTAGCTGTATGAATTGGTGCATTATCATCCTGAAAGATGGCGTTCCCCTCAGGGAACAGTGCTTGAACCATTGGGTGCACTTGGTTGCCCAAAATGCCTAAATAATCTCGGCTGTTAATTCTTCGATGAAGGGATATCATTGGCCCAGCGGATCTCCATGAAATAGCACCCCAGATCATCACAGAACCTCCGCCATGATTTATGGTTGGGAGAAGGCAATCTGGATGGAATGCTTCTTTCAGCTGTCTCCAAGCGTACACTCGGCCGAAGGTCAGAAATAGGGTAAACGATGATTCGTCTGAGAATATCACGTTTCCACTGCTCGAGGGACCAATTCTGGAGGTTTCTACACCACTCTAAACGCTTGGAAACATTTGTCATTGAGAGCAGCGGTTTTCTAATTGCAGCTCTTCAGTGGAATCCAGATTTGTGTGGCTCCCGACGAACAGTTTTCGTGGAAACTGGGTTCTGTAGGTGTTCATTGAGCTCAGTAGTGATTTTCGGAGCCGTGGCCTTGCGATCCTCTCTCACAATTCGCTTTAGAGTCCGACGGTCTCTCTCAGTCAACTTCGACTTTCGGCCGGACCTGTGCTTTGCTGCGGACGTTTTTCCTTCTCTTTCAAATGCAGTCATTACTTTTGAGACAGTACCTCTTGACACACGAAGCATTCTGGCACTTTCTGTTACACTAGCGCGTGTCATACGAGCACCAACAATTTGGCCTCTTTGAAAATCTGAGAGGTCTGCCATTGGTATCAGGTTTTCATCAATGTACTTACAATTCAGCAAAGCAAACAGTTAATTTACATACACATCACATAACGCAAATAATCAACTACAAAACATTACCATATATCACGGTTTGCATGTTTATCACATGTTCGTAGATTATTATGCCAAAATGTTAGGTGTTTCCATTATTTTGTCCAACCCCTGTACATGGGTCACAGCATTAGCACAAAATTCCAAGTAGGGGGTGTCCTGTATAATAAAAAAAAATCTTTCATGTTAAAGAGGTCCACAGAGGGCCACATTCATCTTGGCCCCAGCCTCATTAAACCCAAGCCGCCATTCTGCTGGTGTAAATAATATGACATCTCTAATTACCATAAAATATTGCAGCATTTAGATGGAGTTTAAACATTTATGAAAAGATAATTTATTATCTCCGCTATCAGTCCATATCGCTGCTTGTTTTTCTTGTGTTTTTCATGTTATGGTCATGATTTTTAATGTTTTCAAGCCTCTAGTTTATCATTTGTTTACTGACTCGGCCCCTATCTACCATCTTTAGTTCATTTTGCCAAATGTCACTTATTTTTAGCTCATTGATCATTTTTGTAAAATAAAATATAAGGTAAATTTGATAAAATATCAGCATGTAAAAATGGTGTAAAGCTCTGCTAATTTATGGGAGTGATGGTGGCCCTAAGGGCTCGTGCAGACGAACTTTTTTAATTAGAGTGCTGTGTGCAGTTTTAACAGACGGCACTCCTACTCATGTTATTCTATGCGGACGTGCACATGTCTAATCTTTTTCCTCGGACCAAGTGGTCCATGGAAACCAAAAAAACAAACAACATTGCAGCATCAATGATTTGCCTCTGAAAATTGGATGGCACTCACCCATTCATGTCTAAGTCCATGAAAAAAAATCAGACTTACATAATAGAGAAGATGGAGAAACTTTTTTATCTCCACCGCTGAGAAAATCGGATCCTACTCCAATCAAACTCTGATCAGGTTGTGATTAGCATAATTGGACTGATTTTCTCTGATGACAGAAAATGGTTGTCTGCATGAACCAAAGTATAGATGGAGGTATCAACACCGTTGTGGAAACTGTGAAAGTGAAGACTCAAGGAAAAATGGATACCGTGTTATGACACTTTCAGGACATGACATGGAGGCACAACCCGATTGTATCGGTTCTTCCAGGAAGTGTTCCTCTAGGACGTGGTCTGAGGATCTATTCACCCATCATTATTTTGATCAGTATTTATCTGTCATAACCAGGAGGGTCTCCAAAACACATAACAGGCGTCAATCTTTCAATTATAGTTTTTCCTCATTTTGGCATACTGTATAATTATGGATACAAAATACTTCCCAGATACTGATGAGTGTTTGATCCCTGAAACTGTATTTCTCACAAATGTTTTATATGTTATTTCTAGAATAGGCACTGTCCCTGAATAAAAACATCTTATACATACATCAGGGACCTCTTTATATATGTAAGAAAACGATAAAAGCCCCATTTATTTATAGCGGCAACTTATAGTGATCCGATGACTTCTAGATCTCCGAGCAATTACCATTTATGAGCGGCCTTCAAGGTTCATTTTCACAAGGCTTACACAGCAAACACTGGGCGACATCAAAGATCAGAATGGAATTCTTATTTGTTTTATGTTCTATAAAACTTTATTATACAAACTTGTAAAGAGTGTGGAGCTTATTATAAGCTTTACCACAGTTTTTAGAGACATGGATTGGGAACGTTACCATATGGTATAAATCTACCTAATTTATGCGAATCTGACTTTTCATTATTCAATATATAGTGAGGAAAAGAAGTATTTGACACACAGACGATTTTGCTAATTTTCCCACCTACAAAAAAATGGTTGTTGGCAGCACATCTTATGTAATCGGGGCTGTGCTGCAGACTATAGGCGAATTACATGGAGACCAAACAATTGTTTTGCTTATCATGAGTCCCCATACAGTTTGCATCAGCCGTGTGAATGGACAGGCGCTGATCGACTTGCGATCATCATTGTTCATTGTGGCCACAAATATATAGCATTGCACACTTTACACAATCAAACACAGAATTTCACATACATTCATAAGTCTGCTTTATTTTAATAGTTTTTTTTTGCATTTTTTAACTTCTATTTGTTCAATAAATAGCTGCACATGAATAAGAATATAGAATTGTTAAAATAAAAAAAAGGCACAAACATATTTTGAAAGGTGCTAAAGGCACTTGACGTCCTGACATAGCTGATAATGACGCTACATTGAGGAAACAAATATTATAAGTGGATCCTGCAGTGCTTTTCAGAGAAGACATTATTAAAGTTCTGACTGAAATCAAAGCTTTTAATTAATTTACTTTCCACAAACGCAGCATCCAGATACTGGACATAAAAATACACAGGAGACAAGGGGGGTTAATGTGGCCGCCTTCATCCAATTGCTCATATATGACAATGGACTTGAACTAGTTTATTTGATTTTGTAGAAACCAAAAGCATATACATTGTGTTGGGGTCTATTCACACCAAGCAGTCTGATTGCTTCAATTCATCTTAATAAGTAGTTAAGCAGGCAAGCACATGGAAATCTACAAGCCCCATGCAGACGAACATGCAGAAATTCTGCAGTAAATCCACTATGCAGACATGCAATGTACTCGACTGGCTCAGGGCCTGAGCAGGCAGAGGATGACAAATTAATTCTCCTCCAGGAGAAAGCAAGATGGGCTTTTAGACCATGTTCATGTTTTGTTTTTGCTTTTTTTTTTGTTTTTACACAGTATATTTAGTGCTGAAAGAGGCAATGTTTTACAGTACCAGCATAATAAGCAAGATTTCTGAAATCTCATGCACACGCTGGTTTTGCTTCCAATAAGTATTTTGAGCCCCGCCTCATTTTTCCCAAGATGCAGCATGTCAATTCTTTTAGCATTTTTGCAACGCTTTTCACCTAAATTAATGGGTTAAAAATGCAAGTAAAAAGTACAGATAAAAACATGCGTATTGTACATAGTGTCTTTCTTGACACAGCTTTGGTTTATCATGAACCTTCTTCAAAAGGAAAAAAAGATACTCATCCGCAGAAAGATGTGTTGTAATTTTTGCCCCTCATCAGTGCAGTTCAGGGCACTTTTTGCCTGGGCAAGAGGCTTTGATAGAGTGCTAGAGGTACTGTTTTTCCTTGTGGCGGCTGCCACATTGCGTAGGTAGTTTTTGTAGGCCAGGGAATACTCCGACAACTAAACCAGGCTCTCTAGTACCACCTAGCGAAGGTAGCTGTCATATAGACTAAATATCCAACTGTAAAATGATATTGTCAAACCAGTATCTCTTCCATAAGGAAAAGGCATTCATCCATTAAATATTTTAAGCAATATGGCAATGGTCGTTAAACGGTCATCCATATGGCAGTTTTTCCAATAGGTGGCACTAGAGAGGCAGATTTATTCCTCCTGGAGGAGAGCTGACATGAATGTATTTTCCCCAAAATTATTCCCTGGCCTTGAAGACTCCCTCCGCAAACTAGCAGCCTCCTCAGTACTCTCTAGACATACTTCAGTTATTCTATGAACATCAATGATTTGGCCCTGGCGCCCAGACCCTATACTAGGCATAGCAAATTTATTTCATTTTTCCTAGCATATCCCTCTAAGGCCTCATGAACCTGGAGACTCCATGATGGCACACAGCGTTCCCATTGACATTTTTGCACTCTGTGTGACACCACGTAATGCTGTATATGACACCATTTTACAGACTTCTCTTTTAGAAGCAAATTTTCCTAATTTTTTTTAATAACAAAGTTTCATGGATCGATAGGAGTTTTCCATTTCATATAAAGCCCGACTAGCTGAAGCATATAGCCCATGATTTGCCACATTTCAGACTACTGAAGGCTATTAAACGGATGTGACCTCTACAATGGGGTCGTATACTGATGTTATTAACACATCGTGGTAGTTATGTTTCTTCTGTTTTATCCTAGATGTTGTCTTGTGCTGGGTTGGATGAAGATTCTGTAGTGTCCGTCGGGGCAATGGGTGATGTGGAGGCTTCAGGTAAAGCAGAATCTTTCTCTTCATATTTTGGTGGAGGCTCAGAAGCAAAATACACATTGGAATAAGATTCATTGGAGTAACTTGGCAATGGAATTGTGTATACTGTACATTCTTGGCCTCCATCATTTGGATATGTCCTGCGGAAAGAAAAATACAAGACATTTAGCTCCTTTGCTAAACAAGAAAATGTATCAGTGTCAAATAAATGTATTTTAATCAACCAGGCATTAACGGGGCTGTCTCACACTGTCTTCAAGAGCACAACATGCTCCCTCGCCTCTTGGTTTCCTGCTTGCCGAGGATGGTGCACCCCCTACAAATGACAGTTTGCACCTTGGTTGTGCCATTGGCCTAAACTATGCAGCATTGGAGCAATGCAGGACTTGGAAGTGCTACGGTCCTTACCTAGGAGACAAGCCACTTCTGATAGACTGAAGAGGTGGCCAATAACATAGGCAGCAAGCAGTAAAGCATAGAGATAAAAATCTCTTTGTTCTTAAGAACAAGGAGGATTTTTAATCTATACACTGCATATAAAACTCAAAATCTGTAGTAGCCCGCTCTATGCAAATCCACAATTCTCGCCCGATTTGGGTGAAATTTGGCATGCCCCCTTTCCACACACAGGAGCAGAATACTGCGCACATTACATCTCACTAGCGTCCCCCCATTATGAGATCGGGGCCCCCGAAGCTAGGCCCTATACATATAATGGAGAAATGAGAAGGTGAAAGTAAAAGTGCTGAGGGGGAAACAACAGTTGTGACTGACAGGGACGGATTATAGTGACGGCGTAAAAGAGTCGCTGCTAAAGGGGCCGCACCACCACACACAACACACAAACACCACACAAACATCACACAGACAGCACACATATACCAACCCACAAGCACACCACACAAATGCCACAACACACCACACAAACACCAGACCACTCTAGACACACACAACACAAACACCACCCCACAAATACCACAACACCACCCCATAAATACCACATGCACACCACACACACACGCACAGACCACACACGCATGCAAACACACTCAGATGGATGCACCCTACGCACACGGACAAACATTACTGAACATCCATATTGGTCAGGCGAAAAATGCCTCATAGTAAGATTGTCATTATTGCTTACTATACAGGGAGCTTTCATCACTGAAGCTGCTGAGGTAAAGTGATAGCTGAGCTCTGATTGGTTGCTATGGGCAACTAGGCAAGTCTGCCTGTGAGGCGGTTTTCATTACTGAGATGTCAGCTCCTTCAGGTCATAGTAATACTGTGTGAGGGCTGCTCTGTATTTACTGTTCATCCTATTACATCTCTTATCAGTGTCAGGTGAACACTAAAGGGTCATAAGGACTGCTTTTTTAAATGCCGCTCAAAAAACGACCATCTATTGGGCAAGTTCATCCAAAAGCTAAGAAAGCAAAATTGTGTCAATTTAACATAGCGAAGCCATGGGTATTCTACTAGTAACGAATAAATTGCAATTTTTCCAATTTCAGAATAGGAGACAACCCCTTTTAATACAGGAAATGCACCAGGATACCCCTGCTGCTTCTTATTTTGGAACTAATATCATAGTTATCCTAATAACTATTATCCTGTTAAATGGCAATTGGCTACCAATTTCTATGTTCTAGATTTTACTACAGCATTTGCGTTCCCTAATCCTAAGCCACTGATGTTAGATGAAAAATGGAGATAAGGGACTGGGTGACACCACGTTCCAAAATATTATACAAATTGGATTTAAGTGTCAAATATGTCATTTTTTGTTGTTCTAATAAACTCATGGATGGTATTGGGTCTCACTGTTCTTTGGATTACTGAAATCAATCTCAAACACCTATGATAATAATTAGTTTGCCAGGTGGGCCCAATTAACGGAAAACTACTTAAGAAGGATGTTCCACATTATTAACCAGGTCACAGGTTTTAAGCAATATAGGAAAGAAAAGGCATCTCTCTGGTGCCAAAAAGCATCAAATTGGACAGGCTATGAAAACATTAGATATTTTACAAATACAAAAGTGATCATTGTACTGTGAACAGATTTGTGGCTGATAAAGTGTACAAACGGATTCATGCAGATAAAGGTATAATGAAGAAGGTTTCTGTCAGACAAATTTATGAAATTAAGACAGCAGCTTCTAAGATACCATTACAAAACAGCAAACAGGTATTTGAAGCTGTTGGTGCCTCTTGAGTCCTGCAAATGTCAAGGTGTAGGATCCTCTGGAGGCTTGAAGCTGTACATAAAACTACTATTCGGCCAACCCTAAACAGTGCCCACAAGCAGAAACAGTTGTAGTGCTCCTAGACATACATGAAGACTAATTTTAAAACAGTCTTGTTTAATGATGAGTGGTGTGCATCCCTTGATGGTCCAGATGGATGGAGTAGTGGATGTTTGATGAATGGCCACTAAGTCCCATCAAGGATGCGACATCAGAAAGAAGGTGTTATAGTCATGTTTTGGGCTTGTCCTGTATACAGTGGGGAAAAAATAATTTAGTCAGCCACCAATTGTGCAAGTTTTCCCACTTAAAAACATGAGAGTGGCCTGTAAATGACATCATAGGTAAGACCACAACTATGAGAGTCAAAATTGAGAAAATAAATCCAGGAAATCACCTTGCCTGATTTGGCAAGATTTATTTTGCAAATTATGGTGGAAAATAAGTATTTGGTCATTAACAAACGTTCATCTCAATATTTTGTTATATATCCTTTGTTGGCAATGACAGAGGTCAAAAGTTTTCTATAAGTCTTTACAAGGTTGGCAGATACTGTTGGTGGTATGTTGGCCTATTCCTCCATGCAGATCTCCTCTAGAGCAGTGATGTTTTGGGCCTGTCGCTGGGCAACACGAACTTTCAACTCCCTCCAAAGGTTTTCTATGGGGTTGAGATCTGTAGACTGGCTAGGTCACTCCAGGACCTTCATATGCTTCTTACAAAGCAACTCCTTCGTTGCCCTGGCAGTGTGCTTGGGATCATTATCATGCTGAAAGACCCATCCATGTTTCATCTTCAATGCCCTTGTTGTTGGAAGGAGGTTTGCACTCAAAATCTCACGATACATGACCCCATTCATTCTTTCATGTACACGGATCAGTTGTCCTGGTCCCTTTGCACAGAAACAGCCCCAAAACATGATGTTGCCACCCCCATGCTTTACAGTAGGTATGGTATGGTGTTCTATGGATGCAACTCAGCATTTTGTCTCCTCCAAACACAACAAGTTTTGTTTCCACCAAACAGTTCTACTTTGGTTTCATCAGACGATATGACATTCTCCTAATACTCTTCTTGATAATCCAAATGCTCTCTAGCAAAGTTCAGACGGGCCTGGCCATGTACTGGCTTAAGCAGGGGGACATGTCTGGCACTGCAGGATCTGAGTCTCTGGCAGCATAGTGTGTTACAGATGGTAGCCTTTGTTACGGTGGTCCCAGCTCTATGCAGGTCATTCACTAGGTCCCCCCATGTGGTTCTGGGATTTTTGGTCAGTGTTCTTGGAGCACCCCCACGCAAGGGCAATGGGGTACTCGGCACCGGGTCCTTCGGTTCGGGGGATGTCACGGTGGCCCGACCCAGTCCGTGGCCCTTTGAGGGGCGTCCAATAAAGAAGAGAGTTTTTATGGTTTTGGGAAAGGTCTTTAAAGGGCAAATGTTCGTGATGCCACCTGTGGTATTCGGTCAGGGTGACCAACGCTGCATTAAGGGGTCCGCTGGGGTGATGTGATGGCAGCTAGATGGTGTACCTTCCCACAGGTGAAGTGTATCCCCAGGGCTTCCCAGAAGTGAAGATGGTGATGGTGGTTGATGCAAGGTGCAGTGAATAACGAGGACACAAGGTTGCAGTCTTTTTACCTTTTACTGAAGACTTCAGCATCCACAGTGCAGGGTACAGATCACAAGGTAGGCAGAGTCCAGCCGGTCTGAAGACAAATCCAGAGTCCCCTTATCCAGGTGGAAATCAGTAGCCTTCCTCTAACGCCTGTGTGTTGTTGTACCTCCCTGCTGAGCTTCTCGGTAAGGTCCTCACAACTGTTGTAGATGTTCTAGATGTTACTTCTCTCTCTGTCCCCCAGATGGTATGGATAGGACAAACCCGTATGACTGATGGCCTGAGGCTTTTTACAGGGACCCTAAAGACACCCCGGCCCCCACAAGTTGCCACCGTGTCCCCTAGGTATTAAGGTCGGGCAGCCAACTTGGAATTGACTGTCCTGCCGGTCTCTGGAGCAAGGCTTGGAGTCGGTTGCTCCCTTGGTGTTCCGGCCACCGGCTACGCGCCTCAGAAGGAGGCAGCCTTCTACAGGGCAGAACTCCTTCTGGTGTTATCTCCTTGTGCTATGACTTCGTTTCTCACCCTCTACAATACAATTCTCTTCGTATCCTTTCTTAGGATGCTGCCACACGTGGGGAGGCGCAGCTCCGTGTCTTTCTGTCCCGATAGACCTCCGACACGATCGCACCCCTGTCAGGGGCCCTCTGTCTGCAGCTCCGATGTTCCTCCTTTTCCCCCTGTCTGCCTGACAGGTGTTGCCTGGGCAAAGCCCAGTCAGCTTCTCCCTAACTTTTTATCCAGCCCACCAGTTTTACCCTTCTGTGAGGAGTGCCCTAGTAGATAGGAGCAAGGCTCCCCCTGGTGGACTGGAGTGTGAAGTGTGGTGTATGGTTTGTGATACCTGGTAGGAAGATCTCCTTTATTGCCATCAGACGTAATATCACTCCCCCTAGTGGAAGAACGACATTACTGCAACGACCAGGACTCTGGGGCGCTGCACTCTTGTGATCAATTTGACCCCACGGGGTGAGATATTGCGTGGGGCCCCAGATCGAGGAAGATTATCAAGGGTCTTATATGTCTTCCAATTTCTTATTATTGCTCCCACAGTTGATTTCATCACACCAAGCTGCTTGACTATTGGAGATTCAGGCTTCCCAGCCTGGTGCAGGGCTACAGTTTTGTTTTTGGTGTCCTTTGACAGCTCTTTGGTCTTCACCACAGTGGAGTTTAGAATGTGAATGTTTGAGGTTGTGGACAGGTGTCTTTTATACTGATAACAAGTTCTAACAGGTGCCATTACACAGGTAATGAGTGGAGAACAGAAGAGCCTCTTAAATAAGAAGTTACAGGTCTGGGAGAACCACAAATCTTGCATGTTTTTAGGTGACCAAATACTTATTTTCTACTATAATTTGCAAAAAAAATATTGCCAAATCAGACAAGGTGATTTTCTTGATTTGTTTTTTCAATTCTGACTCTCACAGTTGTGGTCTACCTATGATTAGTGTTGAGCGATACTGTCCGATACTTGAAAGTATCGGTATCGGATAGTATAGGCCGATACCCGAAAAGTATCGGATATCGCCAATACCGATACCCGATACCAATACAAGTCAATGGGACACCAAGTATCGGAAGGTATCCTGATGGTTCCCAGGGTCTGAAGGAGAGGAAACTCTCTTTCAGGCCCTGGGATCCATATTAATGTGTAAAATAAAGAATAAAAATAAAAAATATTGATATACTCACCCTCTGACGCGCCCTGGTTGTAACCGCCAGCCTCCGTTCATAAGAATGAGCGCTTGAAAGTCCTTAGATGACGTCGCGGCCTGTGATTGGTCGCGGAGCGGTCACGTGACCGCCACGCGACCAATCACAAGCCGCGACGTCATCTAAGGTCTTTCAAGCGCTTGAAAGACCTTAGATGACGTCACGGCTTGTGATTGGTCGCGTTGCGGTCACGTGATCGCTCCGCGACCAATCACAGGCCGCGACGTCATCTAAGGACTTTCAAGCGCTCATTCTTATGAATGGAGGCTGGCGGTTACAACCAGGGCGCGTCAGAGGGTGAGTATATCAATATTTTTTATTTTTATTTTACACATTAATATCGATCCCGATACCGATTCCCGGTACCACAAAAGTATCGGATCTCGGTATCGGAATTCCGATACAGCAAATATCGGCCGATACCCGATACTTGTGGTATCGGAATGCTCAACACTACCTATGATGTCAATTGCCGGCCTCTCTCAAGTTTTTAAGTGGAAGAACTTGCACAATTGGTGGCTGACTAAATACTTTTTTCCCCTGTATATGGGCAGAGAACACTGTCACTTCTGTTATCCCAAATATATACATATATATCTAAGAGTGGTGGACTGTTCTGTCGCTTTCCTACCCCAAAAGAAAACAATCGTGTTATGTGAATTATGTTATGCGTATATATACAGTGGGGAAAATAAGTATTTGATACACTGCCGATTTTGCAAGTTTTCCCACCTACAAAGAATAGAGAGATCTGTAATTTTTATCGTAGGTACACTTCACCTGTGAGAGACAGAATCTAAAAATAAAAACAGAAAATCACATGGTATGATTTTTACATAATTAAATTGCATTTTGTTGCATGAAATAAGTATGTGATCATCTACCAACCAACAGGAATTCTGGCTCTCACAGACTTGTTAGTTTTTCTTTAAAAAGCCCTGCTACTTTGCATTCATTACCTCTGTTAATTGCACTTTTTTGAACTCGTTTCCTGTATAAAAGACACTTGTCCACACACTCACTCAAACTCCAACCTCTCCACCATGAGCAAGACCAAAGAGCTGTCTATGGACACCAGGGAGAAAATTGTAGGCCTGCACAAGGCTGGGATGTGCCACAGGACAATAGGCAAGCAACTTGGCGAGAAGGCATCAACTGTTGGCATAATACTTAGAAAATGTTAGAAACACATCCTCGGTGTGTGGCTCCATGCAAGATTTCGCCTTGTGGGGTAAGGAAGATTCTGAGAAAGGTCAGGAATCAGCCCAGAACTACATGGCAGGACTTGGTCAATGACCTGAAGAGAGCTGGGACCAGAGGCTGGATGGGGTCCTGTAATGCGAAATTTTGGCCAACAACCTTCTTCCCTCAGTAAAAGCATTGAATATGGGTCATGGCTGAGTCTTCCAGCATGACAATGGCCCAAAACACACAGCCAGGGCAACAAAGAAGTGGCTCCGTAAGAAGTATTTTAAGGTCCTGAAGTGGCCTAGCCAGTCTCCAGACCTGAACCCAATAGAAATCTTTGGAGGGAGCTGAAACTGAATGGTGCCCAGTGACAACCCCGAAACCTGAAAGATCTGGAGAAGATCTGTATGGAGGAGTGGTTGAAAATCCCTGCGCCAAACTGTGCAAACCAGGTCAAGAACTACAGGAAACGTCTGACCTCTGTAATTGCAAGTAAAGGTTTCTGTACCAAATATTAAGTTCTGTTTTTCTATTGTATCAAATATTTATTTCATGCACTAAAATTCAAATTAATTATGTAGAAATCATACTGTGTGTTTTTCTGGATTTTTTTAAGCATCTGTCTCTCACAGTTGAAGTGTACCTACGATAAAAATTACAGACCTCTCCATTCTTTGTAGGTAAGAAAGCCTGCAAAATTGGCAGTGTATCAAATACTTATTTTCTCCACTGTATATTGCCACTATTAAATCAGATCTGTCAATAGATTGCACAATACAAATTAAGTACATGATTAAATAGATCGTATACCTGATGAGACTGGTATATTTACTCAGAAAATCCATCTGAAAAGGCGGTATATTCCCGATACTAAGATGAGCATTTTATGAGTCCACATATAAAATAATATAGCTCATGATTCCATGTGTATTTAAACTTTACCTATATGGGCTGACTCACAGCTGCAGCTTGTACTGAGCAGAGTGAGATCTCAGCATTTTGGAGCTTGGTCTAACCGCAGGTCTGAAATGAGAGCTCTCATGCTGCAGAGGCAGATTTGCCTCTGCTAATTGGGAGAATTGCAGGGGACTGAAGCTGGCAGGATCCATCAAACCAGCCAGTTCTAGTGTGACGTGAGCAGGCTGAAAAGGATAGAGTCCGATTGTGTTGCACACCCCTTGCCAAGATAACTGGTCACTCTGAACCTGCTGGGAGTCTGGTAACCCTGGAAACAAACGATAAATTGCAAAGTTGTTTGTAAAATGAAACACTTAGCAATTTTACCATTTTTAAGCTTGAGACAACCATTTTAATTGATAAGCTGGCTAGCTGCAATATAAATAATTTAGAGATAATCATGTTAGCAAGGACCTGTCACCAGGTCGAAAGTGGTCAGATTTTCCTCCTATGTTATTCCTGCTGCTCCCCTTAATATTACGTTTTATTAAATTTATTTTAGTTAATACTATGGCCCATCACATGTGACTATATTCCGTGAAACACAATTTTTGCTAACTCATGTTCCCGATCAAGGGCACATGTAAACACATCTCTTTGTTTGGTTAATGTATTTAAATGTAATGTACAATGTTTGTGAAGGTGATCTTCCCAGCCACATCCGGTAGAGACAGACATAGTAAATGTTCGGGACTAGCCCATTGTGGCAGGGGCAAGCCCCACTTCAAAGGGACCGCTCGTGTTAGATGGGCAGATAGGGAAGTGCAGTAATCAAGGTCGAGTTCAAGTTGCAGTGGGCAAGCATCCATCTTTCAGGGTAGTAGAAAGCCTTTTTGGAATCACTTGTGGACATTCCTGCAACGTCCGGAGCTGAAGGCTCGGTAGAGGTACTACGAATACGCCGCAATGATTGACAAAATGCAGATGTTAATCTGCAGAAACTCTGCAAAGAAAAAATATGCAATGTGTGCATAAGACTTCAGGGATCTTATTCACTTTGCTTGTACTGTAAAACCTTGCACATTTTCCGTGTGCACATAGCCTTACAGTTAATTGGGGAGAAACACAGACTGAATAGTTTACATTATTGGGAGTCAGAGATTATAGTTAATGGGGGGCACAGTGCGGCTCATAATTTAATTTTTTTAATGGTGGGATACATATTCCACAAGGGAGACACATATACAGTATGTATACAATGTATGTGACCTTGTTATTTTCAGGACTGTGATGATCATCGTGACAAGATGAGTCGTGGTTGGGAGATGTTGACATGAGGGTCTGACCAGATGGAGAAGAAACAGCAGAAGAGTGCTCTAATTAGATGAAATGTCAGCAGTAAGTTCCTGGATGTAAATATTATTCTGTATCTGTTCGGTGTAATAATGTTATCTGTAAAATCCCTAAGGCCACATTCTCGCATTCATGTGATAAGTCCGTGTAATTCCAGATTTTTTTTTTATTAGACAGCACATGGACTTGTAGCGTTTTATAGGTCCATTCACACGTCTGTGAAAATCACAGATCTGAGAATGAGATCTGTGAGGGTCAGAGAATGTCCTGTTCTGATTTCGATCTTGAGGTTCAAGATAGGACATGCTCAAAGGGTCAGGGAAAAGCTCGCAGCACACTGACACTGCACACAGATACAGAAATGTAGCCTTATTATGTATACCACAGTCCCTTAGTATATAGTTTACTCACTTATTATGCAGTGCACATTTCCTCAGTATATAGTATACTCACTTATTATGTATAACATCATCCCTTAGTATATAGTGTACTCACTTATGTATAGCACAGTCCCTTAGTATATAGTGTACTCAGTATATAGTGTACTCACTTATGTATAGCACAGTCCCTTAGTATATAGTATACTCACTTATGTATAGCACAGTCCCTTAGTATATAGTGTACTCACTTATGTATAGCACAGTCCCTTAGTATATAGTGTACTCAGTATATAGTGTACTCACTTATGTATAGCACAGTCCCTTAGTATATAGTATACTCACTTATGTATAGCACAGTCCCTTAGTATATAGTGTACTCACTTATGTATAGCACAGTCCCTTACTATATAGTGTAGTCAATTATATATAGCACAGTTCCTTAGTATATAGTGTACTCATTTATTGTGTATAGCGCCATCCTTAGTTACAGTTTCCTCTTTTATTATGTATAACAATGTCCCTTATTACGTACCATCCTCTCTAGTTATATATGGTGCCATCCATTATTATATAGCTTCCTTTCCTCTGCTGTTATGTACAGCACTGTCTCTTACAAAGTGTATTTTTGTTACTTTTGTTATTCACAGCGCCCCCTTTTATTACATAGTCCTCTCTTGTTAGATAGAAAAATGACTGCTGATGGAGCAGCCGGTGACCAGACGACCATTCCTTCAGCTCCTCCATTAAAAAAGAAGCTTTACTATGCTCCCATCAGCCATCATTGCATTATACAGGGTGGGCCATTTATATGGATACACCTAAATAAAATGGGAATGGTTGGTGATATCAACTTCCTGTTTGTGGCACATTAGTATATGGGAGGGCTAAAACTTTTCAAGATGGGTGGCGGCCATTTTGAAGTCAGCCATTTTGGATCCAACTTTATTTTTCCAATGGGAAGAGGGTCATATGACACATCAAACTTATTGAGAATTTCACAAGAAAAACAATGGTGTGCTTGGTTTTAACTTAACTTTATTCTTTCATGAGTTATTTAAAAGTTTATGACCACTTATAAAATCAGTTCAAAGTGCTGCCCATTGTGTCGGATTGTCAATGCAACCCTCTTCTCCCACTCTTGACACACTGATAGCAACACCGCAGAAGAAATACTAGCACAGGCTTCCAGTATCCGTTGTTTCAGATGCTGGGGTCATCTGAAGGCAGTTGTCTATGCTGTGAAAATACGAGATGTGCAGCATCTGAAACAAAGGATACTGGAAGCCTGTGCTAGTATTTCTTCTGCGGTGTTGCTATCAGTGTGTCAAGAGTGGGACAAGAGAGTTGCATTGACAATCCAACACAATGGGCAGCACTTTGAACACATTTTAGAAGTGGTCATAAACTTGTAAATAACTCATGAAAGAATAAAGTTACGTTAAAACCAAGCACACCATTGTTTTTCTTGTGAAATTCTCAATAAGTTTAATTTGTCACATGACCCTCATCCCATTGGAAAAAATAAAGTTGGATCCAAAATGGCTGACTTCAAAATGGCCGCCATGGTCACCACCCATCTTGAAAAGTTTTCCCCCTCCCATATACTTATGTGACACAAACAGGAAGTTGATATCACCAACCATTCCCATTTTATTTTGTTGTATCCATTTAAATGGCCCACCCTGTATATATAACAAGAGAGGTCAGTATGTAATAAAAAACAGGACTCTATAAATAATCCAATATGTAAAGGACAGTGCTGTACATAACAAGAGAGGACACTGTGTAATAAGGGATGGCAATATACATAATAAAGGAGTCTTTGTATGATATATACATGTATGTGTGTGTGTGGCTATATATACAGTATATACTGTATATATATATATATATATATATATATATATATATATATATATATATATATATATGTATCTGTAGATTTGTCGCCATAAAAGGAGGGGGGCTCAGACACATTTCTTGCACAAGGACCCCAAGCTGTCAGTGTCCGCCCCTGGTGATTAATGTAGCAGTAGGAAGCATGTTATATATATATATATATATATATATATATATATATATATATATATATATATATATATATATATATATATACAGCTCTGGCAAAAATTAAGAGTCCACTGCAAAATGTTCAGTTTGTTTGATTTTTCTCTTTATAGGTATATTTTTGAGTAAAATGTAAATTGTTAATTTATTCTATAAACTTCTGACAACATGTCTCTGAATTTCCAAGCAATAATTTATTTTTTTTTCTGAAAAGGAGAAATGGTCAAAATTAGAAAAAAAAACCCAGTGCTTTCAGACTTCAAATAACACTGGTCTACAAAAAAAAAAAAAAATTCTGGCATGGACTTTAAGAACAGTTTTAGACTAATTTGAGGGTGCTGAATTCAAATCTGATCTTATAATTTCTCTATCACATCACATTTTTGCGCTATAGGTATATAGCCCATTTTCATGAATTACATGATAAATATAAGTAGTGTATGAAAAGTGCCGGTTTATACGGTTCACTAAGGTAAATTTAGTTTTCATTTAGTCTCCCAATAAATGTGAGAATATCTTTGTTTTCTTTGAACATGCATAATTCCCATTTGTTATGATAACACCCTTGTTTTCTGTGCTACTGGGACAGTAGAGCATTGGGTGAAAACTGAATGGCCTCAGCGACAGAGTTTGGCATCTGGCGATAAGAATGTCATCCATGATCCTCTAGTGGATAGGAATGACATTGTCTTTCCTCCCTTGCACATAAAACTTGGATAGCTGAAGCAGTTCGTCAAAGCTCTCAATCATAGTGGAGAATGCTTTAACTATATATGTTCAACTTTTCCTGGTCTTAGTGAAGAGAAGAAAAAGGTTGGAATATTTGATGGACCTCAAATAAGAACACTTATGAGAGAGCCACATTTTATCACATCAATGAATGAGACAGAAGAAAGAGCTTGGAATGCATTTTGTAATGTGGTGCAGAATTTTCTAGGGAATAAGAAAGCAGACAACTATGAAGAGATTGTGGAAGAGCTACTAATGAGTCTGCGAAATCTTGGATGTAGAATGAGTATCAAGATTCACTATTTACACAGCCATTTGGACTTTTTCCAGAGAACCTTGGGGATGTGAGCGAGGAACAAGGGGAGCGTTTTCATCAGGACATTAAAACAATGGAAGAAAGGTATCAAGGCCGGTGGGACTCACATATGATGGCTGACTATTGCTGGAGCTTGATGAGAGACAACCCAGAAGCTGTACATCACAGATCAGCCAAGAAAAGAAAGTTCAAATAACTGCCATTTGCTATTCATCTGTATGCCATATATATGTGTTTTTATATTTTGTAGTTTAATTCTGTAAGTATATTTGATTTACTGTACATAGACTTTGTAATCTTTGTTATTCCTTGATTAAAAATATACAAAATGTAGTACCGAAAATCATGTGTTTTTATCATAAAACATTGGGAGTAATTTTCATCAAAAATTGAAAATATCTCGAAATCCTGATGTGATAGCCAAAAACGGAGTTCATATTCGTAATCAGCAGCCAAAATTGACTTAAAATATGTTTTAAAACCTTGTATCAGAAAAATTGCGTTGACCAGTGTAATGCAAAGAAAATAAGTTCATAATCATTTAGAAACAACAATACTAATGTTTTAACTCAGGAAGAGTTCAGAAATCAATATTTTGTGGAATAACCATGATTTTTAATCAAAGCTTTCATGCGTCTTGGCATGCTTTCCACCATGCTTTCCAGCAGTTCTTTGTTTTATGGCTTGTGACTATCCATCATCCTCTTGATTACATTCTAGAGGTTTTCAATGGGGTTCAGGTCTAGAGATTGGGCTGCCCATGAAAGGGTTTTGATGTGGTAGTCTCTTAATTTTTGCCAGAGCTGTATATGCAGAAATACGTCAGTATATTATGTGCTTAAGAACGACATGTGGCAGCCTTGGTGCACTTTTTTTACTTGCATTTTTCAAATCATGGCAAAACCACATACCGTATATACTCGTGTATGAGCCGAGATGTTCAGCACATTTCTTTGTGCTGAAAATGCCCCCCTCGGCTTATACACGAATCAGACAGCAATACTCACCCTCCGTCGCTGGATCTCCATCCCTGCATCTCCATTGTCTGGGCGCCGGCAGCTTCTTCCTGTGCAGAACGGTCACGTGGTACCACTCACTAAGGTAATGAATATGTACGTGTCTCCACTCCCATAGGCGTGGAGCGCATATTCATTACCTTAATGAGCGGTACCATGTGACCGCTCTGTGCAGGAAAAAGCTGCCATGCCGGGACAACAGAGAAGCAGTGAAGTGCAGAGACCGCGCCAGGAGGGCTGAGTATGATGGGGGAGGGCAGGGGAGCCAACCCGAGCAATGCCATGCATACAAGGGAGAGTATGCATACAGGCTCTCGGATTGGCCGATAGGAGAACAGGGGAATTCCCCGATGGGCCCCTGTGCAGATCTGGGCCCACAACCCCCCTATATGGGCAGTACTTTACTTAATTCACTTGATTCACTTCGTACATTTGCGAACAAGGGTCATGTAATACTTGTATGCAGGTGGAAAAGTGGGCCCCCAAAAAAATCAATGTTACTAGTGGGCCCTTGGCACCCCAATCTGACACTGCATGCATACACAGGGGAGTACGGGGAAGCCATGCAAACACCGGGGAGTATGGGGGAGCCATGCATACACGAGGGAGTATGGGGGAGCCATGCAAACACAGGGGAGAACGGGGGAGCCATGCATACATGGAGGAGTACAGGGGATCCATGTATACACGGAGGAGTATGGGGGCGCCATGCATACATGGGGGAGCCATGTATACATGGGGGAGTACGGGGGGAGCCATGCATACACAGGAGTACGGTAGCACCATGCATACACGGGGGAGCCATGTGTACATGGGAGGGTATGGGGGAGCCATGCATACACGGGGGAGTACGGTGGAGCCATGCATACATGGGGGAGTACGGGTGAGCCATGCATACACGGGGGAGTACGGGGGAGCCATGCATACAAGGGGGAGGATGCCGAGCCATGCATACAACAGGGGGAGCCACACATACCAGGACAGGGATGAGGGGACAATGCATACCCGGCTTATAATCAAGTCAATAAGCTTACCCAGTTTTCCATGGCAAAATTACGTGCCTTGGCTTATATTCAGGTTGGCTTATACTCGAGTATATGCGGTAATTCTTACAACGACCATACATGTGTTCCTGACTGTACTTGTAACAGGATCCAAAACCTCAGTTCCTGCCAGCCTAACTGCAGACCAGTTATTGGGGGACCAGACTGAGTAATGTGCCATACCTGAAGTTAAAAATACTGTTGTAAGCGGGTGGATTATCACTTCTTGATAATGATGCCCCATCTGAACCAGCTGCTGGTGATAAAGGATCCTCAAAATAGGGAGGTGGTGGTGATGGGAATATTATAACCGTATCGCCTGTTAAAAGAAAGATACAATTAAATAAAATATATGAATATGATTCAAAATGCATTTTATTCAAGCCAAATACTAAACTTTTTTAGGCTAGGCGTATTTAGTTTTCTGGGTTTTTTTTTGTTTTTTTTTTAGTTTATTCATTGTCAAACTCCAAGAGCCATTAATTAATCATTATTTCACCAATACAGCCATATAAGTGCTTGTTCATTTTATTTTGATGACTTTCATTTGTCAGTGACACCATTGTGAGGTACTTGTTGATTAACTTTATGTGGAGGAATGAAAAATCTAGAAATTTTGCAATTGTTTTATATTTAAATAGTTTTTGCCTTTAAAATGCAGCATAAATAACATGTTTCTTTATTCTCAGGGTCAGAACAGGTGATTCCAAATCTATAAAAGGTGCTGTTTATTGCTTTTGCACAATAAAAATACTTTTCAAAATGTTTTTGGCCCCCAAATCAAAGCTTTTATGGCAAAAAAAAACACTGTAAAAAGCATTAAAAAGTTGCAGAGTTTTTGAGCAATTTGAGGCTGCACAAAAATTTAGCGACTTTAAGCATTTTCATTCCATTTTCACACAGCTCAGACAAAGTGAATGGAGCTGGGGAGTTACATCCTGCTTTCCGCATTTCCTTATTCCCGACTCCTGACTCCTGCTGCATGCAGGTCCTCTTTGACATGAAAGAGATCTTAGGATTTACATTATTGCTCTACTAGATTTTGCCTACCTGCATCCACAACAGATGTCCTTGACAAACACCACTCCCGGTGGAAATGTTGGACCACATCTGTTTTTTTACTCCTTGCCGAATAAAAACAAATTTACACTGCAGCAAGACCTACAGTCTCATTTTCTTTCGTGGTGCTGAGATTCATACCTCAACAAGTCTGGACCAGGAGTTCCTTCCTCAAGCACAATATTCTTTTAAAAGGACAGTGTGCCAGTCTTTCTCCTTCTACTATGGAGGTGGGGAGTGAAGGGACATGTCAACCCCTGCTCATCAAATTCATGTTTTTTTGAAAGGAGAAACATATGGCAAAGCACAAATAGAGGCGCACACCACTTCACACCTGACTCGGTTCATTAAAGGGCCTGCACCTCTTAATGAATCAGGAAACTCACACTCTACTCACCCTTGTGTTGCCATATTCTGATTAAAAAAATTATGTTTTTTTTAATTTATCATTTACGTATGGGGGCTTTTTTATGATGAACAAGCTGTAGTTTATATAGGTACCATTTTATCGACTATGCAACTTTCAATTTCATCAGTTTTTTTACAACTTTTTTGCGAGACAGATGAAACATAATGGAAGCATATATGCATACACAGTGGCATGTAAACATTTGGGTACCCCTTGTCAAAATTACTGTTATTGTCAATAGTTAAGCAAGCTGAAGATGAAGTGATCTCTAAAAGGCCTGAAAGTTAAATATGATACATTTCCATTGTATTTTAGGCAAAGAATTTATATATGTTTTCATCTTTTACATTTTTAAAAATTACATAGTTGTGCATGTATAGCACAGGCAATCAGACGATCGTAGCTTCAAGTTTCCTAAGGGGACTATTAAATACAGTAAAAAGTTTTTAAAAAAATGTCTTTTTAAAAGACAAAAGTTTAAATCAACCTATTGAAATTAAAACAAGAAAATAATAAAAATAATGATACACATATTTGGTATTGGAGCGTTCAGAAATGTCGAATCTATCAAAATACAAAATTAATCCAATTGGTAAAAGATGTAGTGAGAAAAAAAATCCCAACACCAGAATTACGCTTTTTGGGCCGCCGCAACATTGCAATAAAATGAAATAAAAAGCAATCAAAACATCGTATCTACCCCAAAATGGTATAAGTAACAACGTCAGCTCACAGCGCAAAGCTAATCAGTCACCCAGCCCCAGATCCCAAAAAATGAATTTGATACTTTTCAGAGGAAATGGCGACAAAAGCAAGATGTCTTATTTTGTTTTGGTTTTGTTTGTTTTTTTACAAATTATTTTTTTTCTCCATTTAAATAAAAAAAAAAAATCTATATATATATATATATATATATATATATATATATATATATATATATATACTGCTCAAAAAAATAAAGGAAACACTAAAATCCCACATCCTAGATATCACTGAATGAAATATTTCAGTTGTAAATCTTTATTCATTACATGGAATGTGTTGAGAACACTAAAACCTAAAAATTATCAACGTAAAACACAACAAATATCCCACGGAGGTCTGGAGTTGGAATGATGCTCAATATCAAAGTGGAAATGAAGTTACAGGCTGATCCAACTTCAGTGGAAATGCCTCAAGACAAGGAAATGATGCTCAGTTGTGTGTGTGGCCTCCACATGCCTGTATGACCTCCCTACAATGCCTGGGCATAGTCTTGATGAGGCGACGGATGGTCTCCTGAGGAGTCTCCTCCCAGACCTGGACTAAAGCATCCGCCAACTCCTGGACAGTCTGTGATGCAGCGTGACGCTGGTGGATGGTGCGAGACATGATGTCCCAGATGTGTTCAATCGGATTCAGGTCTGGGGAACGGGTGGGCCAGTCCATAGCTTCAATGCCTTCATCTTGTAGGAACTGCTGACACACTCCAGCCACGAGGTCTGGCATTGTCCTACATTAGGAGGAACCCAGGGCCAACCGCACCAGCATATGAACTCACAAGGGGTCTGAGTATCTCATCTCAGTACCTAATGGCAGTCAGGCTACCTCTGACGAGCACATGGAGGGCTGTGTGGCCCTCCAAAGAAATGCTACCCCACACCCCACTGCCAAACCGGTCATGCTGAATGATGTTGCAGGCAGCAGATCGCTCTCCACGGCATCTCCAGACTCTGTCACGTCTGTTATGACCTGGTGGTTACGGAGTGGTACTGAGATGACCTGGTGGGTAAAACCAATCATGGACAAGCTCAGAGGAGGTGGCAGCTCTACAGACAGTAATCACCTATATGACCTAGTGATTACGGAGCAGCACTGAAATGACCTAGTGGGTAAAACAAATAATGTACTAGCTCTGAGGAGGTGGTAACTTTACTGACCGCAATCCCTACTCCTAACACCAACACTAGAAATAGCCGTGGAGCGTTCCTATCTCTGCCTAGACGCCTCTTCACAGCCTAAGAACTAGCTACCCCTGAAGATGGAAACGGAAAACTATCTCGCCTCAGAGAAACCCCCAAAGGAAAGATAGCCCCCCACAAATATTGACGGTGAGTGAAGAGGGAAATGACAAACTCAGAAATGAAACTAGATTTTAGCAAAGGAGGCCACTACTATCTAAATAGACAGAGAAAGAAAAGGCTACTGTGCGGTCAGTATAAAAACTAAATGTCCACGCAGAGTTTACAAAAATAACCTCCACACCGACTCATGGTGTGGAGGGGCAAATCTGCAACCCCAGAGCTTCCAACTAGCCGGAATATTTCATGTTGACAAGCTGGACAAAAGAGACATAACTTAAACTGAACAAAAGGTCATAGGCAGGGAAACACCCAAAAACTAGCAGAACTTATCTTAAGCTGAAATGGACTGGCCAACAGAGAACTTCCAGGAAAGGACTGAATCCACAGGAAGGAACATTGACAGCTGGCATCCACTACAGCCCAAGCCCAGTTAAATAACAAGGCCAGGGAACCGATTAGTGAAAGCAGCTGCTAAGTTCCACTTGAAACCACCAGAGGGAGCCCAAGAGCAGAACTCCCAAAAATACCATTTGCAACCACAGGATGGAGCCCAAGAACGGAACTCACAACAGTACCCCCCCTTGAGGAGGGGTCACCAAACCCTCACCAGAGCCCCCAGGCCGATCGGGACGAGCCAAATGAAAAGAACGTACCAAATCGGCAGCATGAACATCGGAGGCAAAAACCCAAGAGTTATCCTCCTGGCCATAACCCTTCCACTTGACCAGATACTAAAGTTTCCGCCTTGAAAGACGAGAATCCAAAATCTTCTCCACCACATACTCCAGCTCCCCCCCAACCAACACCGGAGCAGGAGGGTCAACGGAGGGAACCACGGGCACCACATATCTCCGCAACAAAGATCTATGGAACACATTATGAATGGAAAACGAAGCTGGAAGAGCCAAACGAAAAGACACCGGATTGATAATTTCCGAAATCCTATAAGGACCAATAAAACGAGGTTTGAACTTAGGGGAAGAGACCTTCATAGGAACATGACGAGAAGACAACCAGACCAAATCCCCAACCCGAAGCCGGGCACCAACGCACCGACGGCGGTTAGCAAAACGTTGAGCCTTTTCCTGAGACAATGTCAAGTTGTCCACCACATGAGTCCAAATCCGCTGCAACCTGTCCACCACAGAATCTACCCCAGGACAGTCCGAAGGCTCAACCTGCCCTGAAGAAAAGCGAGGATGAAAACCAAAATTACAAAAAAAAAGGCGAAACCAAGGTAGCAGAACTAGCCCGATTATTAAGGGCAAACTCGGCCAACGGCAAGAAGGTAACCCAATCATCCTGATCAGCCGACACAAAGCATCTCAAATAGGTTTCCAAGGTCTGATTGGTTCGCTCCGTCTGTCCATTTGTCTGAGGGTGAAACGCCGAAGAAAAAGACAAATTAATGCCCATTCTACCACAAAAGGACCGCCAAAACCTAGAAACAAACTGGGTACCTCTGTCAGACACAATATTCTCCGGAATACCATGCAAACGAACCACATGCTGGAAAAACAAAGGAACCAAATCAGAGGAGGAAGGCAACTTAGGCAAAGGTACCAAATGGACCATTTTAGAAAACCGGTCACAAACCACCCAGATGACAGACATCTTCTGAGGAACAGGAAGATTAGAAATAAAATCCATGGAAATATGCGTCCAGGGCCTCTCAGGGATAGGCAAGGGCAAAAGCAACCCACTAGCACGAGAACAGCAGGGCTTAGCCCGGGCACAGATCCCACAGGACTGCACGAAGGAACGCACATCCCGTGACAAAGAAGGCCACCAAAAGGACCTGGCAACCAAATCTCTGGTACCAAAGATCCCAGGATGACCAGCCAACACTGAACAATGAATCTCAGAAATCACCTTACTAGTCCATCTATCAGGAACAAACAATTTCCCCACAGGACAGCGGTCGGGTCTATCAGCCTGAAACTCCCGAAGCACCTGCCGTAAATCAGGGGAGATAGCAGAAAGAATCACCCCCTCCTTGAGAATACCAGCCGGCTCACGGACTCCAGGAGAATCAGGCAAAAAACTCCTAGACAGGGCATCAGCCTTCACATTCTTAGATCCCAGAAGATACGAGACCACAAAAACAAAACGGGAGAAAAACAAAGACCACCGAGCCTGTCTAGGATTCAACCGCTTGGCCGATTCAAGGTAAATCAGATTCTTATGATCGGTCAAGACCACAACACGATGCTTGGCTCCCACAAGCCAATGTCGCCACTACTCGAATGCCCACTTCATAGTCAACAACTCCCGATTGCCGACATCATAATTACGCTCAGCAGGCGAAAACTTTCTGGAGAAGAAAGCACACGGTTTCAACACAGAGCCATCAGAACTTCTCTGAGACAGAACAGCTCCTGCCCCAATCTCAGAAGCGTCAACCTCAACCTGAAAAGGGAGAGAGACATCTGGCTGACGCAACACAGGGGCAGAAGTAAAACGACGCTTAAGCTCCTGAAAGGCCTCCACAGCCGCAGAGGACCAATTCACCACATCTGCACCTTTCTTGGTCAAATCGGTCAGAGGTTTAACCACAGTAGAAAAATTAGCAATGAAGCGGCGATAAAAATTAGCAAAGCCCAAAAACTTCTGAAGGCTCTTCACAGATGTGGGCTGCGTCCAATCATAAATAGCCTGGACCTTAACAGGGTCCATTTCAATAGCCGAGGGAGAAAAAATGAACCCCAGAAAAGAAACCTTCTGAACTCCAAAAAGGCACTTAGACCCCTTAACAAACAGTGTATTATCACGAATAATCTGAAATACCATCCTGACCTGCTTCACATGAGACTCCCAATCATCAGAAAAAACCAAAATATCATCCAAATATACAATCATAAATTTATCCAGATACTCCCGAAAAATATCATGCATGAAGGACTGAAACACAGATGGAGCATTAGAGAGCTCGAAAGGCATCACAAGATATTCAAAATGGCCTTCGGGCGTAGTAAATGCTGTTTTCCATTCATCACCCTGTTTGATGCGGACCAGATTATACGCCCCTCGAAGGTCAATCTTGGTAAACCAGCTAGCCCCTTTAATCCGAGCAAACAAATCAGAGAGCAAAGGCAAAGGGTACTGGAATTTGACCGTGATCTTATTGAGAAGGCGATAATCTATACAGGGCCTCAAGGAGCCATCCTTCTTGGCAACAAAAAAGAATCCCGCTCCCAACGGTGACGAAGACGGGCGAATATGCCCCTTCTCCAAGGACTCTTTTACATAAGTCCGCCTAGCGGCATGCTCTGGCACAGACAGATTGAAAAGTCGACCCTTAGGGAACTTACAGCCAGGAATCAGATTAATAGCGCAATCACAGTCCCTATGAGGAGGTAGGGGACTGGATTTAGGCTCCTCAAATATATCCTGGAAATCCGACAAAAACTCAGGAACTTCAGAAGAAGGGGACGAGGAAATTGACATCAGAGGAATGTCACTATGTATCCCCTGACAACCCCAACTAGTCACAGACATAGATTTCAAAAAACGAATATTTTCCTGATGTGCTGGAGCCATGTTCATGGCTAACTGTGTCCAGTACTGAGGTTTTTTCTTGGCCAATGGCGTAGCATCAATCCCCCTCAAGGGAATAGGACTCTGCAAAGGCTCCAAGGAAAAACCACAGCGCTTGGCAAATTCTAGGTCCATTAAGTTCAGGGCAGCGCCAGAATCCACAAATGCCATTACAGAAAAGGACGACAATGAGCAAATCAGGGTAATAGACAAGACAAATTTAGGCTGTACAGTACTGATGGTAACCGAACTTGCAACCCTCATAGTTCGCTTCGGGCAATCAGAGATAGCATGAGTAGCGTCACCACAGTAAAAACACAGCCCATTCTGACGTCGGAACTCCTGCCGTTCTGCTCTCGTCAAAACTCTATCACATTGCATAGGCTCAGAACTAGTGTTGAGCATTCCGATACTGCAAGTATCGGGTATCGGCCGATACTTGCTGTATCGGAATTTCCGATACCGAGATCCGATACTTTTGTGGTATCGGGTATCGCAACAACATTAATGTAATAATGTGTAAAAAAGAGAATTAAAATAAAAAATATCGCTATACTCACCTGTCCGACGCAGCCGGGACCTCAGCGAGGGAACCGGCAGCGTTGTTTGTTTAAATTTCGCGCTTTTACTTGGTTACGTGAAGTCCCGGCTTGTGATTGGTCAGGGCGGCCATGTTGCCGGGACGCGGACCAATCACAGCAAGCCGTGACGAAATTACGTCACGGCTTGCTGTGATTGGTCCGCGTCCCGGCAACATGGCCGCCATTAACCAATCACAAGCCGTGACGTCACGGGAGGCTGGACATGCGCGTATTTTGAAAAGCGCGCGTGTCCAGCCTCCAGTGACGTCCCGGCAACATGGCCGCCATTAACCAATCACAAGCCGGGACGTCACGGGAGGCTGGACATGCGCGTATTTTGAAAAGCGCGCGTGTCCAGCCTCCCGTGACGTCACGGCTTGTGATTGGTTAATGGCGGCCATGTTGCCGGGACGCGGACCAATCACAGCAAGCCGTGACGTAATTTCGTCAAGGCTTGCTGTGATTGGTCCGCGTCCCGGCAACATGGCCGCCCTGACCAATCACAAGCCGGGACCTCACGTAACCAAGTAAAAGCGCGAATTTTAAACAAACAACGCTGCCGGTTCCCTCGCTGAGGTCCCGGCTGCGTCAGATAGGTCAGTATAGCAATATTTTTTATTTTAATTCTTTCTTTTACACATTAATATGGTTCCCAGGGCCTGAAGGAGAGTTTCCTCTCCTTCAGACCCTGGGAACCATCAGGAATACCGTCCGATACCTGAGTCCCATTGACTTGTATTGGTATCGGGTATCGGTATCGGATTGGATCCGATACTTTGCCGGTATCGGCCGATACTTTCCGATACCGATACTTTCAAGTATCGGACGGTATCGCTCAACACTACTCAGAACTCTGCCCAGAGGACACCGCCATATGGTGCACAACCTTACGTTCACGTAGGCGCCGATCAATCTGAATGGCCAGAGACATTGATTCGTTCAAACCAGCAGGCGTGGGAAACCCCACCATAACATCTTTAAGAGCTTCAGAAAGACCCTTTCTGAAAATAGCCGCCAGGGCATCCTCATTCCATTTTGTAAGCACAGACCATTTTCTAAATTTCTGACAATATATCTCTGCCTCTTCCTGACCCTGACACAGAGCCAGCAAAATTTTTTCTGCCTGATCCACAGAATTGGGTTCGTCATAAAGCAATCCAAGTGCTTGAAAAAATGAATCTACATTGAGCAATGCAGGATTCCCTGGCTCAAGGGAGAATGCCCAATCCTGAGGGTCACCACGCAGCAGAGAAATAACAATCTTCACCTGCTGAATGGGGTCACCAGAGGAACGGGGTCTCAGAGCAAAAAACAATCTGCAATTATTTTTAAAATTCAAAAACCTAGATCTATCCCCAGAAAACAAATCAGGGATAGGAATTCTAGGCTCAGAAACAGGAGTTTGAACAACATAGTCTTGGATACTCTGTACCCTTGCAGCGAGATGATCAACACGCGCAGACAGACCCTGAACCTCCATATCAGTACCAAGCTCCTGCACGATCCAAAAATCAAGGGGAAAAAAAAAGACGAAACAAGCAACAAGAAAAAAAAACTATGACTCAGAACTTTCTCTTCCCTCTTTTGAGATGCATTTAACACTTTGTGGGCCAGCTGTACTGTTATGACCTGGTGGTTACGGAGTGGTACTGAGATGACCTGGTGGGTAAAACCAATCATGGACAAGCTCAGAGGAGGTGGCAGCTCTACAGACAGTAATCACCTATATGACCTAGTGATTACGGAGCAGCACTGAAATGACCTAGTGGGTAAAACAAATAATGTACTAGCTCTGAGGAGGTGGTAACTTTACTGACCGCAATCCCTACTCCTAACACCAACACTAGAAATAGCCGTGGAGCGTTCCTATCTCTGCCTAGATGCCTCTTCACAGCCTAAGAACTAGCTACCCCTGAAGATGGAAACGGAAAACTATCTCGCCTCAGAGAAACCCCCAAAGGAAAGATAGCCCCCCACAAATATTGACGGTGAGTGAAGAGGGAAATGACAAACTTAGAAATGAAACTAGATTTTAGCAAAGGAGGCCACTACTATCTAAATAGACAGAGAAAGAAAAGGCTACTGTGCTGTCAGTATAAAAACTAAATGTCCACGCAGAGTTTACAAAAATAACCTCCACACCGACTCACGGTGTGGAGGGGCAAATCTGCAACCCCAGAGCTTCCAACTAGCCGGAATATTTCATGATGACAAGCTGGACAAAAGAGACATAACTTAAACTGAACAAAAGGTCATAGGCAGGGAAACACCCAAAAACTAGCAGAACTTATCTTAAGCTGAAATGGACTGGCCAACAGAGAACTTCCAGGAAAGGACTGAATCCACAGGAAGGAACATTGACAGCTGGCATCCACTACAGCCCAAAGCCCAGTTAAATAACAAGGCCAGGGAACCGATTAGTGAAAGCAGCTGCTAAGTTCCACTTGAAACCACCAGAGGGAGCCCAAGAGTAGAACTCCCAAAAATACCATTTGCAACCACAGGATGGAGCCCAAGAACGGAACTCACAACACACGTCTGTCACATGTGCTCAGTGTGAACCTGCTTCCATCTGTGAAGAGCACAGGGCGCCAGTGGCGAATTTGCCAATCCCGGTGTTCTGTGGCAAATGCCAAGTGTCCTGCACGGTGTTGGGCTGAGAGCACAACCCCCATCTGTGGATGTCGGGCACTCAGATCATCCTCATGGAGTCGGTTTCTAGCTGTTTGTGCAGACACGTGCACTTTTGTGACCTGCTGGAGGTCATTTTGCAGGACTCTAGCAGTGTTCCTCTTGTTCCTCCTTGCACAAAGGCTGAGGTAGCGGTACTGAGATGTGGTCTGTGGTCCCCACCTGCAGAACCGCTCATTTATTGAGTGTGTCTTGATAATTACCAACAATTTCCATCTGTTTTCTATTCCATTTGCACAACAGCATGTGAAATTGTCAAACAGTGTTGCTTCCTAAGTGGACAGTTTGATTTCACAGAAGTTTGATTTACTTGGAGTTATATTCTGTTGTTTAAGTGTTCCCTTTATTTTTTTGAGCAGTGTATATAGCTGCAGTTTTTTGAGGAGTCTAAAAAAAATTAAATATATTTTGATCCATCAAGTATTACGTGCTATGAGGTCCTTTTTTGTGTTATGTAACACACCCAAAAATCATTGAAACATTTTCCTAGGCTACATTTCTCCGTCATATACTATTCCATAGTGTGGAGTACATTTCTGTGATCTCTAAAATTCTGAAAAAGTTTTAAAAATTTTGTAGGCTTCCATTTCTCAGCCATACAGTGTAACGTGAAAAACAAAACAAATAAATAAGGTCTGATATGTATAGAACCAAAAGAAAGAACAGAACCTCTAAAATATAGCTTTTATTAATAAACTCTAAAAAAAATCTCCAGTCTTCTAGACATATCTATTACAGGATCAGGTCAGGATCCGGTAAAAAAAATCACATATCTTGTCTAAATTACAGATATTTATGATGAAAGATAGGTCTAGGGAAGAGGGCATAATTCTCTGTTTCCCTACCTACCAGCGGAGGTTGGCACCTTATTGGGAAATGTAGTGGTGCCCCAGCTCCACGATGGCTAGCCCTAACTGACCCTGATAGGGATCCCTCAAAAAAAGCTACCACCAACATCCGTAAAGTGCTTAAGTGCAATACAAACAAAAAACATTAAAACAGTTTTCTGGATTAAATTTGATGGTCATCTATACACTTTGGCATTCTTTCTGCGTTCTGTTACTATTATGGTGGAGTAAATTCACAAAAACTGCTTTGATTGCTGCAGGTTACCAATTTTTTTCTTGTATTAAAAACAAACTTCTTTTCAAGAGACCTAACAATTACAAAATGTATAAGGTGTATGTTAAGGGACAGCAAGTGGAAGTGCTGATGATGGTGTCTGCAGATGTCGACGTGGGGCAGATGTGACTACACCTGTTGCTGAAGCACAAGAAACACACTCATCCACAACACATAGGGTTCATGTCCCACTTTGCAGGTAGGCATGCGCGTTAGGTGTTCCCCACGGCCATTTGCAACCTGTGCCATGCAAAGGTCAGCAGGGGCCTGACCACTAAGAATCTAACCACCACCAGCATGATCAGACACATGTCATCTAAGCACCTGGTGGGCTAATTGCCTGGGTCCACGATTGGTGCCATCGGGTGACACCACTGCCTTTTCCCCTGTGCTAGGTTCTTCCCAATTCCCTGTCCAAAACACTGGCACAGATGCCTCCTACCTTGCACATTGTGACCTACCATGATCAGGCACTTCCAAATCCTTTTCCCAACCCAGTGTTCAGCTATCCCTACCCCCCAGGCCTTGGAATGAAAAAAGAAAGTTCCCAACCATCCACCCATGGGCCATAATGCAAATGAGCACATTTCCAGGCTGCTTGCCGTGGAAATGTTGCCATTTAGGCTGGTAGACATGGAGGATTTCCGCCAACCCATAGAGGCAGACATCCCTCGGTACTCGGTCCCCGATTGCCACTTTTCTCCTGGTGTGGCATCTCCGGCTTGTGCCAGCACGTGTCCAGGAACATCACTTGTGCCCTTACCAATGCACTTACTGGCATTGCTCACTTAACAACCGACACATGGACAAGTGCTTGAGACCAGAGAAGCTACATTTCCCTAACAGCCACTAGGTGAACATTGTGGAGGCTGGGGCAGTCATACCCTGGCACAGTGCATATGCTTCCAATGCCAAGGATTACTGGCTCTACTTCTAACAGGGTTTCCTCCCCCTCCTACAGCAGTTCCTGCATCCCCTCCTGTTCCTTGTCATCCTCCATTTCCGATGTGCTATCCCAGAGCACGTCGTCCACATCAGCCGGAAGCTCTGCTCTGCAGCACTGCCTCGGTGAACCGGCAACTGGCTCTGAAGCTAATTTGTTTAAGAGACAAAACCGTGCAATGTGGCAGGGTTACATATAGGAATAATAGTCCAGACAGATCTGTGGGTTTTGCCACTAAACCTTCAACCACGCATGGTCGTGTGTGGTAATGGGCGTAACCTGCTTGGCACAAGTGCTCAACTTGGTAGTTCAGCGGTTTCTGAAAACATACCCAGATTTGCCAGAGCTTCTGGTCAAGGTACACCGCGTCAGCGCCCATTTCCACAAGTCTCCTACAGCCCCTGATGCTCTGGTAGTGCTGTAGCAGCGCATGCAAGTGCCAGCTCACTGACTGGTGGGCAACGTCACCACGCCCTGGAACTCCACACTGCACATGCTGGCAAAGCATTGTGAGCAGAAGAAGGCAGTGGTTGAGTGCCAGCTCCAACATGCCCATCGGTTTTCTGGTCAGCCTCCCACATAACTGAAGAGTGGGCATGGATGTCTGACATTTGTTTGGTTCTCCAAGACTTTGAGGACTCCACAAAAGATGATAAGAGGCAATGATGCTATAGTCAGCGCAACTATGTCGCTTCTCTGCCTACTTAAATATTCACTGATCACAATTAAACATGAAGCTTTGCATGCAGACCAGGTGGGGATGGAGGAAGACTAAAAGAGGGAGATTGTAGCCAGCCCAGCCTCATCTCATCTGCTCAGGGCAGATTGGATAACAATGAGGAGGTGGATGTTGAGGAGGAGGAACAGGAGCTGGAGGCAAGTGCAACACAGGCTAGTAGCCACACAAATTTCGTACCTTTTTTCCTACGTGGATGGGCTGAGAATGGGAATGAGGAGGAAGAGAGGGAGGAGGAGATAGAGAGTCCTCATCATGGTGGAGACAGGGAAGTGTTGGCTGCATGTAGCTTAGCACATATGGCCTACTTTATGTACCGATGCCTTTCCCGTGACCCTTGCGTTACATTCTTCTTGGCCAAAAAAAGAGTACTGGTTGTTCACCCTGCTAGATCCACGCTACAAGGAGAACTTTAAATGTCTTGTGCCTGAGCTGGAGAGGTCTTCTAAAATGGTGCTATACCAGAAAGCCACTGTGGAAAATATGTTGAAAAAAATCCCATCAGACAATGCTTACAGCAGGGGGCAAGCTTCCTTGCCTAACCAAGGAGAAGCCAGGGAGACACAAGTGCCAACTGTGATCCCCACACAAACCTCCACACAGTATAATGGACCCCACATAGTCCTCCACACAGAATAATGAGCTCCACATTGTGCTCCATACAGTGTAATGGTCTCACATAGCCTTCCATACAGCATAATGGCCTTAAATAGCCTTCTATAAAGAATAATGGACTTCACATAGCCCTCCATACAGTATAATGGCCCCCTCATCCAGAAAGTCGACATAGTTGAAAGTACTATGCCAGGCGGTAGTGGGAGGGCGGTGCCGGCGTCGCATTCCAAATATAATCACTCTGTGGGCCAGAGTTTGACATGTGTGATCTAAACCATCCCATTGTACCTCTGGTAGTATGTTTAGGGTGGTTGTCCTGCTGGAAGATAAATCTGCTCACCAGTCACAAGTCTTTTGAAGCCTCTAATAGGTTTTCCTCCAAGATTGCCCTGAATTTAGTTCTATTTATCTTTCCATAAACTCTGATCAACTTCCCTGTCCCTACTGATGAAAATCCTCCTCACAGCTTGATGCTGCCACCACCACATTTACGGTGGGTATATTGTTATCAGGGTGATGTTCAGTGTTAGTTTTCTGACACACAGCATTCTGCATTGAAGCCTAAATGTTCTAGTTTGGACTCATCTGACCAGTGCACTTTATTTCCCATGCTAGCAGTGTCCCCTAGATGGGGTATATAAAAAGAAAGAGAAGCGGGCACCACTCCAATACAAAGATTAGGGATCAACCATTGCATATAAATAATTACTGAACAGAGAGAGAAGATATGCAAACCAATGGGATCCCATTGGTTTGCATATCTTCTCTCCCTGTTCAGTCCCCTAGATGGGGACTGCAAATGGGACTTCTTACAGCTTGCTTTCATATGCTCGACAAAAAGACCAGATTTGTCGAGCATATGACTAATAGTTGTACTATGGACAGATTCTCCCACCTGAGTTGTGGATCTCTGCAGCTCCTCCAGAGTGACCATGGGCCTCTTGGCTGCGTCTCTAACTAGTGTTCTCCTTGCTTGGAATATCAGCTTAAGTGGATGGCCATGTCTTCATAGGTTTCCAGTTGTCTAATACAAGAGTGCTCTTTGAGATGATCAGAGTTTGAGCCATTTTTTTTTTTTAATAATCGTACTCTTCAGCATAACTTTATCCCTGACCGGTCTGGTGTGTTTCTTGGTTTTCATGATACTGTTTGATCCCCATTTTCAAACAAACCTCTGGGGCCTTCATAGAACAGCTGTAGCTATATGGAGAATAAGTTACACACAAGTGGATGCAATTTACTAATTATGTGGCTTCTGGAGGCAATTGGTCACTCAGGATTTTATTTAGAGGCTTCAGACTACAAGGAGCTGACTGCAAATGCATGCCACAATTTTCAGATTTAGAATTTTAAAATAATTTGAAAAACCTTTATCATTTCCTTTACACTTAACAAATACTTGCCACTTTGTGTTAGAATATCACAAAATCTCAATAAAATACATTTAAGTTCGTGGATGTAACGTGAAAAAATGTGGAAAAGTTCTCTGTGTATGAATACTTTTTCAAGGTATGGTATAGATATATCTATATGGATATACAGTACATAGACTTTTTTTCCCTATGTAGAAATCGCAGGAACGTGAGATGTCATCACGGACAGGAGGCAGATCAAGTGTTAACAGGTTTATTT
Organism: Ranitomeya variabilis; assembly: GCF_051348905.1. Classification (NCBI taxonomy): domain Eukaryota; kingdom Metazoa; phylum Chordata; class Amphibia; order Anura; family Dendrobatidae; genus Ranitomeya; species Ranitomeya variabilis. The sequence continues at coordinate 114,281,126 of NC_135232.1, forward strand.
ACAGGGATACTCCACGCAGGGAGGTAAAGAGTTAAACAGTATGAATGGCAAAGTGAAGTGCAACCGTACAAATAACGACATTTCGGTAGCAAGTGGATCAGGAAGTCCTAACACTGCAGCTACTCAGTAGCGCTGGCAACGGCGTGCACAGCGCCTTTTGCAGGATGGTACTGTAGTCATTGGTCTGTCTTCTGGCGGCAGTGGTCGGTCTCCGGTACCTTCCATTGCCCCTTGTCCATATACTGATGTGGCTAACAAAAGCACGGGCCACAGTCCTGTGCGAGACCTACGTGGCTCCTTAAGTATCTTAGCTGGGGTAGTCAGGTAACAAGGGTCAGGACAACTATTCTCTGCCCACTTCAGGGTGCAAGTGTCAGTTCCATGTGTGGTCTCACTTGGGCAGCGCGTGTGCGGTACTCTCGGTCACGTAGTGTATGGTACCCAGTTCTCTGGCAGCCACTGGACACGCACGGCACGTCCCGCTCTCCCTGGTCCCAGCTGTTGGTGGCGGGCGACACTGATCTTCTTGGAGCTGGTGCTCCCGGCTGGAGCTCTACTCTCTGTGGCTGCTGCAACACCCGACTCGGCTCTGCCCCGGCTCTGCTCTGCACAACTCTGCTCTGCACGACTCTGCTCTGGGTTATTGCTGGGCACACTGCTTCCCTCAGCACAGCAGTCTCTGCCCTTCTGATCGACTGCAACCCGCTATGTCACAGCGCCAGTACTCTGTGTTGGGATGGGGAGCAGAGCACACTGCTCACCTGACTGCACGCTGCTCTGCCCTGGAGCCAAACTGCTGTCCTTCACTCACTTTCTCCTTCTCCTCTTCCGCCCCCTCCAACAGCAAGAAACCCCTCCTCTCTAGAGCTTCCCTCAGGCCACAGGGGAAGGTCGGCCTCACTCAGGCTTCCCCCGGGAACAGTGGATGCAGCCTCTAGTTCCGGAACCAGCACGCAGGTACCTGCTGCCTCATCGATCCCCTTACACTCCCCCTTCTATTTTAGCTTGCCATTCCACGGGTGAGGACTCTTCGTACTCCACTACGCTCTTCCGAGGGCCGACAGATGCCCATAATTTTCACGTCCTCTCTTACACATTCTGCCAAAAGAAACGGTCTAGGAGTTGTTCTTCAGTTAAGTCAAGAAATTCTTCCTCTTCATCATCCATAGCTGTCGGAGGCAATGTCTCAGGACCTTCTTCTTTTTCACAGTCTACTACTTCTGTCGGGGGTACCTCAGGGGCATCTTGCAATTCCCCCAATGGATCAGGATCCCTAGAGCTGTCGGGCGGCGAACTTACCACTTCAGGGGACGAGATTAGTGGCCCTTCCTTCTCATAAACGGGAGCTGTAGGAGCTGGCTTCTCAGGAACACATGTTATCTTCTCTCTTGTGTCAGGAGCTTGTGGTGGGCAAAGTAGCGATTAATTCCAGTGGACCACTCGGGCATACGTCCCTTCTTCTCCTGGTCGAATCTCACAGACGGGACCTTCGGATCCAGGTTGGAGTTCCACCAGACTCGCCTCCACGTGCCTGGACAGCGCAGACATCTCACCGTGGACAGTCAACACCTTCCCCATCTCGTCTCGGCCTGCGTCATCATGGCTCTGTCTGGATCTAGGTGCGGCTCCTCTCCTCTCGCCATATCATTTGTCCCAGGGGCGGCATTCTCTCCAATTTTCAGTACCTTTGAAGGGGTGAGTGGTTCTCCATCATTGTTGGTCCCGGGTAGGGCGATTTCTGGACAGGTGTCCCACTCTTTCGCATGGCCAGCAATCACTTCTGCACCTGCCTGGATGGCGCTTCCTTCTGGATCATCGGACTCTGCGGGAAGCATATCCCATCTCCGAACGCTCTTCATTCCACGACCTGGAAGCAAATTTCGGGGCGACTGCTGGGGTACTCCTGATGCTCCACACCTCTCCTCCAACTCCTTCTATCCTTTGCCGTGAATTACCTCGGGGCATGACGCTGGGCTCCAAGACAGCAGCAAGGGCTTTCTTCAGGTCTTCATTCGGGGTGGGTACTCCACAACACTGGACCATCCCTGTCAAGGCTGCAACCCCCTGCTCCTGCTCGTGTATACGTGCTTCGCTCCTCACTTCAGTAAACGTCATGCGCGGGTTTGTACGCAAGTGCTTCCACAAAGCCTGCCTTAACAGCACATCTCGCAAGCCTGTCACCAACTGATCTCACAGCACTAGGTCAGGGGGTCCTACGCCTGCACCATCTTTCTTAATCATGGCAGTGTGGATTTCCTGTAGAACGTTCATATACTGTATCACAGTCTCCCCCACTCTTTGAATACGCCTAAATAAACGCATATGTAACTCCCCTACGTCTGTGGGGTCACCAGGTGTCTCCTCAAGTATGAGCAAATCTTTATCCAGGGTATCTCTCACTTGTGGGGGCCGAAGCATGACAGAGTCCCTGGTCTCCCCATCTAGTGCCATCATAGCCATCTCTGATTCTAGGGCCAAAGTCATGGGATGCATCCTCATCATCCCCCTTATACGTTCAGTCCAACTACAAAGCATTGTGTTATTCCCAGTGAACTTTGGAAGGTTATTTAGCATGGCCCCCAGGGAGATACTGGATCTAGGGCCCCCTCCAACTGCTTAATCTGCCACGTCCGCGCCATTGAACAACATCCTGCCGACTACGTCAAATGTAGAAATTGCAGGAACGTGAGATGTCATCACAGACAGGAGGCAGATCAAGAGTTAACAGTTTTATTTACAAGGGAATACTCCATGCAGGGAGGTAAAGAGTTAAACAGTATGAAAGGCAAAGTAAAGTACAATGGTCCTAACACTGCATCTCCTGCTGCGAACTCAATAGCGCCGGCAACGACGGGCATAGTGCCTTTATCAGGATGGTACTGTAGTCGTTGGTCTGTCTTCTGCTGGCAGTGGTCGGTCTCCGGTACCTTCCACTGCCCTTTGTCCATATACTGATGTGACTAACAAAAGCACGGGCCACAGTCCTGTGCGAGCCCAATGTGGCTCCTTAAGTATCTTAGCTGGGGTAGTCAGGTATTAAGGCTCAGGACAACTATTCTCTGCCCACGTCAGGGCGCAACTGTTAGTCCCGTGTGTGGTCTCTCTTGGGCAGTGCATGTGCAGTAGTCACGGTCACGTAGTGTACAGTACCCGGTTCTCTGGCCATCACTGGACACACACGGCACGTCCCGCTCTCCCTGGTCCCCGCTGTTGGTGGCGGGCAATGCTGATCTGCTTGGCGCTGGTGCTCCCGGCTACTATTTGTGGCTGCTGCAACACCCGGCTCGGCACTGCTCTGTGCACACGGCTCTGCTCTGCACGGCTCTGCTCTGCATGGCTCTGCTCTAGGTTACTACTGGGCACACTGCTTCCCTCAACACAACAGTCTCTGCCCTTCTGATCGACTGCAGTCTGCCCTGTCGCAGCGTCTGTACTCTGTGTCGGGATGGGGAACGGAGCACACAACTCACCTGACTGCGCGCTACTCTGCCCTGGCGCCAAACTGCCTTCCTTCACGTGCTTTCTCCTTCTCCTCTTCTGCCCCCCTCCAACAGCAGGTAGCCCCTCCTCTCTAGAGCTTCCCCCAGGCCACAGTGGGAGGTCTGACTCACTCAGGCTTCTCCCCGGGAACAGTGGTTGCAGCCTCACAAGTTCCAGACCTAGCACACAGGTACCTGCTGCCTCGTCGACTCCCTTACACTTACAGCAGACACAGTGCATTTTCAGCTTTATTCAGGTTGTTATATTTATGGAGATACTGTCTTTTTACATGTTATTACGTTTAACTACTTTTGCACAAAATAAACTTACACCTTGTTTTAATCTTTTTTTTCTTCTCAATATTAACCCCTTTCTGACCTTGGACGGGATAGTACGTCCGAGGTCAGAACCCCCGCTTTGATGCGGACTCCAGTGGTGAGCCCGCATGAAAGCCGGGACATGTCAGCTGTTCTGAACAGCTGACATGCCCGCAATAGTGGCGGGTGAAATCGCGATTCACCTGCTGCTATTAACTAGTTAAATGCCGCTGTCAAACGCTGACAACGGCATTTAACCGGCGCTTCCGGCCATCGAGCCGGAAATGAGCGCTTCGCCGACCCCTGTCACATGATCAGGGGTCAGCGATGCGTCTGCATAGTAACCATAGAGGTCCTTGAGACCTCTATGGTTGCTGATGCCGGATTGCTATGAGCGCCACCCTGTGGTCGGCGCTCATAGCAATGCAGGAATTCAGCTACATAGGAGCATTCTGATTATCGCTCCCATGTAGCTGAGCCGATCGAGTTGTGCCAGCTTCTAGCCTCCCATGGAGGCTATTGAAGCATGGCAAAAGTAAAAAAAAAAAGTTGAAAAAAATAAAAAAAAATATAAAAGTTTAAATCACCCCCCTTTCGCCCCATTCAAAATAAAACAATAAAAAAAATCAAACCTACACATATTTAGTATTGCTGCGTTCAGAATCGCCCGATCTGTCAATAAAAAAAAGGATTAACCTGATCGCTAAATGGCGTAGCGAGAAAAAAAATCTAAATGACAGAATTAAATTTTTTGGGTTGCCGCGACATTGCATTAAAATGCAAATGGGCAATCAAAAGAACGTATCTGCACAAAAGTGGTATCAATAAAAACATCAGCGTGGAATTCAAAAAATAAGCCCTCAACCGACCCCAGATCACGAAAAATGGAGACGCTACAGGTATCGGAAAATGGCGCAATTTTTTATTTTTTTTAGCAAAGTTTGGAATTTTTTTTCACCACTTAGAAAAAGGAGAACCTAGACATGTTTGGTGTCTATGAACTCATAATGTCCTGGAGAATCATATTGACAGGTCAGTTTTAGCATTTAGTGAACCTAGTAAAAAAGCCAAACAAAAAACAAGTGTGGGATTGCACTTTTTTTGCAATTTCACCGCACTTGGAATTTTTTTCCCATTTTCTAGTTCACGGCATGGTAAAATCAATGAAGTTGTTTAAAAGTACAACTCGTTTTGCAAAAAATAAGCCCTCACATGGCCATATTGATGGAAGAATAAAAAAGTTATGGCTCTGGGAAGGAGGGGAGCGAAAAACGAACACGGAAACATGGAAAATCCCAAGGTCATGAAGGGGTTAAAGTCGTAATTTCAGTGAAAACCTGGTTCCTATAGGTTGAAAGCAAAAGTGCATCTTAATAACACAGTTCTTAGTAATACTAGGTAAAATAGCATAAAAGCCATCCCACCGCCGACAAGGTGACTCTGATCAGGATGGTCCTACGCTGTCTAATATTAAAAACCTTACCATGTGTCAGAGTTGACCTCAGTGTGTGAATAAGGGCCTGACTAAAGGTCCAGCTTCCAACCAGTGGACACCAGTCTGGGGAAGCACTTTTGCTTTCCACTTATTTTATCACTGCGGGTTTTTTGCTCATTTTGTTTCTTGTAGATTTTGTATGTTTTGTAGCCAATGTGAACATGCGTTTATGTGCTGCATGTATACCAACTCAAAGCAAGCTCAATTTTTGTGTTTTTCTTATAGGGTGAGCTGCAGTTTTTTTATACTATTTTAAGCATACATATGTAAAAGAGGTCAATTTTCTAGGCCATCAAACCATGTTACGGTACCCTGCTTGTGGATGACACAAGGGCAGACAGTTTAGTGTCAAATAACTTAAATTTTAATCCAAATAGGCTTAATGGTTAAATCCAACAGGTTTTAGCTTTGCCGTTACAATATAGTACAGAGGCCAGGCTTGAGCGGTTTTGTGGCACAGAAGCTTTGCAGTTATAAATACGGTTCTGCGAGAAAATGGTTGCCCCTTTCCTGGTAATATTGCACTGAAAGTGGTCTGCAATGTTGGGGAAAAGCCCTATCATGCCAGGCATCAAGTCTGACCAGAACTAGTATCTAAACTGAGTGTACACTGTGCACAGTGGCTTTCAGGTGAGTTTCTGTGAATTGTTTTATAGCTATCAAGTACAGTGGAATGAAAAAGTGTTTGCCCCTTTCCTGATTTTCTATTCTTTTGCATGTTTGTCACATTTAAATGTTTCAGATCACCAAACAAATTTGAATATTAGACAAAGACAACACAAGTAAACACAAAATGCAGTTTTAAAATGAAGGTCTTTATTATTTAGGGAAAAAGATATCCAAACCTACAGGGCCCTGTGTGAAAAAGTTATTGACTTCCCCCCTCCTTAAAACAGAAATTAACTGTGGTTTATCACATCTTTGTGAAGCGGATTTCAATCAAGAAATCACTTAAATAAGACCTGCCTGACAAAGTGGAGCAGACCAAAAGATTCTCAAAAGCCAGACATCATGCTGCAATCTAAAGAAATTCTGGAACAAATGAGAAATAAAGTAATTAACATCTATCAGTCTGGAAAAGCTTATAAAGCCATTTCTAAAGCTTTGGGACTCCAGTAAAACACAGTGAGAGCCATTATCTACAAATTGCAAAAATATGGAAAAGTGGTAAACCTTCCCAGGAGTGGCCAGCAGACCAAAATCACACCAAGAAAACAGTGATGACTCATCCAAGAGGTCACAAAAGACCCCACAACAACAACCAGAGAACTGCAGGCCTTACTTGACTCAGTTAAGGTACTGAGTTAAGGTACTGAGTTTCACGCCGAAAACCACTGCTGAGTAATAAGAACATAAAGGCTCGTCTCAGTTTTGCCAGAAAACATCTTGATGATCCCCAAGACTTTTGGGAGACTACTCTGTGGATTGAGGAGACAAAAGTTGAACTTTTTGGAAGGTGTATGTACCATTACATCTGGCATAGAAGTAACACAGCATTTCAGAAAAGGAACATCATACCAACAGTATGCTGGTGGTAGTGTGATGGTCTGGGGCTGTTTTGCTGCTTCAGGACCTGGAAGACTTGCTGTGGTAAATGGAACCATAAATTCTGCTGTCTACCAAAAAATAATAAAGGCGAATGTCCAGCCATCTGTTTGTCACTTCAAGCTCAAACGCACTTGGGTTATGAAGCAGGACAATGATTCAAAGCACATCACCAAGTCCACCTCTTAATGGCTTAAGAATAACAAAATTAAAACTTTGAAGTGGCCTAGTCAAAGTCCTGGCCTTAAAAAGGCACTTCTTGCAGGAAAATCCGCCAATGTGGCTAAATTACAATTATGCAAAGATGAGAGAGCCAAAATTCCTCCAGAGAGTTGTAAAAAACTAATTGCCAGTTATCTCAAATGCTGAATTGCAGTTGTTGCTGCAAAGTGTGGCCCAATCAGTTATTAGGTTTAGGGGGCAATCACTTTTTCACACGGGGCCCTATAGGTTTGGATCTATTTTTCCCTTAATAAAGACCTTAATTTAAAAACTGCATGTTGTGTTTATTTGTGTTATCTTTGTCTAATATCTAAATTTGTTTGGTGATCCGAAACATCTAAGTGTGACAAACATGCAAAAGAATAGGAAATCAGGAAGGTGCAAAGACTTTTTCACTTCACTGTACTTGGTAGTTATAAAGAAATTCACAGAATCTGACCTGAAAGCCACTGTGCACACTGTACACTCAGTTCTGGTCAGACTTGATGCTCCGCATGATGAAGCTTTTCCCCAACATTGCAGACCACTTCCAGCGCAATTTTACCGATCACTTTAACCCCTTCCTGACATGTGCCGTACTATTACTGCGCTGCGGGAACTGCGTTCCCGCAAACCGCAGTACTAGTACGGCGCTGCTATTTTCGGTCACCGCGCTGCATCGCGCGGTGACCGGGTGAGGATGGCTGCTGTTTCTAACAGCAGGCCATCCTGGCACGTCACCACGAGGGGCTGATCTGCCCCCCCGCGTCGGCGATCGCTGTGATTGGCTGGTGAACTCTTACCAGCCAATCACAGTAAAGCTGACAATAAAGTTGTTAAAAAAAAAAAAGCATGTGACAGGAGGTGATTGGTGCTGTGTGACGTCGCACAAATCACAGCCATCACAGTAGGTGGGGTAATCGCCACGTCACCTCACCTGATTAACCCCTATGGCGCTGATTGGCTGAACAATAGCTTCTAGCCAATCAGTGCCAAAGGGGTTAATCTAAAATACCGATCACCGCCCTGCACGCCATCTTTCTCTCAGATTTGGCGTGCAGAGCGGTTGTCCAAGCCCCTCTGTCTGACCTGAGTGAAGGAATCCATTGGTGGCCAGTGTGATCAACCCGGCGATCTCCTGCCCTCCTGTGCTGATCTCCTGCTCCAGCTTCATGCTCTGTGCTCTCTGCTGCCATCTGCCTGCTGTGTGAGGCCTGTGATCACAGCAGCAGCAGCACCTCCCCCACCCCTTTCCCCTCCCCCATCCCTGTTCCAGTACCCCCCTCCCCCCCTCTCCAATTGATTTTTTAGCGCTTTTTTTCCTGTGCACGGCGTCCCACACAGAGCATTAGTGCTCTTCCTGTGTCCGCAGCACTTTGATCAGTATCGCTGCTGATCAGAGACTGCGCCACGAGAATTTTTCTTTTTTAGCTAGTTCGTGTAGCGGACTTCGCAGTCTGAGCGAAGTCCATCCCCCCTCCCTGTTCCAGTACCCCCACTCCCTCTCCTCCCCCCAATTGATTTTTTTGCACACTTTTTTGCGCTTTTTTTCCTGTGCGCGGCATCCCGCGCAGAGCATTCGTGCTCTTCCTGTGTCCACAGCGCTTTGATCAGTATCGCTGCTGATCAGAGACTGCGCCACGGGAATTTTTCTTTTGTAGCTAGTTAGTGTAGCGGATTTTGCAGTCTAAGAGACGTCCAAGTTTTTTAGAAAAAAATAATCGGAGTTAGTAAAGTGCAGTTTTAGACATAGCAAAGTAGTGTAGCCGGCATCAGTGTTTGGTGATGTCCCCCCGTCCAATTGAATTTTTAGCGCACTGTTTTGCACTTTTTTTCCTGTGCGTGGCGTCCCGCGCAGAGCATTCGTGCTCTTCCTGTGTCCGCAGCACTTTGATCAGTATCGCTGCTGATCAGAGACTGCGCCACGGGAATTTTTCTTTTTTAGCTAGTCAGTGTAGCGGACTTCGCAGTCTAAGGGCTGTCCCACACGTCCAGATAATTCCGGTACCAGAATAAATCGGTACCGGAGTTATCCGTGTCCGTGTGCCTGGGAACTCACGGAGGCCATACGTGCGGCACACGTGTGGTACCCACTCTGCATGGTGCTGAAGCTGCGATTCATATCTTCCCTGCAGCAGCATTTGCTGCAGAGAAAATATGAAGAATAGTGTGTAAAATAAAGATGTGTCCGCCGCCCCCCCACCCCTTGTGTGCCCCCCCCGCTGGTCAGAAAATACTTACCCGCTCCCTCGCTGCTTCCTGGTCTGGCCGCGGCTTCTCCTGCATGCGGTCACATGGGGCCGATCATTTACAGTCATGAATATGTGGCTCCACCTCCCATAGGGGCGGAGCCGACTATTCATGATTGTAAATGATCGGCCCCACGTGACCGCATACAGTAGGAGGTGCGACCAGACCAGGAAGCAAGGGAGCGGGTAAGTATTTTCTGACCAGCGGGGGGGGGGCGCACAGGGGGTGGGGGGGCGGCGGACACCTAAATCTTTATTTTTAACACTATTCTTCATATTTTCTCTACAGCAAACGCTGCTGCAGGGAAGATATGAATACCGGCTTCAGCACCATGTGGGGGGGACAGCGCTTACTGTAGCGCTGTCTCCTGCACGCACACGGACCCCAGACGGAGAATGTCCGTGTGAGGTCCGTGTTTTACGCGGACCCATTGACTCTATTGGGTCCGTGTAAAACGTGCGCTCCCACGAACACTGACATGTCTCCGTGTTTGGCACACGGAGACACGGTCCGCAAAAAATCAATGACATCTGCAGAGATGCATTGATTTTTATGGGTCTACGTGTGTCAGTGTCTCCGGTACGTGAGGAAACTGTCACCTCACGTACCGGAATCACTGACGTGTGAAACCGGCCTAAGCGACGTCCAAGTTTTTTTAGAAAAAAATAATAGTAGTTAGTACAGCATAGTTTTAGACATAGCAAGGTATCGTTGCCGGCGTCACATCGTTAGTGACGACCGATCTTCTAGAGAAAAAAAATTGTACAGCGTAGTTTTAGTGGTAGCGTGTTAGTACAGTCGGCGTCACAGCCTTAGTGACAACCGATCTTCTTTTAGAAAAAAAAAAAGTACAGAGTAGTTTTATAGGTAGGGAGGTAGCTTTTTTTTTCTTGCATAAAAAGTGCATTAGGGGAGCGTACGTCACATTGTTGGTGACATCCATTTTTCTTTTGTAAAAAAAAAAAGAATTAGTTGCGTCGATTAACTTTTTAGCGAGTGTATTAGCGGAGCATACGTCACATTGTTGGTGACGTCCGTTTTTCTTTTGTAAAAAACAATTTTCGTCGGATAAATTTATAGGGAGGGCATTAGTGTAGTGAACGTCTATTTTTTATACAAACTTTTTTTTAAATCTGATTTTTCTTTCCATTTTTTCATCTACATTTTACCTCTCTACTTCTTTTTTCTCTCTGTTTTGTTATAATAAAGAGTACCCTATACACAAGCCCCACACATTAGGGTATGTTTCCACGGTCAGGAAACGCTGCTTGTTTGACGCTGCGCAGAGCTGCAGCGTCAAACAAGCAGCGTCCAGATGTTCCAGCATAGTGGAGGGGATTTTATGAAATCCCGTCTCCACTATGCGTGGAAACCCGCACGCGGCGGCCCTGCGACTACGGACATGCTGCACGTCTTTTCAGATCGCAGCATGTCCGTACACCTTGCGGGGACGCAGCGTCCCCGCAAGGCATATCACAGGGCGCTATGGGAGAGAGCGATTATCCCGGATGTGAAGAGTTAACACATCCGGCATGATCGCGTCCCAGAAAGGGGGCGGGGCTTAGCGCCGAGCGGCTTCGCCGCTGCGGCGAAACCGCCGGCCATCCTGACCACGGAGACATAGCCTTACACGTGTAAAAGCAACACTTGCATACACATCCCCGGGGTTTGGGAAATAAAATAAAAATGGCCTATTCGTCAACAAGGCGCTATTCACCAGAAGAGGCTTACACCATCCTTGCATCCGACACGGATTCAGCCAGTGAGGAAGATCCCACATTCCTCTATTGCTCCTTCTCATCCTCCTCATCTGGTGAGGAAGGACCCCCAAAAAGGCACCCTAGGACCCAGGCAACTCCTGCAACAATCAATCCCGTATAGATTGCACCCCCCGAAAATTTTCAGCCCGTCATTCCAGATTTCAGCAGCAGCTCAGGAATCCAGTTTGACACCACTGGCCTCACTGAAATTGACTTCTTCAAATTCTTTTTCAGTGAGGAAATAATAAATCTTATGGTGGCCCAGACGAACCAGTATGCCCAGGAATTTTTCACCCAAAATCCCACGTCATCATACGCCAGATGGACCCCCGTAAATGCAGCAGAGATGATGACATTTTGGGGAATTGTGCTGCATATGGGCATAATAAAAAAAAACAGAGATTCGTCAGTACTGGAATACTGATATTCTCTACAGTACACCAGTATTCCGCATGGCCATGACAAGGACAGGATTTGAAGGGATCCAAAGATTTTTGCATTATAGTGATAATGCGCAGTGTCCTCCCCGAGACGATCCTAACTTTGATCGTCTATATAAAGTTCGGCCAGTGGTTGAACACTTCAGCAGAAAATTTGCTGAGTCGTACATACCCCAGAGGGACATCGCTATTGATGAATCTCTCGTTCATTTCAAAGGGAGGCTAAAATTCCGACAATACCTGCCCAGTAAGAGGTCCAGGTACGGAATAAAGCTGTACAAACTGTGCGAGAGTACCTCAGGGTACACCCACAGATTTAGGGTCTACGAGGGGAAGGACACCCAAATTAACCCCCCTGAATGCCCTCCCCATCCTGGGGGTGAGTGGGAAAATTGTGTGGGAATTGCTGCACCCACTGCTGGATAAAGGTTATCACCTCTACATTGACAACTTTTACACCAGCATCCCACTCTTCAAGGCCCACTCTGCCAGAGGTACAGCTGCATGTGGCACTGTGTGAAAAAATCAGCGAGGCCTTCCTAAGCCGCTAATTGGGCAAATGCTGAGAAAAGGGGAAAGCAGAGCCCAATGCAGCGACAACATGCTGGTGGTCAAGTATAAGGACAAAAGGGATGTCCTTATCCTGACCACCATACACCGTGACAACAGCATCCTTGTCAATGTTCGTGGGACCACAGCACATGTCCGAAAGCCAGATTGTATCTTGGATTACAATCGGTACATGGGGGGTGTGGATCTTTCAGATCAGGTCCTCCAACCATACAGTGCCATACGAAAAGCCAAAGTATGGTACAAAAAATTGGCCGTGCACATTGTACAGATGGCACTGTACATTGCTTTTGTGCTGTCCCGATCTGCAGGCAATACGGGGACCTTCCTTCAGTTTCAGGAGGAAATCATCAAGGCCCTAATGTTTGGCACTCGGGGAGGTGAGGGTCCCAGTACTTCTGAATCTGATAGTGCCCGTATTGTCCCAGGTCAACATTTCCCAGGACAGGTTCCCCAAACAGCGAGGACAGGACGATCACAAAAATGGTGCAGAGTATGCTCCAAGACGGGAATCCGAAAGGACACAATTTACCATTGTGAAACATGCTCTGAGAAACCTGGCCTTTGCATTAAGAATTGTTTCAAAGCGTACCACACGTCCACAAATTAATAAAATTAGTTTATACCCTATTGACACAACACTAGTGTTGAGCATTCCGATACCGCAGGTATCGGCCGATACTTGCGGTATCGGAATTCCGATACCGAGATCCGATACTTTTGTGGTATCGGGAATCGGAATCGGAAGTTCCCAGTGTATGGTTCCCAGGGTCTGAAGGCGAGGAAACTCTCCTTCAGGCCCTGGGATCCATATCCATGTAAAAAATAAAGAATTAAAATAAAAAATAGGGATATACTCACCCTCTGACGCGCCCTGGTAGTAACCGGCAGCCTGCTTTGCTTAAAATGAGCGCGTTCAGCACCTTCCATGACGTCACGGCTTCTGATTGGTCGCGTGCCGCTCATGTGACCGCCACGCGACCAATCACAAGCCGTGACGTCATTCTCAGGTCCTAAATTCCTAATTCTAGGAATTTAGGACCTGAGAATGACGTCACGGCTTGTGATTGGTCGCCTGGCGGTCACATGAGCGGCACGCGACCAATCAGATGCCGTGACGTCATGGAAGGCCCTAAACGCGCTCATTTTAAGCAAAGAAGGCTGCCGGTTAACAGCGGTGAGGTGCAGGGGCCTCCGGAGAGGTGAGTATATCAATATTTTTTATTTTAATTCTTTATTTTACACATTATTATGGATCCCAGGGCCTGAAGGAGAGTTTCCTCTCCTTCAGACCCTGGGAACCATCAGGATACCTTCCGATACTTGGTGTCCCATTGACTTGTATTGGTATCGGGTATCGGTATCGGCGATATCCGATACTTTTCGGGTATCGGCCGATACTATCCGATACCGATATTTTCAAGTATCGGACGGTATCGCTCAACACTGCACAACACACTTTTATAAATCTGATGTACCCCGCACATCTTACATATAACACCACATTATAAATTCATACACCAGTAAAACAAAAAGCATTATAATCAATACTATAAAACTATGCCTCTAGATAAATTCATTCAGGGGTGTAGATTCCAAAATGGGGGTCACTTGTGAGGGGTTTCCACTGTTTAGGCACATCAGGGGCTCTGCAAATGCAACATGACGCCTGCAGACCATTCCATCAAAATCTGCAATCCAAAACGTCACTCCTTCCATTCCGAGCCCTGCCGTGCGCACAAACAGTGGTTTTCCCCCACATATGGGGTATCGGCGTATTCAGAAGAAAATGTGCAACAACTTTAGTGGATTATTTTTACCCGTTGCCTTTGTGAAAATAAAAAAATTGGGGCTAAAATATCATTTTTGTGGAGAAAATGTGATTTTTTTTTTTCACGGCTCTACGTTATAAACTTCTGTGAAGCACCTGGGGGTTCAAAGTGCTCACCACACAGCTACATAAGTTCGTTAAAGGGTCTAGTTTCCAAAATGGGGTCACTTGTGGGGGTTTTCCAATGTTTAGGCACATCAGAGGCTCTGCAAATGCAACATGATGCCCGCAGACCATTCCATCAAAGTCTGCAATCAAAACGGCACTCCTTCCATTCTGAGCCCTGCTGTGCGCCAAACAGTGCTTTTCCCCCACATATGGGGTATCAGCGTATTCAGAAGAAAATGTGCAACAACTTTAGTTGGTTTTTTTTCCCGTTACCTTTTTTAAATTAAAAAAATTGGGGCTAAAAGATCATTTTCAGGGCAAAAAATGTTTTTTTTTTTTCACGGCTCTACGTTATAAACTTTTGTGAAGTACCTGGGGGTTCAAAGTGCTCACCACACAGCTACATAAGTTCTTTAAAGGGTCTAGTTTCCAAAATGGGGTCACTTGTGGGGTGTTTCTAATATTTAGGCACATCAGGGGCTCTTCAAACGCTACATGGCGTACACTCAATTCCAGCCAATTTTGCGTTCAAAAAGTCAAAAGGCGCTCCTTCCCTTCCGAGCTCTGCTGTGCGCCCAAACAGTGGTTTTCCCACACATATGGGGTATCGGCATATTCAGGAGAAATTGCTCAACAATGTTAGTGGACTATTTTCTCCTTTTACACTTTTGAAAATAAAAAAATCGTTGCTAAAAGATCATTTTTGTGGCAAAAATGTGATTTTTTTTTTCTTGGCTCTACGTTATAAACTTATTTGAAGCACCTGGGGGTTCAAAGTGCTCACCACACAGCTACATAAGTTCATTAAAGGGTCTAGTTTCCAAAATGGGGTCACTTGTGGGTTTTTTCTAATGTTTAGGCACATCAGGGGCTCTTCAAATGCAAAAGGCGCTCCTTCCCTTCCGAGCCCTAACAGTGGTTTTCCCCCACATATGGAGTATCGGCGTATTCAGGAGAAATTGCTCAACAATGTTAGTGAACCATTTTCTCCTTTTACCCTTGTGAAAATAAACAAATCGATGCCGAATGATCATTTTTGTGACTTAAAAGTTAAATGTTCATTTTTTCCTTCCACATTGCTTCAGCTCCTGTGAAGCACCCGAAGGGATAATAAACTTCTTGAATGTGGTTCTGAGTACCTTGAGGGGTGAAGTTTTTGGAATGGTGTCACTTTTGGGTATTTTCTGTTATATAGACCCCTCAAAGTAACTTAAAAAAATGGTCCCTAAAAAAAATGGTTTCCTAAATTTTATTGAAAAAAATTAAAAATCGCAGGTCATATTTTAACCCTTTTAAAATCCTGACAAAAAATATTTTGGTTCCAAAATTGTGCTGATGTATAGTACACATGTGGGAAATGTTATTTATGAACTAATTTTTGTGACATATCTCTCTGATTTGAGGGCATAAAAATTCAAAGTTCAAAAATTGCAAAATTTTCAAAATTTTCGGCAAATTTCCTTTTTTTAACAAATAAATGCAAGTCAAATTGTATAAATTTTACCACTATCATAAAGTACAATATGTCACGAGAAAACATTCTCAGAATGACCAGGATCCGTTGAAGCGTTTCAGAGTTATGACCTCATAAAGTGACAGTGGTCAGAATTGAAAAAGGTGGCCTGGTCAGGAAGTTGAAAACAGGCTTCGGGGTGAAGGGGTTAATATCTAACATTACTACTTCAGCCAGTTACTCAACAAAAGCCACATATAATAAATACCTCAGATTAGATTACATCATGGATTTCAGTTTTCTCATGGACATGAAAAATACACTGCTTCATATAGGGATTCATCATTCAATCCCATCATGGATCAAACAAGAAGTGTTTGGGAATGGTTTTCCTGATCTTTGATGATGGGATTCTTAGCAGTAAAGGGGTTTTCCATGCTAAACATACATTTTTGCAGCTACTCTAGGTGACGCAGACTGTTGGAATCACAGTGTGCAATATGCACAGTGTCAGGATTCACCTCTACTTACATTTCGAGCAGTCATCTCATATGCAATTTTCATAGTTGTGTTCATGTGCTAACTAACTTTTCCCACTCTCAGTGTTCTCAAATGACATACCTATGGTCAAGCTGCGGCACATCATGCTGGCATTAGAGGGGAATCCTGACAGTTGCAAATACTGTCACACATTGTTGCAGAAATATATGTGCAACCAGGGAAACCATTTTAAATAAGCAGTCCACATGTGGAGCCATAATATACTCATGTACATGAGATGGAATTCCAGTGATAAATCCCTTTCTACTTTCTTTGCTTTCCAGATCTCATAGAACGCAAACCTCCTACATTGTATATTAAACCATTTTATAGATGAACCCATTATGTGCACCACGCAAGTCCACATTGTGAGAGGTTTTATAACACCCCATATTCTTCACTGTGACATGTATAAACCCAACACAAAGTCGTTACCTCTGCGCCTATCTGTGTACAGTCTCCACAATACGGTTCAGGGGTATCACATGTTTATACTAAACATTAAGGGTATGTCTCCACGTTCAGGATTGCATCAGTCTTTGGTCAGGATTTTATGCAAGTTAAATCCTGACCAAAACTGCACCTGAGGTCACTGGCAGGTCACCTGCGGTGTACCTGCGTGTTTTGCTCATAGTAGCAACATGCAGCGTTTTGAAAAAACGCACAACGCATGCGTTTTCGCGGCAAAAACGCATGCGTTTTTAAACGCATAGTGGAGTCTGGATTTCATAAAATCCCATCCACTATGCTGTAACATCTGGACGCTGCGTTTTTGACGCAGCAGAAAAACGCAGCGTCAAAAACGCAGCGTTTCCTGAACGTGGAAACATACCCTAAGACCAGGGATACATTGTGTACAACACAGCTTTGAACGTCAGCGACACAGAGAGATACTGCGTAGATATGTGGCTATCCAGAATAAGAACCTGCTACAAAACAAGCAATGCAAATCAAGGAAAACACTTTCCAGTGTATCCAGAGCAGACAGGTAAGAACTGGCTGCCAGAAGCCGCCCCTGATAACACCGAGGAGCCGTGTTATCGATTTCTGACATCTGCTACTTTAGTATCACATCATGTAACTGTGGGCAATGGAGCGACAACACCTACAGAGATATTCAGCAATGACAAACAATGGGGTCCGATGTGTAGACAGAGAGTAAAGGGGGGACGGTTAGATGATTAGAAGACCCCAACAATCTGTTCACATGTGCAAGAGAACAACTTCTAAACTTATGTTCACGTGAAGACACAAAAGAGCACAATAAGGTCAAAAATACTCTGTTGTAAAAAAAATCACAGTAATGAGCAGGTGCTAGTACTTTATTAGCACTTGCTCATTACTGTGATTTTTTTACAACAGAGTATTTTTGACCTCATTGTGCTCTTTTGTGTCTTCAAGTTTCTTGGTGGTGTGAACATGTTCCTACAGACTTGTTCAATGTGCAAGTAGCCTATGTGTTTCTGGTTCTACTTATGTTCACGTATAGCAGATTTATTGCAAATTTTTCACTGTCACTTTTGATAGGTTTGTGAAAATCTATGCACATGACGCAGAAACCATCCTAGACTGCAGAAGTATGGCATCGATTGTCAAGCACAGAAATTTCTGCAACCTGTAAATACACCCTAATTGTCATAAGTGGGCTCTGATAGAGGCTCCCGAGCCGAACATGTCCCAATACGTCACATGTGCATGCAGTGAAAAATGATTTCCAATAGGTGAAGATGTCCTAAATGAGTGAAATATGGACTAAAATAGATCAATGTCTATCTAGATAAAGGATTTGTCTCAGGGTACTGTCACACTAAACGATTTACCAACGATCACGACCAGCGATACGACCTGGCCGTGATCGTTGGTAAGTGGTTGTGTGGTCGCTGGGGAGCTGTCACACAGACGGCTCTCCAGCGACCAACGATGCCGAGGTCCCCGGGTAACCAGGGTAAACATTGGGTTACTAAGCGCAGGGCTGCGGTTAGTAACCCGATGTTTACCGTGGTTACCAGCGTAAAAGTAAAAAAAAAAAAAACAGTACATACTCACATTCCGGTGTCCGTCCCCCGGCGTTCTGCTTCTCTGCACTGTCTGTGCCAGCCGGAAAGCACAGCGGTGATGTCACCGCTGTGCTCGCTTTCCAGCCGGCGCTCACAATGCAGAGAAGCAGAACGCCGGGGGACGGACACCGGAATGTGAGTATGTACTGTTTGTTTTTTTTTACTTTTACGCTGGTAACCACGGTAAACATCGGGTTACTAAGCGCAGCCCTGCGCTTAGTAACCCGATGTTTACCTTGGTTACAAGCGAACGCATCGCTGGATCGCTGTCACACACAACGATCCAGCGATGACAGCGGGAGATCCAGCGACGAAAGAAAGTTCCAAACGATCTGCTACGACGTACGATTCTCAGCAGGGTCCCTGATCGCTGCTTCGTGTCAGACACAGCGATATCGTATGGATATCGCTGGAACGTCACGGATTGTACCGTCGTAGCGATCAAAATGGCACTGTGTGACAGTACCCTCAGGATCCTATGTTGATGAGCTCACTGCTTCCCTACTTGGGGCCATTGTGCTCCTGATGATTGACCGGGCCAGTAACATGGCTGAGAACTCTCTGCTGCTTGAAGCTTTGTCTCTGCAGCACCAGAGGTCTGCTATCCGCTGTTTTAATTGGCTAGCACTCAGACAAATGTTATTCTAGGGGGCAGTAAGTTTTTTCTCATACCATCTTGGCATAGGAAAAAAAATTGCAGCATTCTACAGTTAGTTTGCAGAGCAAATCGGATGCCACTCACCATTCAGGTCTATGGGGGGGGGGGGATCAGTTGACTGCACTTGGATGACATCTGAGTGCAGTCTGATTTCCACAGACTGAAACAATGGAGAAGATGGAGAAATTTTGTTCTCCTCACCTGTGCTATGGTTCTCTCATCCGAGAGAATCGGATCACACTAGGCTGACACGCTGTTCAAACTCAGATCAGAATGCCATTGCAATACCAGATTCTCTCAGATGAGAGAATATACGACACCGATGCTGGATGGATCCAGTCATTCTTCCAGCTTCGCGAGCTGTAACCTATAAGATTAAAAATATGTCCATTTTTGAAAATAATAAGAGCTAAATTGCATAGTTGCTTTCTTATACAAGCACTTTGCAATTTTACATATAAATCCCCTTAATGACAGCCAATACGACTTTTTACGGACCTGAGATATACGAGAATATCCTCCCCATACAGGTAACAATCCAGCAGCTGTCAGCTGTACACTATAGCTGACAACTTGCTGCATCAGCCACGATCAGTGTTGTCATCGTCCCAATCTGTTTAACCCCTTAGATGCAGTCAATAGTGAATACAGCATCTAAATGGCTGACAGAGTGTGGGGGCTTCCTATTCAACCCCGTTGGCACCCAGAGATCATGATTGTGTGGTCCTGATGTTTGCCATGGCAGTTAACGACCAAATACCGGCCTTAGAGTCTGCCAGCTATAGTGACCTGTTCAGAAGTTATCAACATTTAAAAATACACTTTTTCATTCCTGTTATGCCAATTTGCAATAATTCCTGAAAAAGCACCTGAAGGGTTAATAAACTACCTGAAAGCAATTTTGAATACATTGAAGGGTGCGGTTTTTAAACTGGTATCACTTTTGGGGGTTTCCAATATATAGGACCCACAAAGTCACTTCCAAACTGAACAGGTCCCTAAAAAAATAAGTTTTGTAAATTTCCTTGAAAAAATGAAAAATGACTGCTATATTATTAATCCTTCTGAAATGCTAACAAAATAAAACAAGATTTCAAAAATGGTGCCAATGTAAAGCAAGTATGAGGGAAATGTTATTTATTTATTGTTTTTGTGCGGTATGACTGTTTGGATTAAACCGATAATCATTTAAAAATTGAAAATTGCAAATTTTTTAAAAATTTGGTCAAATTTCTGATATTTTTATAGCAAAATGTAAAACAGATCAACTTAAATTTACCATTATCATAAAGTATAATGTGTCACGAAAAAAACACTCTCAAAATCACTGGGATATTTTGATACAGGAAAGATATATATCTTGGTACCATGTTAGGGATATGTTGAATCATTCCAGAGTTATTACTACATAAAGCGACAGACGTGAGATTTAGAAAAAAAATTGGCCCGGTTACTAAGGAGTTAAAAAGAGACAACCCTGTAAGATAAAACTCTGCCACCACTGTGTCCAAACAAGCCTGTTATGTAACTGATTAGATGGTCCGGTTATGTCACCCAACAACAATTAGAAGTAATTATAGGTGTTGGGTGTAATTACAGCATGTATCCATAACAAGATAATTATTTTTATTTTTTTTATCAGTTTTCTGTACCAGGTACTTGTAAAGTCTAAGGGTCAAATTGAGGAGTCATTAGTAATTAGTTTTCCGATTGTTACATGGAGATCTGAGTCAACAAAGAGGCAAGAGTCAGAAAAATAAGTCTAAAAGAAAACTGCATTAATATTACTTTCAGCAAAAAATTGACAAAGTATCAGGCAAATATATACACCTAAACATTTATCCAAAAGAGAAAAGCTATAAAGCATAGCAAAGTGTATACTCCAAGAAGAAAACGCTTTAAGCAAGGGCTATATATATATATATATATATATATATATATATATATATACACACTGCTCAAAAAAATAAAGGGAACACTTAGACAACAGAATATAACTCCAAATAAATCAAACTTCTGTGAAATCAAACTGTCCACTTAGTCTTCTTTCACACATCCGTCGGCAGGTGGCCGTCAGAATGCATTGATGCGACGTATTGACGGCTGTCTTAAAAAGTGAAAAACAGATGTAACACATCCAGTTTCCTGACGGATGCGTCGAATTAGGCACTGCCAGAATTTGAATGTATAAAAGAGAGAGAGAGAGGGAGAGAGAGATTTTCCCTTGACTAGAAATAGGCTTCCATTATAGCCGACGACGGGCAGCGCAGGACCCGTTGCTGAGCGATTTTACGACGTGCAGAAAAAACGTTCCTCTGAACGTTTTCTCTGCCCGAAGGACAGCAATTTTCCGGCGTATCCAGTGCACGACGGATGAAACGGATGGCCATCCGTCACTGATAGAAGTCTATGGGAAAAAACAGGATCCAGCAGAAAAATTTGCTGGATCCTGTTTTTTCAAAAATCAACGGATTTCAACGAGACATAAAAGACGGAAGTGTGAAAGAGGCCTTAGGCCTCTTTCACACTTCCGTCTTTTTCCTCCCGTCGAAATCCGCCCCACTTTTCGGTTTTTGAATTTCCACAAAAATTTAAAATAACCAATAAATTTCGTTCAACTTCACAATTGTGCTCCACTTGTTGATTCTTCACCAAAAATTTACATTTGCTATCTTTGTGTTTGAAGCATGATATGTGGGAAAAGGATGAAAAGTTCCAGGGGCCCGAATACTTTCGCAAGGCACTATATATATATACTGCTAAAAAAAATAAAGGCAACACTAAAATCCCGTATCCTAGATATCACTGAATCAAATATTCCAGTTGTAAACCTTTATTCATTACGTAGTGGAATGTATTGAGAACAATAAAACCTAAAAATGGTCAACGTAAATCACAACTAATATCCCACGGAGGTCTGGAGTTGGAATGACGCTTAAAATCAAAGTGGAAAATGAAGTTACAGGCTAATCCAACTTCAGTGGAAATGCTTCAAGACAAGGAAATGATGCTCAGTAGTGTGTGTGGCCTTTCTAACAGTTTGTGCAGATACATGCACATTTGTGGCCTGCTGGAGGTAATTTTGCAGGGCTCTGGCAGTGCTCCTCCTGTTCCTTCTTGCACAGTGGCTAAGATAGCGGTGCTGCTGCTGGGTTGTTGCCCTCCTACGGCCCCCTCCACATCTCCTGGTGTACTGGCCTATCTCCTGGTAGTGCCTCCAGCCTCTGGACACTACGCTGACAGACACAGCAAACCTTCATGCCACAGCTCTCATTGATGTGCCATCCTGGATGAGCTGCACTACCTGAGCGACTTGTGTGGGTTGTAAAGTCTATCTCATGCTACTACGAGTGTGAAAGCACAACCAACATTCAAAAGAGACCAAAACATCAGCCAGAAAGCATTGGTACTGAGATGTGGTCTGTGGTTCCCACCTGCAGAACCACTCCTTTATTGAGTGTGTCTTGATAATTGCCAATAATTTCCATGTGTTGTCTATTCCATTTGCACAACAACATGTGAAACTGATTGTCAGTGTTGCCTCCTAAGTGGACAGTTTGATTTCACAGAAGTTTGATTCACCTGGAGTTATATTCTGTTGTTTAAGTGTTTGCTTTTTTTTGAGCAGTGTGTATATATATATATATATATATTATATATATATATATATATATATATATATATATATATATATATATATATATATACACACACACACATACACACAATATTTTATTAAACATACAAAGTATAAAACATATAAAATAGTTCTCATATTCGTTGTAACAGTGTCTGACCAATTTTCTGGCCTGGCCAGGTGTATTCTAGTTTATGGGTATTTTTATTGTAATAGAAATAAAAGCTAATTTTTAAAAGCTATAATTTTTTCTTTGTGAGCCAATTGTTCTATATACCCATCTACCACGTATTGATGTCTGAGTAAGGTACATGCGATTCAACATATGATGGCAATTTATTCAGCAACATGGAATCGCATACATCCCGAGGTACTTCCCTGATGAGTTGTGACAAAACGCGTCGGGAGAAGAGAGGCTTAAAAAGGAAAAGAGTCCATCGTCGATTACTAGGAGGGAATACAGGAGCCGGGGATATACACCGCCACCAAAATTGGGTGAGACCTTTCCTTGTATTCTGAAAATGTTGCATTGATTTATACATGCATTATTAAGAGAGTTTAAAGAGAGTTACAGAGTTGGACATAACTATGGAGAAAACTGATATATGAGTAAACACTGCCCTACTAATGTCCAAAGACTCCCCTCTCTATGTTTGCCATACTATGAATACCTGTGTATACGTGCTGCACAGCGACCTATGAAGGTATAGGTTGCAGCCTTAACCCAGGGTCCACTAGAGGCATACAGATCTGATTGCGGTGGTCAAGCCATTTTTTATGCAATTTCTGTATTATGCTGATAGAGATACGAATGTATGATCTCATTGCGGAAAGCGTGATATGAATGGCAGTCATATCCAGTAGCCAGGTATGCAATATTATAGCCCTTATTTTCGTACCTAGGTACCTAGGTGGATTTCACACACAACTGTGCTTTATAGATCCTTATCCATCCTGATATTTACATAATCAGAGTGTACTGGCATAATAGATAGTCACTGTGCTGCTTGGACATTAGCACAGTTACCCAACTAGGATAGAAGGGACTGAATTCATTCTTGTGTGTGAATACCACTGAGTATTTGGTTTGAACTTTAGTCAGTTTTGTATTTTAAAGTTTTATAATAAAGTATATTAATTTTATTCCAATACGCTACTCGTTGACAAACTTAATTGGAATTACCATCTGCTAATTTCAAAGTGTCAGACAAAGTCTAACAAATTCACAGAAACCAAACCTTATATTTTCAGCATGCAATAGGCGGATGGCTGGAATTCAAAATGTGGAACAAAAACATACAAAAGAATGCAAATTAGCACTTTAACCCCTTCCTTTCCACCAAGATCTGTGACGGTGCAAGCTGTTACCCCACCAATCATACAGTGGTGGCTTATCATTGTGATATACCATCATTTTTTCAGATATCCCTGCAGCTAAAATTTTTAACTGATAATATTCAAAGTGACCACAGTGCTCAGTTACTAGTTGTATACAAGTTCAGCAGAGCATAGTCACACCGCAGATGATACAGGACAATATATTATTAAAGGGACTGTCAGCACAGAATGGGGGTTCAAACCAAGTACAGGCACCCGGTGCTTCACTGCGGAGCCAATTATTTAAGGGCACCTTCCTACCTGATTGTTTTCCTTGCATCTCTGCTTTGTGAAGCCAGAATTGACAATCAAATAAGGGGGGTCGAGATTGAAGGAAAACAAGCGGATGGGAAGGTGAATTTAAATAATTGCCCCCATGAAGACTGAGGGGCAGGACTTAGTATGAACAGTCATTCTGTGCTGACAGAGTTGTTTTAAATGAGGGGACTCAAAGCTGAATGATTTGAATTACTTTTCCTTTCTTCTCCATCCAACCCGGACCTCCTAGCAACTGCAGAGTTTGCTATCTAGACATCTATGGCCCCTTACTTCTGCAGCAACACACAAACCTTTAACACCGACATACAGATTCTTCTACAATACAAGTGCCCCCAGTGCTGCACCTAATCAGATGCCCAGTGCTACCGAGTAATGCTGGACTATGGGAAGACAAAATCCGGGAGTAACCTGAAAATGTTGCACTGCTTGGCAAACTTTTGAGCGGCAAAATTAGATCAGATGTCAGACCACTCAGTTGTTTTTTTTAGAGAGACCACAGAACATACCCCTAAGTTATGAGAGAGCAGATCAAATCCCAAAGTGAATTAGATCCCAGAAAGAATCTGATGCATTAATTGCAATAACTTATAGTTCCTTGCTCTTCAGGACTCTTCTGCTCCATGGGCTGCCTCCCACAAGAAAATAGTAAATTATTGAAGCCAGCTGTTTCTACCTCTCTCATTCTTCTGTCAATGTTGCCTTGTGAGGACTTAATGACATGTAAACCTTAGAGTCCTGATAGATTTGTTCTCATGTTCTGTTTGCATTTATCAGCACTCCCATCTTGCTTAAGTTTTTGCTGCCAATAGTCAGAGACATACCCTACAGCAGCCTCAAGGACCACACAGTCCTTGAGGCTGCTGTAGGGTATGTCTTATAGGACTCTACTGTGTATTCAAGATTTTCTTTTCATTAAATCTTAGAAATTACTCACCAACAGTAACGTGAAATTGTCCGTTTGATTGTGTCGGAGGTTCTTCTTCATTAACCAGATCATCATGGCTTTGACGACGAGTTTTCTTTTTTATATGACCCATCACAAAAGAACCCAATCCAATCAGAATAATCACAGGTCCCAAAATCTGAAGAGACAGGAGTCCACATGTTCTAGTTTGTGAGATTGGGCCGGTAATATTTTGATCTGGAAAAGATTCTTTACAACCAGGTATCCAGGCACCCAAAATACTGACAAGTATTCCACAAGTCACCAACAAAAAGCCAAATATTAAACACTGAAAAAATTGGCGACTTTCTCCAAAGAGAAAAAAACGGTCCGGATCTGTTTCTCCCTCCGGTAATGGCCTTCTAGAGGCCTCAAATCTTGCTCTAGATTTTGCCAACACAACAGAAGCCAGTCCCAACACAGAAAGTGAAGGTCCCACTATTTTAAAAGTCGTGGAGCAGTAATTTAGGACACCAACTTTACACGCCTGGAACACATAGAGCGATAAAAGGAATCCAGCACAAAAGAGGGTCCCTCCAAATATATACATAAAGAATATAAGCCTGCTGATTGCGGCAGAACTGCTTGTCGCATGCCTGAAGCAATGTGAGGTCTCCATTTCAGGTTTGGTCACCTTCCTCCAAAGAGAAGGGATCTGTTGGAAAAATGATTAGAAAGAAATTAAAAATGGAAGGTCCTAGAATTACAACTATAGGATAGGTTATAGGTTTTTGATGTCTGGGTGTCCCACCGATTGGCTGCCCACCAATCAAGAGAATAGGGTCCTTTATGCCCCATTTGAATAGTAGTTGCTCATGCTCACTGCAGCTCCAATTATTGTCTATGGTGAGGGAGATCTACAGTTGCATCTCACAAAATTAGAATATCATTAAAAAGTTAATTTATTTAAGTTCTTCAATACAAAAAGTGAAACTCATATATTACATAGAATGATTACAAACAGAGTGATCTATTTCAAGTGTTTATTTCTGTTAATGTTGATAATTATGGCTTACAGCCAATGAAAACCCAAAAGTCATTATCTCAGTAAATTAGAATACTTTAAAACACCAGCTTGAAAAAAATGATTTTAACATCTGAAATGTTGGCCTACTGAAATGTATGTTCAGTAACTGCACTCACTACTTGGTCAGGGCTCCTTTTGCATCAATTACTGCATCAATGCGGCGTGACATTAACAGAAATAAACACTTGAAACAGATCACTCTGTAATTACTCTATATAATATATGAGTTTTACTTTTTGTATTGAAGAACTGAAATAAAATTAACTTTTTGATGATATTCTAATTTTGTAAGATGCATCTGTACAAGTACAGCTCTTACTACCAGTGATGGATTTCCCAGCGATCAGTTACAGATCATCGATCCTGTGAATAAGTGAAAAGCTGAAATTGTACAACACACCTGTAATAGTTGTTTCATACAATTAAAGGGTTATTCCCCAAATCACAAGTTATCTGCAATCCACAGAATAGGATATAACTTGTTGATCTCAGCGTTTAGACTTTTAGGACCACAGTGACTCCGAGATCAGGGTCTTGAATCCCCAAGAATGGGGCTCTGCAGCCTCATCTTGAATGGAACGGTGACATGCATACTCAATCTCTGCTCTATTCATTGCCTATGGGATGTCAGGGAAAGCAGAGCACATTACCACTGAAAATGAATGGTGCGGATGCCGAGCATGTGCACCCCCACGCTACTCAAGACAAGGTTCCAGAGATCCCATCACCGGGATGCCCCATCAGTCTACAAATTATCCCGCATACTAGGTATATGGATCTCTAAAGTCCTCTGTGTTTAACAGCATGCTAAAATCCAAAATCCAGAGTTGTTCATGAACTGGATTTCCAGGACAAAAAGGTTTAGCATTTGTGGACTTTAGTTAATGAGCTCCTCGATACCATGAATCTAGGCGGCGGCAACATCAGGAGCTGATGTAAACTGTAATGTAAGGGTATGTATTGTTATATGAAACAAGTCACTGACATTTCCACTTGGATTCTTGGATTATGTACACAATGAAGCAAAAGCTTAATCTACAAATCTATTTCCTGCAGGAATGTAATGTAACACGAACAACAGAGGTGATACAAGACCGAGGTACAGTAAACTGACAAGGGCCTCCATAGATCTAGCCCTGCACAGCAATGTCACTGCCATGTCCTACATATCACATATTAGCATATGGTCAGTATTCTGCATCAGTGTTTGTATGCCAAAACCAGCAGTGCAGCTTGCACAGAAAAACATTTAATGAAAGATTGTCTCTAGTGATGAGCGAATATACGTGGGAATCCCCACATGTACTTATGCTGGCTAACAGATGTAAATCATTCAGCTGCGGCAAGAAAAACTAAATCTCCGAGCACTAAAAAATACTCGGAGGACCCCCGAGCATGCTCGAGAAATCTCGAGTAACGAGTATATTCGCTCATCTCTAATTGTCTTCTGTTCTGTGTTTTGTATACTCTCCTAGTTTTGGCATAGAAATACTGATGGAACACTGATCAAAAATACTTGTGTGTGAATAAAGTCTTTGCGACAGAGATGTAATAGTATTTTTAATGGGTTAACTTGGGTCACATTGTTAAGAAACCAAAAGTCTCCTAATTCCTTTGGTTTATTAAAACATATTTCTGACTATTGAATAGACCACAAAAGGGATTGGGGTCCGCTACAGTTCTACATACTGCTCAGCGCCAGAGTTGGACTATGCTCCCGTTTTATAGTTCGTTACCAGAATATGGCTGTTTCAGGCATTTACTATAAGGTTGCAAAATCCAAATTCCTGCGGTTGTACCTGATCACCAAAGTACCTGAAGGTAAGGTGGAACCGCAGGTAATCAGTGCATCATGGTGGTAAATACTAACCTTAAAATGAGGCTTTATTATGCCCCTGTGACACTTTATGTTCTGTATCTGCAATTTTTCAGAAAGACACTAATGTTCTGATAAAAACTTTAAACCGTAATAATAATAATCCAGTACACCAAATACTGCAGCATCCTATGTAATTTATTCTCCATACACCATGAGATTCCTAATACTTGGCACAAAGTTATAAGAGGAGCCACCTTACCCGCTAGAAAATGCACAGTTCTAGTACAATCACATGTAACATTTGGCTGCAGAATTCAACATTCCATAAGATATCTGAGACAGACAGCACAGTATATCTGTGTCGCAGCATGGCTCAGGGTAAAGGGCACATATCAAGTGAAGTTTTGCCAAACGACTGGCTTTTGTTTTTCCTCTGCGAACAGTAAATGGTTCCTGGTTCAGGACAGACCTTATATCCCAGGACTTGTGCTGTGCTGAAATGAACCAGGTGTTGATCATTAAACAGGAACCAAGTAGAAAATGTGTGATCCCCTCTTACCTGAGGTGAACGCTCCGCACCCTGCAGTAGAGGTGGGCAGTGACGCCTGATCACAGCAGAACTGCTGCACAGGGTGTGTGACGGGCGCTCCCCACCCACAGACCAATAGCACAGCCAGGTGCACCTGAATCACCTGTCACCTGGGTGGTGCAAGCAGTACAATAAAACCAGTGTAAGCTGTCATAACGCATCCGTCAGCCATAAAGGAGACAAGTGACATGCAAGAGCCTGAATGCAAGGCTTATGGGCTGTAGCGATTCATGGCCAAGCCTGTATGTTATCCAGGAGAGAAGGAGAAATGGTCTATCTTTTCAGTAAACGTGCAATGTCAGCCAGGATTACAGTTTGATTCGTGATTTCCGTTCCCATAGTGCCTACATTAGGCCACGTTCACACGCTCAGTAGTTGGTGATTTTTTTTACCATAGTATTTATAAGCCAAAACCAGGAGTGGGTGATAAATACAGAAGTGGTGCATATGTTTCTATTACACTTTTCCTATGATTGTTCCACTCCTGGTTTTGGCTTACAAATACTGAGGTAAAATACTGACCAAATACTGCTGGTGTGACCGTAGCCTTAGTGGCGTACATATTATAGAAGGCACATCGCGTACATATTATACAAGGCACATCGCGTTCATATTATACAAGGTACATCGCAAGCAATATTTCATCGTGGAGTTCTAACCTAGGCCTCTTCCTGGTATATGACTCTATGGTGTCATAGGCCACCGTACTAAATTACCATGGTGTCATAGGCCACCATACGAAACCACCATGGGGTCATAGGACACCATACTAAACCACAATCATGTCATAGGTCACCATACTAAACCACAATGATGTCATAGGCCACCATACTAAACCACCATGATGTCATAAGCCACCATACTAAACCATGATCTCATAAGCTACAATACTAAACCACCATGGTGTT
Organism: Ranitomeya variabilis; assembly: GCF_051348905.1. Classification (NCBI taxonomy): domain Eukaryota; kingdom Metazoa; phylum Chordata; class Amphibia; order Anura; family Dendrobatidae; genus Ranitomeya; species Ranitomeya variabilis. The sequence continues at coordinate 114,310,410 of NC_135232.1, forward strand.
ATAGGCCGGCCACCATACTAACCTACCATGGTGTCATAGGCCACCATACTAAACCACCATGGGGGTCATAGGCCACCGTACTAAACCACCAAGGGGTCATAGGCCACAATACTAAGCCACCATGGGGTCATAGGCCACTGTACTAAACCACCATGTGGTCATAGGCCACAATACTAAACCACCATAGGGTCATAGGCCACCGTACTAAATAGAGCCTATATTGTTGTCCTTATCACTGGTCAAGATATGGGACACGGACGTTCCCACAGCTGCTCGCCTCCACTATCTATGCCCATTACAGTCAGACGCACAATTTTGCAAGTGATACTTTTCTCCTACAACATCATGCAGTCTTTTAACAATCAATGTAAAATATATTCATTGCTGTTTTTTATCCCCCACTTCAGGTTTTCAAAAAATGGCTGGTAGGAAAAATAAAAATTGCAGGTCAGTTTAAAGTGTCACTTGATGAGAAATGCTCCAGGCTAGGTTCTGTCCAATCAGAAGGCTGCAAAAAAACAAAACAAAAAAACAATTCAAGAAAAAAAAAAATATTCTAAAACTCTTCAAAAATATGTTCATTTTTTTCCGAGCAGAAACTGAGCGGAAACTCCTTTTGAGGAGTTTTGCATTTTTGATGAGGATTCTGAGAGCTTCTGCACCAAAAACTCCTGAAGCAGTTCCCCCTAGAAATGTTTTTTTCGTTGTGGTCAAAACCATGTGCAAATACTCTTAGAGCTAATTTGTCACCAGAATTCACACTCTTAACTGCATACATTTTTAAATGGCTTTCTTAAACCTGATGAGGCTGGTGTACTAATGGGGAAATACATTTCAGAATAAATAGATAATTGTGATGTTAAAGTGTTATCTGGCCTTAGGCTAAACATCTGCAGTCACTTTATGGAAAAGTATAATAGAAAAGTCACCACTTGTGTATTTTTCACCCGATCTTGGTTTTAGCTTACAAATACTGAACATGTGAATGTGGCCAAAACTTTCAGAAAGTATTATATAGTTGTTCTGACATGGATTTTCATAGTACATAAACCCGCCTCATCAGGTCTAGAAGTCCTATGTTATAATCTATGTAATTTGTATTGGTGACCGGTAAAGACGAGTGAATCTCCCAGAATTCAAATTGGACAATTTACTTACGTTTAGCTGACAGCTTGGCCTTGGTCCAAATCGAAACTGCCCTGATTGCCATGAGATGATGGAAGGGGTTAAAAAAAAGTATATTCTTCTGTTCTTACCTTGCCTCCGCAACTCGCTGGTCTGCCTTGTCGGTCTTCTGTTCTTCCATCTCCCCATTCCAGTACTCAGCCCAATCATTGGCTTCAGTATCAGAATGGTGCACCAGACGAAGGGAGGACTGGGGTGGAGGACCAGGGAGCTGCCAAGGTAGGGTAAAAACAGCTGAGGAAATGTTTTTTCTCTTAACCCTTCCCATCACACAAAAGAAGTGGCTGTGATTTTACGGGATTTGTGAAAATCAAATCCCAATATATTGGGACTCTGGCAAATCTGAATTTTTCAGGAAATTTCAAACAAATTCAATTTGTTACCAATCAGTTCACTCATTGCTTGTGGCCAGCATTATCCAGGAATAGTAAAAAAAATGCTTTTTGCCAAAAATAAAACCCAGCACTTTTATCTGAAAACACCTAGGACCACTGAGCAACAATCCAGTTCTTTTTTCTCCTTGGCCGAGGTAAGATGCTTCTTGCATTGTCTATTGGTCATGAGTGACTTGACACAAGGAATGTGACACTTGTAGCCCATGTCCTGGATATGTCTGTGTGTGGTGGCTCTTGATGCAATGACTCCAGCAGCAGTCCACTCCTTGTGAATCTCCCCCAAATTTTTGATTGGCCTTTTCTTAACAATCCTTTCAAGGCTGCGGTTATCCCGGTTGCTTGTGCACCTTTTTCTACCACACTTTTTCCTTCCACTCAACTTTCCATTAATATACTTGGATACAGCACTCTGTGAACAGCCAGCTTCTATAGCAATGACCTCTTGTGGCTTACCCTCCTTGTGGAGTGTCAATGACTGCCTTCTGGACATCAGTCAAGTCAGCAGTCTTCACCATGATTGTGGAACCTATTGAAACAGACTAAGGGACCTTTTTAAACAGGGTTTTTTTGTTAATTATTCTAATTTACCGAGATAATGACATTTGGGTTTTCATTGGCTGTAAGCCATAATCATCAACGTTAACAGAAATAAACACTTGAAATAGATCAATGACTCTATATAATATATGAGTTTCACTTTTTGTATTGAAGAACTGAAATAAATGAACTTTTTGATGATATTCTAATTTTGTGAGAAGCACCTGTATATTCGGGAGTCTCTGTGTTATGGTCTTGTCTTCAAAGTTACCTACTTTTTGCATTAGCTATGTAAGAGGGTGGTGCTGTTATGGACAGTAACACGCTGCCACTTTAAGAGACAGCACCCCCTTGTCTGGTGTGATGGAATGTCCTGCTTCCCCCTTCTATAGGCTGTGAAGATGAACTGCCCTAGAATTAGGGGAGGAGTTGAGCCTGAACTGTGTGGGTGAGCTGAAGCTGCTAGAGAGAACTGTGTGCTGTTTGCTACCTACAAGAAAGATCCGACAGCCTGGGACGTAGTGTACTTGTGAAATTTGCAAGACTTTTCCGGGTACAGCAAAGGTGGCTGTTCTGTGCTAGCTTGTGAAGCCACGAAGATACTGAGAAAGGGACTTACAGTTTCCAGAAGCATCCCTAGGATCCAGAAGCAAGGAGAAGACCACGCTTCACAGAGCTGACAGAAAGCCGTGCGCACCGCCATATTAGACTGCTGGGGGCCACCCTGGGACTGGACCTGAGTCCCCAACATCACCGTGAGTCTGTTTCCTGTTTGGTGGACCTGTTAGGGCCTAGTGTAGGCTTCAGTAGTCAGTACACGGGAGCTGTGTGGCCTGCTTAGTAAGGGCCAGGGAGGTTATACGTAGAGTAGCATCGCTATTTGTGCATTGTTTAAAGTTGCTTGTGAGACATTTTCTGAGTCTGTAATAGTTGGAGCACCGTGCTATTTTACGGACAAGATAAAGTTTATAACTCTTGTAAAGTGTCTCTTGCCATTGCATACCCGTTTACATCTTCCTCACCCACTTCATTCCTTGCCTCCCAATAAATCTACCCTTTGTTGTTTGCACCTCATCTTGTGTACAGTAGTCTTCCTGCACCGTGGTGGCCCCCCGGCCATTGCTTCAAGTGGCGCTGCGAGCAGGGTACTCTCACCAAGATGGAGGCAGCAGACAGCAATGGCGGGAATGCTAATGTTAATGGAGATGCCATAGGCATTGGTGGAACCCCTGCAAGGACACTCCCTATGGGCACCATATTTAGTGTGCTACCAAAGTTTGACGGCAAGAATATGCCACTGTCCGACTGGGTGTCCCAGCTGCAAAGCACCCTGAGGATTTATAACATCAGCCCAGACCTTGAAGTGGACATTGCGTTAACTGCCCTAGAAGGGGAAGCCCGTAGAAACATCTGCCTACAACCAGAACTCACCCGCAGTACCCTGAAGGAGCTAGTGAAGTTCCTGGAAGAGATCTACGGCGAGACTGCTAGCGCCGGACACCTTCGCGCCAAATTTTTCTCTAGGCTGCAGCGGGAAGAAGAAGGAATTTCTCAGTATGCAACAGCACTGCAAGAAGTATTAGCAGAGGTGCAGAGAAAGGAGGCGGATGGATTTGGCGGCATGGGCTCTAAAGACCGGATACTCCGGGAGCAATTTATTCTGGGACTGCACAGCACATCCTTGAGGCGAGCACTGTCAGAACGGGTCCGGGCAGATCCGGCTCTTACGTTTCGTCAAATCCTGGTGGAAACAGTGGCCCGAAGTAAAGAAGAGAGCTATGCATCTGGGGTGATGCGTGTCCAGGGCGCCAATACCAGAGGGGACCCAAACCATCAGGAGGTGCTGGTCCAGGTGGTGCAAGACTTGCAGTGGTCCCTTGTCAACGTGCAAGAGAAACTGACCCAGGTGGAGCAAAGATTGGGGGAACTACAACAGTCTGACCCACCGTGCTCATGCAACCATTTTTCAGCCCGACCGATAAGGGATCAGTGGGAGCAAGCCCCCTCCCGTCAGGCATCGGAGGCACGAAGACAGGCTCGAAGTACCCCCCGGCGAGGAGGAGGCATCCAATGCTGGGAATGTGGAGGACGGGGGCATCTTGCCAGAGACTGTCAGAACTATACTCAAGGCCAGCGGAAGCCGCCGTTAAACTACCAACCCCCGCAGTAGTGCGGCACTCTGCGGGGGAGGCGAGAAGACAGGCCGCTCCATATCATAACAAACACTTGATTGCTGGGAGCCCCATCCTATGTGCTGAATTCGAAGGAGTTCTAGTGGATTGCCTGATAGATACCGGGTCACAAGTGACAACGATGCCAGAAGCGTACTTCAAGCAGCATTTCCAGGACCTGGCCAAGCCAGAAAAAGAGACATTGATCCGGTTGTTTGCTGCCAACCAACAACCGATCCCGGTCACAGGGGTCATGTGGATTCATATTCGAATCTGTGGGCAAGAAGTTGGGAGAAAAGGGATCCTGCTAGTCCCTGAGCCTATCAAGGAAGATGTGCCTGTAGTACTGGGAATGAATATCCTACGTGAACTCGATCAGATTATGTTTACCAAACGGGGACCTGGATATTGGAAGAAGGCTACTGCACATAAGCCTACTCAAGAAGCCCTTCAATGACTGATCCGCGTCTGTGGGACGCAGAAGAGTGTGCCATCTTATCAGACGGTAGGGGTCATCAGGGCTCCTGGTAAAGAACCTGTAATCCTACCTCCCGAGCGAGAAACTATAGTATACCTTCCAGTGGGGACTCACCGCAACCTTGATGGGTTGGAAGTGGTTGTTCAGCCTGTGGTAGGCGGAGGAGTGGACCAAGAAGTCATGATAGCTCGTACGATAGCTGTGGTCCAGCGAGGACATGTCCCCATAAGAGCTTTGAATGTGGGCCCCAGGGAGGTCACCTTGCCACGAGGGACAGATCTGGCCCTGGTGTACCTACATAAGGGTGAAGTGGTGAGTCAGAAGGAGATGTCTTTATCACTGAAAGAAGGCGTGGGGTGGACCCTAGCAGTTGCTGCGGGGGACGAAGAGACATCATCCCCGGAGTGGAGTGGACGGGTCATCCTTGATCAAATGGAAGTGGATGTGAAGGCTATGGGCCCTGAGCGTGTGCAAGCAATTGAAACTGCTGTGGGAAAATCAGGCCGCATTCACCCGTCACGCCGAAGATTTCGGCTGTACTGAAGCCATCACGCATGAGATACCGACTGGGGAAGCTCGTCCAATTCGAGAACGATACCGGCAGATCCCGCCAAAGATGTATCAAGAGGTGAAAACATTACTGAGGCAGCTGGATTCAGGAGTGGTGCAGAGTAGTCGGAGCCCTTGGGAAGCCCCAATGGTGCTCGTCAAGAAAAAGGATGGGACCATCTGGTTCTGTGTAGATTACAGGAAACTCAATGCCTGCACTGTTTGAGACTCGCATCCGTTGCCCCGCATCGAGGAATCCTTGACAGCGTTGGGGAAAGCCAAGTACTTCTCCACCCTGGACCTAGCAAGCGGATACTGGCAAGTAGCCGTGGCAGAGAAAGACAGAGAGAAAACCGCCCTCATCCTCCCTATGGGGCTGTTCAAGTTTAACCGGATGCCCTTCGGGCTCTCCAATGCTCCAGGCACCTTTCAACGGCTGATAGAAAAGTGTTTGGGAGATTTAAATTTTGAGGCTACTCTGATCTATCTGGATGACATCACACAAGGACAAGACGAAGCCTTCCAGGCTATAAAGAATGCCCTTACTTCGGCCCCGATTTTGGCCTATGCAGACTTCGATCAACCGTTCCTGTTGTACACAGATGGTAGCCTTCATGGACTTGGTGCAGTACTTTCTCAGATACAGGATGGACATGAGAGAGTCATCGGGTATGCTAGCAGGTCCCTGCGAGACAGCGAAAGAAACCCTCACAATTACAGCTCCTTCCGGTTAGAGCTCCTGGCCCTGGTGTGGGCCATGACAGAAAAGTTTGCAGGCTTCCTGACAGGTACCAAGATTCAGGTTCGAACAGACAATAATCCCCTGGCCCACCTTGAGAATGCTAAATTGGGGGCCTTAGAACAACGGTGGATGGCACGCCTAGCCAAGTTCGACTTTACCATCCGTTATCGCTCTGCTACTGAAAACGCAAATGCTGATGGGCTGTCAAGAGTGCCTGTGGAGACTCCAGTGGGGGATCTTGATGAGCAACTCGAAGAGGAGGAAACCCCAGACTTTAATAAGTTTAAGCCCCCAATGGTTGCGGCCCAGTCAAGAAGGGAGGCCTGCGCATTACCCCAGTCCCTGGGGAGAACCAATGAGGAATGGGGACACGTTCAGGATGAAGACGAAGGGCTGAGACAGATGAAATGGTGGGTAACGAAAAAGCGGAAGCCTGGCAAACAAGAGAGAGATGATCTGGACTCTGAAATGAGGAGTGTGTTGCACCAGTGGGATAGACTGGAAGTGCGAGAGTCAGTGCTATATCGTAAGAGGCAACAGCCAAAAGATATGGAAGTGAGGTGGCAAGTGGTCATCCCAGGAAGAATGGCTCAAGAAGTAGCTAAAGAAGCCCCAGAATTCGGAGCGCATTTCGGCCCCACAAAGACCTACCAATGGTTACAGCGGTATGTGTATTGCCCCCGGTTGGAGCTTGTGGTGGAAGAGGTTTGCCGGCAATGTCAAGTATGTGACCTCATTAAGAGTACTGAACAGAGGGCACCCATCCAGACCATACAAACTAAGGAACCGCTAGAAGTCTTGATGATCGACTATCTCCTCGTGGGACACTCGGCCCGGGGGCTGCAATACTGTTTGGTGATGACTGATCATTTCTCTAAGTTCGCAGTAGTCACTCCGACTAGAGATCAGACTGCAGAATCGGCGGCGCGAGCCATCTGTCAAGACTTCATCCGGGTGTATGGGTGCCCAAAGCACATCCACTCCGACCAAGGCGCATGTTTCCAAGGCAATGTGATGGAAGAATTGTATCTCATGTATGGCATCGAGCGGTCCCGGACCACCCCTTACCACCCTCAAGGCAACGGAGCTTGTGAACGCTTCAACAGAACCTTACTTCAAATGCTGAGAACGTTGGAGGAGGATAAGAAGGCGTGTTGGCCAGACTATCTGCCAGAATTGGTCTGGACCTACAACAATCGGGTCCACTCCACCACGGGTTATACCCCCTATCTTCTGTTGTTTGGAAGAGCTGGACGAGAGATCATTGAGCTGAATTTGGAACAGCCAGAGGAGCTGATGGAGCGAACTGTCACCTCATGGGTGAAAGAGCATCCGCAATGATTGCAAACGATACGGCGGTTGGCGGGTCAGTAACTGCAAGAAAAAGAACATACGGGCCGCAAACCGACTCAAGAGTTACCGCTCCAACCTGGAGACCGAGTATTAGTCAGAGAGAAATGCCCTAAGGGAAAACTAAGTGAGAGATGGGAAGTACAGCCGTGCAAGGTTATCGAGCGAGTGTATGCTAACGGCCCTGTCTACAAGGTACAGATTGAGAATGTGGCATCCGCCCCTAGAGTACTTCACAGAAATATGCTGCGGCCTTGCCGGTCTGAGGTCTGTTCTACGCCATTGTCGCCTGAAGGCGCCACTCCACTTCCTGAATCTGTCATGGTGGTGATGAGCCAATGGTGAAATCGATGATGAGTGGTGGACCATCCCTGACACAGTAGGGGGTCCTCAGCCGCACAGAGACGGTAATCCCATGGATGTACCAGTACCGCCATGCGAGGACGAGACCAGAGAAGAGCTCACAATGTCTCCTGCAACAAGTGTTCCTCTGGAAGATAGTCAAGCCTTGCCTGACAGCCAAGAGCTTCGGAGATCCCAGAGGTCTAATGCAGGGGTTCCACCAGTCCGATATGTAGAACAGTGTGCTCTGTCTGTTGTTACACCTTTGTTGCCTCCTCTATAGGTGCTGTTCCGCATTGCACGTTCCTTCATTACGCTTCAACCTTGATTCTGTGATGGTCGAGGACAACCATCATTAAGAAGGGAGGCATGTAAGAGGGTGGTGCTGTTATGGACAGTAACACGCTGCCACTTTAAGAGACAGCACCCCCTTGTCTGGTGTGATGGAATGTCCTGCTTCCCCCTGCTATAGGCTGTGAAGATGAACTTCCCTAGAATTAGGGGAGGAGTTGAACCTGAACTGTGTGGGTGAGCTGAAGCTGCTAGAGAGAACTGTGTGCTGTTTGCTACAAGAAAGATCCCACAGCCTGGGACAGAGTGTACTTGTGAAATTTGCAAGACATTTCCGGGTACAGCAAAGGTGGCTGTTCTGTGCTAGCTTGTGAAGCCACGAAGATACTGAGAAAGGGACTTACAGTTTCCAGGAGCATCCCTAGGATCCAGAAGCAAGGAGAAGACCACGCTTCACAGAGCTGACAGAAAGCCGTGCGCACCGCCATATTAGACTGCTGGGGGCCACCCTGGGACTGGACCTGAGTCCCCAACATCACCGTGAGTCTGTTTCCTGTTTGGTGGACCTGTTAGGGCCTAGTGTAGGCTTCAGTAGTCAGTACACGGGAGCTGTGTGGCCTGCTTAGTAAGGGCCAGGGAGGTTATACGTAGAGTAGCATCGCTATTTGTGCATTGTTTAAAGTTGCTTGTGAGACATTTTCTGAGTCTGTAATAGTTGGAGCACCGTGCTATTTTACGGACAAGATAAAGTTTATAACTCTTGTAAAGTGTCTCTTGCCATTGCATACCCGTTTACATCTTCCTCACCCACTTCATTCCTTGCCTCCCAATAAATCTACCCTTTGTTGTTTGCACCTCATCTTGTGTACAGTAGTCTTCCTGCACCGTGGTGGTCCCCCGGCCATTGCTTCAAGTGGCGCTGCGAGCAGGGTACTCTCACCAAGATGGAGGCAGCAGACAGCAATGGCGGGAATGCTAATGTTAATGGAGATGCCGTAGGCATTGGTGGAACCCCTGCAAGGACACTCCCTATGGGCACCATATTTAGTGTGCTACCAAAGTTTGACGGCAAGAATATGCCACTGTCCGACTGGGTGTCCCAGCTGCAAAGCACCCTGAGGATTTATAACATCAGCCCAGACCTTGAAGTGGACATTGCGTTAACTGCCCTAGAAGGGGAAGCCCGTAGAAACATCTGCCTACAACCAGAACTCACCCGCAGTACCCTGAAGGAGCTAGTGAAGTTCCTGGAAGAGATCTACGGCGAGACTGCTAGCGCCGGACACCTTCGCGCCAAATTTTTCTCTAGGCTGCAGCGGGAAGAAGAAGGAATTTCTCAGTATGCAACAGCACTGCAAGAAGTATTAGCAGAGGTGCAGAGAAAGGAGGCGGATGGATTTGGCGGCATGGGCTCTAAAGACCGGATACTCCGGGAGCAATTTATTCTGGGACTGCACAGCACATCCTTGAGGCGAGCACTGTCAGAACGGGTCCGGGCAGATCCGGCTCTTACGTTTCGTCAAATCCTGGTGGAAACAGTGGCCCGAAGTAAAGAAGAGAGCTATGCATCTGGGGTGATGCGTGTCCAGGGCGCCAATACCAGAGGGGACCCAAACCATCAGGAGGTGCTGGTCCAGGTGGTGCAAGACTTGCAGTGGTCCCTTGTCAACGTGCAAGAGAAACTGACCCAGGTGGAGCAAAGATTGGGGGAACTACAACAGTCTGACCCACCGTGCTCATGCAACCATTTTTCAGCCCGACCGATAAGGGATCAGTGGGAGCAAGCCCCCTCCCGTCAGGCATCGGAGGCACGAAGACAGGCTCGAAGTACCCCCCGGCGAGGAGGAGGCATCCAATGCTGGGAATGTGGAGGACGGGGGCATCTTGCCAGAGACTGTCAGAACTATACTCAAGGCCAGCGGAAGCCGCCGTTAAACTACCAACCCCCGCAGTAGTGCGGCACTCTGCGGGGGAGGCGAGAAGACAGGCCGCTCCATATCATAACAAACACTTGATTGCTGGGAGCCCCATCCTATGTGCTGAATTCGAAGGAGTTCTAGTGGATTGCCTGATAGATACCGGGTCACAAGTGACAACGATGCCAGAAGCGTACTTCAAGCAGCATTTCCAGGACCTGGCCAAGCCAGAAAAAGAGACATTGATCCGGTTGTTTGCTGCCAACCAACAACCGATCCCGGTCACAGGGGTCATGTGGATTCATATTCGAATCTGTGGGCAAGAAGTTGGGAGAAAAGGGATCCTGCTAGTCCCTGAGCCTATCAAGGAAGATGTGCCTGTAGTACTGGGAATGAATATCCTACGTGAACTCGATCAGATTATGTTTACCAAACGGGGACCTGGATATTGGAAGAAGGCTACTGCACATAAGCCTACTCAAGAAGCCCTTCAATGACTGATCCGCGTCTGTGGGACGCAGAAGAGTGTGCCATCTTATCAGACGGTAGGGGTCATCAGGGCTCCTGGTAAAGAACCTGTAATCCTACCTCCCGAGCGAGAAACTATAGTATACCTTCCAGTGGGGACTCACCGCAACCTTGATGGGTTGGAAGTGGTTGTTCAGCCTGTGGTAGGCGGAGGAGTGGACCAAGAAGTCATGATAGCTCGTACGATAGCTGTGGTCCAGCGAGGACATGTCCCCATAAGAGCTTTGAATGTGGGCCCCAGGGAGGTCACCTTGCCACGAGGGACAGATCTGGCCCTGGTGTACCTACATAAGGGTGAAGTGGTGAGTCAGAAGGAGATGTCTTTATCACTGAAAGAAGGCGTGGGGTGGACCCTAGCAGTTGCTGCGGGGGACGAAGAGACATCATCCCCGGAGTGGAGTGGACGGGTCATCCTTGATCAAATGGAAGTGGATGTGAAGGCTATGGGCCCTGAGCGTGTGCAAGCAATTGAAACTGCTGTGGGAAAATCAGGCCGCATTCGCCCGTCACGCCGAAGATTTCGGCTGTACTGAAGCCATCACGCATGAGATACCGACTGGGAAAGCTCGTCCAATTCGAGAACGATACCGGCAGATCCCGCCAAAGATGTATCAAGAGGTGAAAACATTACTGAGGCAGCTGGATTCAGGAGTGGTGCAGAGTAGTCGGAGCCCTTGGGCAGCCCCAATGGTGCTCGTCAAGAAAAAGGATGGGACCATCTGGTTCTGTGTAGATTACAGGAAACTCAATGCCTGCACTGTTTGAGACTCGCATCCGTTGCCCCGCATCGAGGAATCCTTGACAGCGTTGGGGAAAGCCAAGTACTTCTCCACCCTGGACCTAGCAAGCGGATACTGGCAAGTAGCCGTGGCAGAGAAAGACAGAGAGAAAACCGCCCTCATCCTCCCTATGGGGCTGTTCAAGTTTAACCGGATGCCCTTCGGGCTCTCCAATGCTCCAGGCACCTTTCAACGGCTGATAGAAAAGTGTTTGGGAGATTTAAATTTTGAGGCTACTCTGATCTATCTGGATGACATCACACAAGGACAAGACGAAGCCTTCCAGGCTATAAAGAATGCCCTTACTTCGGCCCCGATTTTGGCCTATGCAGACTTCGATCAACCGTTCCTGTTGTACACAGATGGTAGCCTTCATGGACTTGGTGCAGTACTTTCTCAGATACAGGATGGACATGAGAGAGTCATCGGGTATGCTAGCAGGTCCCTGCGAGACAGCGAAAGAAACCCTCACAATTACAGCTCCTTCCGGTTAGAGCTCCTGGCCCTGGTGTGGGCCATGACAGAAAAGTTTGCAGGCTTCCTGACAGGTACCAAGATTCAGGTTCGAACAGACAATAATCCCCTGGCCCACCTTGAGAATGCTAAATTGGGGGCCTTAGAACAACGGTGGATGGCACGCCTAGCCAAGTTCGACTTTACCATCCGTTATCGCTCTGCTACTGAAAACGCAAATGCTGATGGGCTGTCAAGAGTGCCTGTGGAGACTCCAGTGGGGGATCTTGATGAGCAACTCGAAGAGGAGGAAACCCCAGACTTTAATAAGTTTAAGCCCCCAATGGTTGCGGCCCAGTCAAGAAGGGAGGCCTGCGCATTACCCCAGTCCCTGGGGAGAACCAATGAGGAATGGGGACACGTTCAGGATGAAGACGAAGGGCTGAGACAGATGAAATGGTGGGTAACGAAAAAGCGGAAGCCTGGCAAACAAGAGAGAGATGATCTGGACTCTGAAATGAGGAGTGTGTTGCACCAGTGGGATAGACTGGAAGTGCGAGAGTCAGTGCTATATCGTAAGAGGCAACAGCCAAAAGATATGGAAGTGAGGTGGCAAGTGGTCATCCCAGGAAGAATGGCTCAAGAAGTAGCTAAAGAAGCCCCAGAATTTGGAGCGCATTTCGGCCCCACAAAGACCTACCAATGGTTACAGCGGTATGTGTATTGCCCCCGGTTGGAGCTTGTGGTGGAAGAGGTTTGCCGGCAATGTCAAGTATGTGACCTCATTAAGAGTACTGAACAGAGGGCACCCATCCAGACCATACAAACTAAGGAACCGCTAGAAGTCTTGATGATCGACTATCTCCTCGTGGGACACTCGGCCCGGGGGCTGCAATACTGTTTGGTGATGACTGATCATTTCTCTAAGTTCGCAGTAGTCACTCCGACTAGAGATCAGACTGCAGAATCGGCGGCGCGAGCCATCTGTCAAGACTTCATCCGGGTGTATGGGTGCCCAAAGCACATCCACTCCGACCAAGGCGCATGTTTCCAAGGCAAGGTGATGGAAGAATTGTATCTCATGTATGGCATCGAGCGGTCCCGGACCACCCCTTACCACCCTCAAGGCAACGGAGCTTGTGAACGCTTCAACAGAACCTTACTTCAAATGCTGAGAACGTTGGAGGAGGATAAGAAGGCGTGTTGGCCAGACTATCTGCCAGAATTGGTCTGGACCTACAACAATCGGGTCCACTCCACCACGGGTTATACCCCCTATCTTCTGTTGTTTGGAAGAGCTGGACGAGAGATCATTGAGCTGAATTTGGAACAGCCAGAGGAGCTGATGGAGCGAACTGTCACCTCATGGGTGAAAGAGCATCCGCAATGATTGCAAACGATACGGCGGTTGGCGGGTCAGTAACTGCAAGAAAAAGAACATACGGGCCGCAAACCGACTCAAGAGTTACCGCTCCAACCTGGAGACCGAGTATTAGTCAGAGAGAAATGCCCTAAGGGAAAACTAAGTGAGAGATGGGAAGTACAGCCGTGCAAGGTTATCGAGCGAGTGTATGCTAACGGCCCTGTCTACAAGGTACAGATTGAGAATGTGGCATCCGCCCCTAGAGTACTTCACAGAAATATGCTGCGGCCTTGCCGGTCTGAGGTCTGTTCTACGCCATTGTCGCCTGAAGGCGCCACTCCACTTCCTGAATCTGTCATGGTGGTGATGAGCCAATGGTGAAATCGATGATGAGTGGTGGACCATCCCTGACACAGTAGGGGGTCCTCAGCCGCACAGAGACGGTAATCCCATGGATGTACCAGTACCGCCATGCGAGGACGAGACCAGAGAAGAGCTCACAATGTCTCCTGCAACAAGTGTTCCTCTGGAAGATAGTCAAGCCTTGCCTGACAGCCAAGAGCTTCGGAGATCCCAGAGGTCTAATGCAGGGGTTCCACCAGTCCGATATGTAGAACAGTGTGCTCTGTCTGTTGTTACACCTTTGTTGCCTCCTCTATAGGTGCTGTTCCGCATTGCACGTTCCTTCATTACGCTTCAACCTTGATTCTGTGATGGTCGAGGACAACCATCATTAAGAAGGGAGGCATGTAAGAGGGTGGTGCTGTTATGGACAGTAACACGCTGCCACTTTAAGAGACAGCACCCCCTTGTCTGGTGTGATGGAATGTCCTGCTTCCCCCTGCTATAGGCTGTGAAGATGAACTTCCCTAGAATTAGGGGAGGAGTTGAACGTGAACTGTGTGGGTGAGCTGAAGCTGCTAGAGAGAACTGTGTGCTGTTTGCTACAAGAAAGATCCCACAGCCTGGGACAGAGTGTACTTGTGAAATTTGCAAGACATTTCCGGGTACAGCAAAGGTGGCTGTTCTGTGCTAGTTTGTGAAGCCACGAAGATACTGAGAAAGGGACTTACAGTTTCCAGGAGCATCCCTAGGATCCAGAAGCAAGGAGAAGACCACGCTTCACAGAGCTGACAGAAAGCCGTGCGCACTGCCATATTAGACTGCTGGGGGGCCCCCCTGGGACTGGACCTGAGTCCCCAACATCACCGTGAGTCTGTTTCCTGTTTGGTGCACTTGTTAGGGCCTAGTGTAGGCTTCAGTAGTCAGTACACGGGAGCCGTGTGGCCTGCTTAGTAAGGGCCAGGGAGGTTATACGTAGAGTAGCATCATTATTTGTGTATTGTTTAAAGTTGCTTGTGAGACATTTTCTGAGTCTGTAATAGTTGGAGCACTGTGCTATTTTACGGACAAGATAAAGTTTATAACTCTTGTAAAGTGTCTCTTGCCATTGCATACCTGTTTGCATCTTCCTCACCCACTTCATTCCTTGCCTCCCAATAAATCTACCCTTTGTTGTTTGCACCTCATCTTGTGTACAGTAGTCTTCCTGCACCGTGGTGGTCCCCCGGCCATCGCTTCAGCTACATGGAGTTTCTGTAACTTATTTGCTTACACTTTGCTTTCATGATGTTGCTGCTGAGGGTGAGATTCCAGATGATGCCGTCTGCTATTAGTAATGCGCCGGATTCCTGAATATAAATGTGGAGGGCCGATTACAGGTAGGAAATGTGTGAGCTGTGAGGAGCAGGGCTAGACGAGCATCACGTCACACACTTGGCACACCCTGACCTTGACGGTGGAAATTTGCATTCAAGTATCAAGGGCAAATTCACAGTTGAAAAGGGACGTGTGTCTGAGTCCTCAGTGCTGTACCTGCTGCCTGCAGGAGCTGTCCAGAGAGGAACCTCAGCTTCCCAGAACATCTTACCTCCAAATATTACTTCTGTAATTTGGGATCATCTGCATTAACCGATCATCAGTATTAAGCTGACACCTACCGCATTTTATTTTATTTACATTTTATATGGGAAAAAGCAAATAAAAAAAAAATAATAAGAATTATTAGCTATTTTTACTAGTTTGTGAAATACTGTGAAAGGAAGTCTGTTCAATACAGATGCATAATAACCGCATGTGAGCCCTGCTGGAACGGCGCCATCACCGGAGGTGAGTATAGGTGTTATTATATTAACGAAGGCAAACACGAGGAATTAGAAGGATATTTTTAAGATTTTGTTTTTTTTTCAAACACATGCAGAAACTGTTATGTTTTGCAATTCTAGCAAAGTGGATGTAAATGCCTGAAAGCTCAAAAACTCAGCACTTTGTAGTTGTTGTTTTTTCTCTATACGCTTTTATGAGCACCTGAAATTCACATGGTCAATTACAATTTTGATGCTTTTTTGATGCGTTTTTTTTTTTACTCATTATAAACTGACCTGAATCTGCACTGTCAATTTCTCTTGCGGGTGCACTGAAATTTATGTGCAGATTTTCCTCACAGAATTGCATTAGATGCAGAACATCCACAGGTAAAAAAAAGTACGTGTATTTGTAGTGTATATCTGCAACGGAAATGCATCAAAACCACATGTACTCTGTACATGACTTTATCAATTATATTCTCTCAAAGCCAAATACCAGGAGGTATATATATATATATATATATATATATATATATATATATAAAACAGCATTAAAAAACATTAGAAATGCATGTAAAACAAACGCAATGAAAAAACGCAAGCAACCTAATTTACTTAATAAGTACAGAAAATCTGCAACATGAAAACTGACTGAAAGATCATTGCGGGAACGCATCCTAAAAAATACTCATCATAAAAAAAAATTAAAAAAGAAACACATTTTTCCCTTAGCATACTAATTAAAAATTACTAGTAGAAAACATTGTATTCGTGAGCTCCGTGTTATTGCTTATATCCTACACTGTCCTCAGATAGTGTACTATTGGAAACTTGTAGAACCAATTTTATGCAAAAACTTTCTGGTGTATTTATAGGGAAGTTTTTGGTGTCGACAAATAGTCAAATTTTGAGTATTTATTTTTTTCAAGCAGAAATGCCTCAATACCCTACATGTTACTTATTTTTCTATATGAAAAAAAAAAACACCTACACTCTAGGTCTGTTTCCAATTTAAATGCCAAAAACCAAGAGAAAATGTTCCAGCTTCTTGATAAAATATAAAATTTTAATCCAACAAGACCGTCAGGTCGAAACACGTAGCTTTCTTCACATATGCTATGGCATTGTCCCAGGAGTGTGTCCTTTTCAATTTTAACATGTTGGATTAAAATTTTATATTTTATTAAGAAGCTGGAACATTTTCTCTTGGTTTTTGGAATTTCACTACGTCGTGTTAGGACGAAGTTCCGTGCCTCTTGCATTTATCGGTGAGCTGGCTTTTTTTCTCTTTTTCCTGTTTGAAATCCAATTTAAATGAACAGAACACTTATCCAAAGAGTATTTGAAGCAATTTTTATTGAAATTTTTGGAACAGAGTCTTCTTCAGAATTCAGGTAAAAAAATGCATTCACTGCAGATTGCAGCCCCTGGTAATCAATCGGTGGCCCCATCAGCAAAGTCAGTCACATGCTGCTAGAGATCAGAAGTGAAGGATTACTGTGATTTGCTGCCTGTTCTTTCCATGCGATTTGAAAAGGTCTGTAGAAGGGCAGAGAAAGTCAACACATAATAGCACCTGAGACAGTTTATCGTCAATCGTGTATCTCAGCAGGTCTATAGCACTGTTTCCCAAACTCCAGAAACAAACCGCCACATGTTCTCTCACCTCTGCAATAGTGGGGAAATCCTGGAAACATGATCTGTTGGAGGTAGTGATGACTGGAGTTTGGGAAACACTTTTCTATAGTGTCTCACTATGTGAAAGCCTAATTGCTCTGCTTCTCCTGTTTGCATGCTAGCGTGTTGATTCTAGAGTGTGACCCTAAATGTTGCACCTGTACCCCACTTGAGGAAAATGCAGTGAACACAGAGACTCAGCTGGCAATAACTGTACCAGATTTTGCAGCAAGTAAACGCAACAGAGGGCATAAACTTGATGGTTCCACACAGAAGAGTGTCACAATGGTTACAAAATAGATGATAGAAGGCTTTTCAGTTACATAGTGGAGTAAAGACTAGAGATGAGAGAACCCGAACTTAAAAGTTCGGGGTTCGTACCAGACAGTTAGTGTCTGGTGCTAAAGACCTAACATGGACTTCTCCGGGAAGTCAGCTGCAATGTTCAGAGTTCCAGGGGAAGTCTGGGAGGAGAGAGAGAGTTTTCCAGATAAAAAGGTAGGGTCGCCATTGTTTTCAATGGGTTTCAGGTTCTGGTTCGAGTTAAGATACAGTTCTGGGACCCGAATCGAACATTGAAATAAAGTTCGGGTCTGGTATGAGAACCCGAACTTTCATGGGTCCACTCATCTCTAGTAGAGAGACAAAGCTTGGTACTTACATTTAGCAATATAATTCACAGCAGGCAATTGTAAGAGGTACAACCCCACAGTTTACAACTCACGAGATCCACTTGTCACAATTGACAGTTCCCTATATTTCTCCCCTGTGCAGGTCCTTGTATATTTCACTACAGGCAGGCAGACAGGCTCCATCAGCACTTGTAGGTCAGTTTACGGGAAATTTCTTGCCGTACTTGCTCAAAAACTTTGTCTGGGTGTCTCTCGTGGTACTGACCCAGATTGTCTTGCACTTTTTACTAGGCCATCTCTTCATTTACAAGACAACCAATGCCGAATCAATGTCAGGGGGACATCCACAACCACTTGCAGAATGCAGGGCCACCTCTCCTATGACACTTTACAGCAAACCCAATATTCACAGGTCTTGGGGTGTAGAGAGTGATCCATAACCTGCTTTTCCAAGGTCGATGCACTCCTGAGGATTTTCCAGAGCAGGGGTATGAATGCTCGTTCGCACTGCCATAATTAAGTGTCTCAGTGTAGAATGCACATATATTTTTAGAGGAATGTTGCAATGATGGAGAAGGACAAGAGCAGGGTTCAGATCAGACACAAGATCTGTGATTTTTTGGGTTACTAATTGCACTTTTTCCCAAAAAGGTGCGATTCTAGCACTCAGTTCATGAATAAAGAACAGCTCTAGGATGCAACATGGATGGCATCCATGCGCTCTCCATTTTGTTTTTGGACCTATTCACTTTACTGATCACATCCTGTCCTTAAATATGACTAAAGTAGGACAAGTCTCCTTTTTTTAAGCATTGGTAGCAATTTACCTGCAGAGAAGTACTATTTTACAAATACTGCTACTCCAAATTAATGGGACTCTGTCAGCACAGAATGACTGTTCGAACTAAGTACCGCCATTCGGTGCTTCACGGTAGGGCCAATCATTTACATACACCTTCCCACCTCCAGGTTTTCCCTCAATCTCCACTCCCTCTTGTTTGTTTGACAGGTCTGGCTTCATAAAGCCAGAGAAGTGTGAGATAGATGAAAACCAAGCAGTTGGGAGGTGGAAATAATGATTGGCCCCGCCGTGAACCATTAAGTGACTGTGCTTGGTTTGAACAGTCACTGTGCTGAGAGTCCCTTTAAAGACTCATCCACACGGGCATTAGGGCCCCTAGCTGTCCAGAGCTGCACGGCCATTGTGGTCCATACATACTTCATTGGGCCAGTATGTACAAACATCTTGAAGAAATAAAACCTGGCACAACTTTTTGAACTCGTATTAGTAGATTTAACAGCAGCTGCCTGGATGGGCAGAGAGTACAGACACCTAGGTACTAATGGGAGTTAGGGAAGTGTCAGAAGTAACTCAGAATGGCGGCTGATTGGCAAGAGTGACTACTTTTCTTATTTTATAACATTCTAAACATTTATTTCTGCATTAGTAAAATACAACATCACATGCATTCTACTATTCAAAGCAAATACGAGGTACAGAAATCTCACTGCTAAAATTTAAGACCCCGCACCACATACCGTAGGTGGGATGCCTCCTGACTGCCTGGGACAGGTTTTGGTACATACCCTTCTCTCCTCTCTCCCTGTACACTCCTCCTGGCTAGAGGGCGCTAATGCTCTTTTAGAAGTGTCGATCCTCCTAGCGTTCAATAAACAAGATCCTTTGCAGACTTGCACCACTGGGAAGCCAGAGGTTGGCATATGTCGTCACATCCGGTTGATGTAAGTGTTGGTTGCATTCTGGTTGGTTCTTGATAATGGAATTAATACTGATAAAAGGAATCAAAGCCAATAAAGCTGTGGCCGATCTAAAAGATTCTGTGTCCTGTCTGATTATTAAAAGGGAACTAATGGGGAGGAAGGGATGTTCACATACTGGATGTGCTGAAGCTCTCGACAGTCTTATCATCAGAAGGTATGAGGAAAGGTGTGAAGTGTAATCACACATCTCAAATATTTCTCTAATCTATAAAACGGTTTCACCAGTAAAGTGCTTGAACAACCAGTTTTCTTACATAAAACATGACCAAGAACCGCTATAGTGTGCAAAACCCAGCGATAAGAATGCAGAACTACATAACATAATCTCGTGTATAACTGTGTATAACCACGTTTCTGCTGCCTCATCCGAGAGCAGTCTAGTAAATGACACATTGCAGGAATCAGGGTCTCTGCATCTACATTATGCTGCTCTCATACAAGGTGGCAAACACCTGGTGACAGATTCCCTTTATGTGTAAATATCATAAGGTGGCTGTCGGACACTTGTTGATTGGGAGGATAAACTTGAAGCAATACTATAGTATAAATAGGGCTAAAAGAGGTTAATCAGCCATGACAGATTGATTGTAAGCAGCTAATGAGTTGGGAGAGACTGCTGCTCACCAGATCTCCACCCGAGTGACATTCTATTACGTCATGGGAGGGAGCCGACAAATGCAAGATTATGGAATAGTATGTGATAGTGATCAGAATAGCCCACTTGATAAAAGTCTTTGTAAAACAGTCAGGATCAGACATCAAAACTATGGTTTGATCAGTATTTTTCCCACTAATGAAAAAAAGAAAAGTATCTCCACCTTCTCCTATCAGTCAGTGAAAATCGGACAGAACACGGATGGTATCTTCTGTCCAATTTATTTATTTACTAGCTGAAGAGCCCGGCGTTGCCCTGGCATAGTAACTGTTAAGGTAACTTCACACGAAGCGATGCTGCAGCGATAGCGACAACGATGCCGATCGCTGCAGCGTCGCTGTTTGATCGCTGGAGAGCTGTCACACAGACCGCTCTCCAGCGACCAACGATGCCGAGGTCCTCGGGTAACCAGGGTAAACATCGGGTTGCTAAGCGCAGGGCCGCGCTTAGTAACCCGATGTTTACCCTGGTTACCAGCGTAAAAGTAAAAAAAACAAACAGTACATGCTCACCTGCACGTCCCCCGGCGTCTGCTTCCTGACACTGACTAAGCTCCGGCCCTAACAGCAGAGCGGTGACGTCACCGCTGTGCTTTCATTTTCACTTTAGGGCCGGCGCTCAGTAAGTGTCAGGAAGCAGACGCTGGAGGACGAGCAGGTGAGCATGTACTTTTACGCTGGTAACCAGGGTAAACATCGGGTTACTAAGCGCGGCCCTGCGCTTGGTAACCCGATGTTTACCCTGGTTACCAGTGTAAAACATCGCTGGTATCGTTGCTTTTGCTTTCAAACACAACGATACACAGCGATCGGACGACCAAATAAAGTTCTGGACTTTATTCAGCGACCAGCGACATCACAGCAGGATCCTGATCGCTGCTGCGTGTCAAACGAAACGATATCGCTAGCCAGGACGCTGCAACGTCACGGATCGCTAGCGATGTCGTTTCGTGTGAAGGTACCTTAAGTTATAGCACCTCACTTCTCTCATTTTCCCATCACGCCTCTCATTTTCCCCCACACACCTCATTTTCTCCCCTCACTTCTCTCATTCCCCCCTAACACCTGTCTTTTTCCAATCACTCCACTATTTTCCCCTCACTCCTCTCCTTTTGCACTCACACCTCTTAATTTCCCCTCAGTATATACCTGTATGTCATCTGCTCCTGTATATAGTATATACCTGTGTCATTTCCCCTGTATATAGTATATAACTGTATGTCATCTCCTCCTGTATAGAGTATATACCTGTAAGTCATCTTCTCCTGTATATAGTATATACCTGTATGTCATCCCCCTGTATATAGTATATACCTGTATGTCACCTCCTGTACATAGTATATACCTGTATGTCATCTATCCTGTATATAGTATATACCGGTGTCATCCCCCTGTATATAGTATATACCTGTATGCCACCTCCTGTATATAGTATATACCTGTATGTCACCGCCTGTATATAGTATATACCTGTATGTCATCTCCTCCTGTATAAGTATATACCTGTATGTCATCCCCCTGTATATTGTGTATACCTGTATGTCACCTCCTGTATATAGTATATACCTGTATGTCATCTATCCTGTATATAGGATATACCTGTATGTCATCTCTTGTACATAGTATATACCTGTATGTCATCTCCTGTATATAGTATATACCTGTATGTCATCTTTCCTGTATATAGTATATACCTGTATGTCATCTTCCCTGTATATAGTATATACCTGTATGTCATCTTCCCTGTATATAGTATATAGCTGTATGTCATCTCCTCCTGTATATAGTATATACGTGTATGTCATCTCCTCCTGTATATAGTATATACCTGTATGTCATCTCCCCTGTATATAGTATATACCTGTATGTCATCTCCCCTGTATATAGGATATACCTGTATGTCATCTCCCCTGTATATAGGATATACCTGTATGTCATCTCCCCTGTATATAGTATATACCTGTGTCATCTCCTGTATATAATATATAGCTGTATGTCATCTCCTCCTGTATATATATACCTGTATGTCATCTCCCCTGTATATAGGATATACCTGTATGTCATCTCCCCTGTATATAGTATATACCTGTGTCATCTCCTGTATATAATATATAGCTATATGTCATCTCCTCCTGTATATATACACCTGTATGTCATCTCCCCTGTATATAGTATATACCTGTATGTCATCTCCCCTGTATATAGTATATACCTGTGTCATCTCCTGTATATAATATATAGCTGTATGTCATCTCCTGTATATAATATATAGCTGTATGTCATCTCCTCCTGTATATACGTGTATGTCATCTCCTCCTGTATACAGTATATACCTGTATGTCATCTCCCCTGTATATAGTATATACCTGTCATCTCCCCTGTATATAGTATATACCTGTATGTCATCTCCCCTGTATATAGTATATACCTGTATGTCATCTCCCCTGTATATAGTATATACGTGTATATCATCTCTCCTGTATATAGTATATACCTGTATGTCATCTCCTGTATATAGTATATACCTGTATGTCATTTATCCTGTATATAGCATATACCTGTACGTCATCTCCCCTGTATATAGTATATATCTGTATGTCATCTCCTATATATAGTATATACCTGTATGTCATCTCCTGTATATAGTATATACCTGTCATCTTCCCTGTATATAGTATATACCTGTATGTCATCTTCCCTGTATATAGTATATACCTGTATGTCATCTCCCCTGTATATAGTATATACCTGTATGTCATCTCCCCTGTATATAGTATATACCTGTATGTCATCTCCTTTTGTATTATAGCTGTATGTCATCTCCTCCTGTATATAGTATATACGTGTATATCATCTCCCCTGTATATAGTATATACCTGTATGCCATCTCCTCCTGGCTGTCAATTTGCCTCCAACACTTTTCCTTTCACTTTTTCCCCATTATGTAGATAGGGGCAAAATTGTTTGGTGAATTGGAACGCGCGGGGTTAAAATTTCGCCTCACAACATAGCCTATGACGCTCTCGGGGTCCAGATGTGTGACTGTGCAAAATTTTGTGGCTGTAGCTGCGACGGTGCAGATGCCAATCCCGGACATACACACATACACACACACACACACACACACACACACACACACACACACACACATTCAACTTTATATATTAGATTCTTCTGGACCCATAGACTTGCATTGCCAATTTTGATCCGACACCCAGATCAATATTGGACATGTCGCCACGATCTTGCACGGACCACTCATCCAAGAAAAAAAATCTGACATATGAACAGCCCCATAGACTATCATCGGTACGAGTGCTACCCGTGGGGGGAAAAAAACAGGATTGCACGCGTATGTGAAAAATTAACGCTTGAATGAGCTCTTGATATGTGGACTATTTCTATTAGGTTAGAGCCAATTTATTTTTTCTAATTCAATCATCTGAATGGAACTTGAAGAGATCAATGTGTCAATGTGTCAATGCAGAGACCATTATATTCTGATGTATAAAATTGTATTTTTAGTCAAATTTCAGCCAAAAAAAAAATCTGTGTAAATTCATTTTTAAAGAATCATGTAGCAAATCAGTGCTCTTTCCACTAAGTGTATTGGGATCCATAATAATAAAAAAAAAGAAAAAAAAGAACACTTAGGATTTCACTAGACAAAATGGCCAAGAGGAAACTATGCTATGAAATCAAGAACAAGTCTACAGGAAGGAATAGTAAAGCAGCCATGTAGTCTGCTCTTGGAGAAGGTAATGCCTATTGTTTCAGAGATACTGACCATGTCCTAATTATGAAGCAGCACACAACCACAGGAACATACGGTCATGGAATGTGCACGTGGCATCTTTTAGACACCAGTGTACCCACTGAGTTTTGGAAGCAGATGCCACTTCAGAAAAAGGCCAGCGATTTTCTGAAGTGGGCTCAGCAGTTGCTCATGAACGTTTGTGTGAATTGGCCCTTAAGATGTGTATCTGATATGACTTGACTCAATGGGGACTAATTTTTGACAGAACTATACCCTAAAACGGTCTAAAATTATGCAAAATTTTATTGCAAAAATTGTGACTATTGGTATTTTTATACCAGTCTCAGCCAAATCTCCTAACATTTTTGATAAGCAAGCGAAGTTTAGATGGAATGGGTGTGATTGAGTGTAATTGGCAAAGTCATCAGAATTTCCACCACAAAAGTGAATTAAATTAAGACAAATTTTCTTCCGTCTCTGACCTGAGAACATTTTTTGCAGTGGCGCATGACAGCAGAAATATGCATGAAATTCATTAACGAGGCGCATGGCTTCGAATGAATTTGGCACGTCGTACTACAGTCTTGATGAATCGGATAAAAAACACAACAGTGTAGGTTTCGTAAATTATGCATATATTACATGTTTATTACAGATGCAACATAATTTTTAAAATTTACATTATGAAAAAAAAACATATTTACATTTTTTTTGTAAGATAAACTTATTTTGTTTTGTTTGTTTTTTTTTAAATTTACAATCAAAAGTAAGAACATTCCGTAAAAAGTCAGGAGTATTTTAGCTTCAGTGTTTACAAAGTCATCTACACAAGAGGCAGCTACAAGGATAGAACGGTGTACAAAAGCAAGAGCCAGCTCGCTACACACAACATTGGGCAGATACCAGCATCGACCTGTAGAGTAAAGTCATTTCATTCACTAGTGAAAAAAGTCCCATATAAATCGGTATGGCTTCAGTATTGTAACCTGCTCTTACAACGAATACATTTCTGATTATGTAAGTGCTATAATGTATACATACGACTAGGTTTACATACTTCTGCTTTGTATTCTTGCAGAAAAGAAAAAAAATATATATATTTATTAATCCAGATAGTGACTGGTCAGAATGAAAAACAGATTACAATAGAGAGAACCAGAAGTGTCATGTATTAGCTTCCCGAACTGTAGCGTAAAAAGCCCTAATAAATGCATTGCCCTTCACACCAGTATTGCTTGGTATATTGCTAAGATCGCATTTATAGTGAATAATGGTAAGCACGGTTATTGCTTCTAGTAGGCGTCTTATCGGTAACCTAAATATGTAGGTAATATAGGGCAGCTTTGGTTAAACATCTGCAGCTACATATAACAGGACTGTACTGTATTAATGTATAACAAGGAGGATTCTTTACCAGACTCCGATTTTAAGATTTCAGATAAAGGCATCCATTAAACATCCAATTAAAGTACTGTCAGCACAAAATGACTGTTCAAACCAAGCACAGGCACTTGATGCACTCAGGATGAAAACAAGCACCGTTCCACCTATTCGTTTTCCATCTATGTGTGCCTCCTCTTCCTCGATTGACAACTCTGTCACCCAACCACTGGCTCCCGTAAAGCCAGATAAAAAAAAACACAAGTAGGAGGGATGGTGTACATAGCTGTTCAGTGAGCGCCTGCGTTTGGTTTGAACAGTCATTTTGTGCTGACAGATTCCCTTTAATATGTTTATTTAGAGTCATGTACAGCTCATGCTTTTTTTTATTTATTCTTGAACACTCATTTAACAAAAAACAACACTCCAGGCAAAATGTATACGCCGTGTTCCATCTAGTGCATGACAGCGGGCTTCGATGCCCCCCAAAGCGTATACTTGTAACATGCACTGCCCCCTTACAGAACAGTACATCTGCCTGCTGTGCAATAAAGACATTAGTGTCTGTAGATTACATATACTGTGGGAAGTGATGGGGTTACGTTCTATTATCGCAGGGCAGCAGCAACAGAAAATTCCCGGCTGCTAGTTTTTGGCAGCCCGGATTCTGCCATGGTGGCTTCCTCACGGCTGTGATGCATGTACTACAGCATATCCAGCACCCACAGAATAGGGGGATTGTTCTTCTCATTGCTGCTTATGATGCCGATCTCCAGTATGTAAAGTGGCTGGAAGTCACCATCAGTAATATGGTCGTGTCCGCAAGGTCAACCTTTTATTATAATGACTGGCATAGAGAAGAAATGGCTATAAAAAAAACCGTGGTGAGGGGTGCATGTGATGCCACGTCTGCATCATGTCTGCACATGTAACGCTTTTTTGTGCGTCGTGTCCGCCATTTCCGGCCGGAACTCAGCCCCCTCCTCCCCGGACATCACAATGGGGCAGCAGATGCGTTGTAAAACTGCATCCGCTGCCCCCGTTGTGTTTTTTTCACAGTATGCGTCGGTACGTTGCATTGCGACATGCTTCGTACGACGCTAGTGTGAAAGTAGCCTTATACAAAGGACCCCTGACAATATACAGCATTTCCGGATATTGAGACATACAACAGTCAACTGTATTCGGTGAAGGAACCTGGCAGAAAGTGTGATGTTCCACTATAGCACCACCCCAGGCAAAAAGAGGCATTACACTGTGCCCATGTAAACCAATGCGCTGCCCATGTAATGCAAAAAAAGATCTTCTGTCCTCCAAACTGGAAGACAGCTTTTGTATTGCAGTTATCCACTCAGACAAAAATTGATGGAGGTCCCAAACTAGAGACTTATTCATTCAGATTCCTCTAATAGAGCGTTGACAATGTGTATGTAGCAGGGAACCCATTAAACCCCACTACCTAATGGTCACCTCAGCCTATATAGCGATGGATCAGCATCTAAGCTGAGGGTTCATTGTGTGAGGCTTTACGACGTATTGCAAATATCTCTTGGGCGACCTCCACTTATTGATGAAGACAAGGAACTGCAGCCATGCCTGCAAATACTTAGTGTTTTGTATGTGTGTTCATTCCCGAACTATACAGGTTGAAAACAAAGTTCGTGGTAACTGAATAGCTGTTCCAGGACAGTCTTTCAGTATAGGCTTATATTGTATCACAATCTAACCCAAAACTAAACCTGAAACTTTAGGACCGACCTGAACAGGGGCCAGCCAGCTTAGATAAGGGAACCTTTTTTATCAGGGTCTTCACTCTTGAGTTCAGCTACAATTATCTATTCCGACCACCACCAGTATGAGGACCCAGCGGAACAACTTCTGCATTGTGAGTAAACTTAGGCTGTCCACTTCATCATTGGATGTGATTCCAATAAAAAATATATGACTAAGTTCTATAGTTGTTTCCCAGAAGGGTTCCCTGATCTTCAGATATCAGGTTCCAGCAGCTTCACCTCTGGCTTGTGCTTAACACAGGAAAGTGTCCCCCTGAGTAAGCCATTTGCAGCGATACACAGCCATACTTGTACGATCTCTACCATGTTCCTGTGCCATTATGCACTCTGGATTCGTTTAGGATATGACATTATATTTTCTTTTTTTCCCACTTTCTTTGTATATTAGAATCCATATTGTTCTTTTGGACCATAGTCCTTGCACTTTGACAGTTTCAATATTGTTTTTTTCATCCAGGGCGCACTTTGCAGTAACTAACCTAAAATGGGAGAGTGTTACAGTATTCCTGTGGTTTCTGATATGTGTTAGTAAATGGGGTTACTTCTTTGGACACTTATTGTATGGTGTGCAGAATTATGTGTGTTCACTTGTTTTATATTTTATATGCTCTCTGCTTTGCACACAGAGCACCCTTCATCTCCATATTGCTGGCAGTATCCACCATTGTTCATGGTGTTGGTTCGCCATCTGTGCTGTGTGTGAAGGGGCTGACGGACGGGTTCATTCTGGTGGCTATCATCTGTCTAGTCATCAGTCATGACAGAAGATGGGTAACTTCACCACTGAAGAGAGTCAGTTTCACAAGCAGCACTGACAGTGTACTGACCCAGAAACCATTCTACCCTGCACACAAGGTGAAAGATGATCTGCCAAAACTTGGGACTGTATCTGAAGATCGGTGCAACTATGGAAATAATGCTAGATAAAGAAGTCATATGAAGTGGATCCATCACCACCTTTCACAATACAAGCTGTATAAAACATTATATTAAATAAATCTCTTAGATCTGATGAGGCGGTTGTACTTATTTTGAAAATCAAAGTCAGAACAACGCTGTAATCCTCTTTGAAAGTTGTTAAGTCTGATATTGAAGTAAGCATTTTAGGAGTCCAGGTGTAAAAGCTGGACCCATAACATGTTTTTATCAATATCCAGATTATGCAGCCACTGTAGGATGGATTTTCAATATAAGTACACCAATCTCTCAAGGTCTAAGATCTATGTAATAATCTAGGAACTTTGCATTGTGAAATCTAGTGACAGATGTGCTTTAAGGATAATTCTTCTAGACAGAAAACCCTTTTAGTGTACAGGACAAAACTGAGTAGGTAAAACAAACTGTGACTTCATTGCAGTGCTTACACGTGGCAGTTTGGGAACAACAAAGACATTTTTGGATGAAACATCCCAAGTTTCCTTGCCTGCCCCTACTTCTGGGCCATGCATTAATATACGTTATACGTTAGCTATCCTGTTTACAGCACAGAACAGCCGCATTGGATGACTAGGATGTGCACACGGGCTCGCTGAGGTCGGTACGTGGCATTTACAAGTTTGCATACTTGACAATAAACTAGCCCTTATAGTTATGGGATCACAACAGCTGGAGAGCCGCAGGTTGTCGACCAGTGCAGCCAGAAATAATGACAAGCGTCATAGATCCTGATAGGAAAGGCACAGATGTTAATGCATAGAAAAAGAACGTTGCCTTCATCATCGCTGATACCAAAAGTCATATTGTCCTATTCCATTTCCTGTAATTGCACTTTCATAGAAATATGATATCGGTTATTAAAAGTGTAATATGTAAATCAACAAATTTGTCTGTGGCGTCTTCTCTGGGCATGTAGGGCACATGGGCTAAATAACGTTTCCTATGGATGTGGCACCCACAAGGAAAACAGACACTTTTACATTAAGTTACGTAGTGAATTAGTCCACAAACTGGCGGCCTCCTATGTGTTTCCTGCAGTGGGATAACCCTGAACCGGAGAGTTGGGATAAGTCATTCTACTGGCCTGTTTACATGGGTAGAAAACACTGGATGATGGATGTCTGATTGCTCTTGCAATTTTTTGGGTTTGTTATAAAATGTAATCTTCTGAGATACAAAATAATGGCTTGTTACAAAGGAGAGTGTGGCCTTTACACAGATACACAGAAATTGCCTTTTTTTCTTTTTTTTTCTCCTTGACAGCGGACCTTCAACCATGACGGCCGAAAACTTCAGTGCTACAACAGTGTCCAAAAGATATTACACAAAATGACTCGTAAAAAGTGCATTTTTATGCTTTGTAGTTGGCAGCAATATAGAAATACCTTCTAAACAATTAAAAATATATATAAATCTATAATTAAAACAGCATGTGGAAGATATCCGATAAATTAACAGGAAAGCAGTTTCCTTATATCCCAGGATTTAAAAAAAAAAAAAAAAAATTTAATTAAAATCAATAGTCGGCCATGTATTTTCCTGTAAGAAAAAAAGAAAAAAAAAAAGAAAAATTACTTATTGTTTATGACAAATAAGGTTATTACTTAAGAATGCACATGAGCAATGAATCACAGACCTTCAATTCAACATAAGGCCATCCGCACACTGACTTCTAGAAAATCCATGACAGAAATCTAAAGATGAAAGCTGGATTTCTGCTGCAGATTAGAGGACAGATCTGCACGTGGATTTCTCTCAACACTAATTCAATGGAGATAGTCAGCCCCACCAGAGCATGTGGAGTCTTTTGGCAGAATTTAAGGAGCTGAAAATGAGCAAAAAAGCTTTCGAAAAGGATCTGGAGTGTCTCCGCTCAGTCCAAAAGCACCTAAAACCTCCTCAGTGTGCACATATCCATAGGGTTCGTTAACACATGACGTAACTGCAGTATTTTTTCTGCGTATCTTAACACTGTGCATAAAATACGCAGTGTTTTATAGAACCTGAAAATTGAATACGATTTCTAAAATCTTGTGTACATGCTGCTTTTTTCCCCCTTGTGTATTTTAACCATCAAAGCATTATTTTTAAATCTGCGGCCTGTCAATTCTTTCAGAAGTTTTGCAGTATTTTTCACCCATGAAGAAAACACAAGTAAAACCCCTGCAAAAGCACACATATACCGTATTTTTCAGACGATAAGACGCACTTTTTTCCTCCCAAAATGTGGAGGAAAATGGGGGGTGAGTCTTATAGTCCAGATGTATTGGCTCTGGCTGTGGTGGGGGAGCGGTATCAGAGGAGCAGGGGGTCACAGAGGTAGGAGCCTGCGGCTTCGGCTATCTCCTGTGCCCGCTGCTAAAGAGAAATGAATATGCACTGCATTCCACGCCCATGGGCGTGGAGAGCAATGAATATTCATTTCATCCTGGCATGATTGATTGATTGACGCTGCGACTGCGAGGGAGCGGAGGAAGGTAAGAGTAATGGGTTTTTTTAAATCTTTTCTGATGGGGCCATGTATACCAGGAACTGGATGGGGGCCAATCATACCAGCAAGGGTATGGGGCCAATCAATCCATCATACCAGGAACTGGAAGGGGGCCAAGCAATCAATCACACCAGGAACTGGATGGGGGCCAATCAATCAATCATACCAGAAACTGGATGGGAGTTAATCAATCATACCAGGAACTGGATGGGGGCCAATCAATCAATCATAACAGAAACTGGATGGGGGCCAATCAATCAATCTTACCAGGAACTGGATGGGGGCCAATCAATCATACCAGGAACTGGATGGGGGTTAATAAATCAACACCAGGAACTGAATGGGGGCCAATCAATCAATCTTACCAGGAACTGGATGGGGGCCAATCAATCAATCTTACCAGGAACTGGATGGGGGCCAATCAATGAATCATACCAGGAACGGGATAGGGGCCAAGCAATCAATTTTACCAGGAACTGGATGGGATCATTCCAAGAACAGGATGGGGCCAATCAATCTTATCAGAATAAAGGGACCATGCGTACCAGAATGGGGATGAGGGTCATACATACCAGGAAGGGGATGAGGGTCATACATACAAGGATAGGGATGAGGGAACCATTGACCACATTTTTTGCTTCAGTTTTTTTTTTTTCCTAATTTCCTATAATACCTAGGTTTGTCTTATGGTCCGGTGCGTCTTATAGTCCAAAAAATACGGTACATGTCAGAAAATTGTGCATTGTAACACTTTGTTTTTTGGTGTAGAAAAATTAGGTTCAATTATGCCAAGTGTGAACATACCCTTACAGTGCAGTATAGGTAGCAATAAGGAGTAATAATAAATAATGCTGTGGATTGAGTGTCTGATGGGGTATCACATCCTAATCTGTACCTAAATTTTGTCTGGATCCTGAATATGACCTACTAGTACAATGTCCTAATTATTTGTAAAGAAATTATTCTCATAAGGAAAAGAGAGAAAAATATGTAAAATTGTTACTCAAGGTTCACAAAGATAAAGAGAATTATTGTACCTGTGCCAAACCTCCTCTTCACTAAAGACAGACGATAGCCCGTTCCCACAAGCTCGACGTCCACTCCAGACAAGGTCCCGCCATCACTCATGAATTGTACAGCAAGCGTGCTCGGGTTACTAGGACCCTCCGAGACATCAAATTTTGCCCTGAGCGATCCTGATCCTACAATATTACCCAATATTAAATGCAAACAAACGTGGTACCCACAAACCTCACACTGACTACATCAAAAGGTGGGGGTAACATTTTATATACACACTATATAAATGATATATCCTTATATAAAACTACCGTATATAGTGGGAAGGAAGCAAACCTCCTGAACTGGTTGTAGCTTTAATAACTTGCTGTTCTTATAAGTCTGAGTGCACAACCCACCAAACCCAAACACATGTCTACAAGATGGGAAGTGGGAGCACAGAAACAAGGTTACAACCCTCAGCCATTGGGTAATGAATACAGCACAGGTCATTTATCTCCACTGTCTACTACGTGACACTGTGTAATAAAATGCTCACCCCGTCCCAGGATTCTGTACTCACCTCCATTTTCAGACTTTTCTGAAATCACAGACATTTTCCAAAAGGCTTTCATTTGTTCTGCATTCCTACAAGAGAAGTAATTTCCGTCACCCATGCCAAAAATTAGAATATAAAAGAGGCGACAAAGGCATATTATGGTGTCTAAACAGTGGGCAGCATGAATCACTGCTACAGGGGATATACCCACGTACACTTCAGGCAGAGACCTGCCAATCACCTACTGTGCTGCTGGGAAGAGGCGGCCGGTGGCAGCACCATACTAATATGATTACAATCATTCAGCCAGACTGCAATTCATGATGTCCGCAGTCTAGGCAGCATGAATTACCTGTCCGTTTCCCTATAATTTCTGATCTGGTAATGCACTGGGCAATGCCATAGATGCTGGGTTATATTCTAATCTACCTGACCTTTTACCAGTTTATAAAGGTGTTTCTTTTTAGACAAATGGATAAGGTCCCAAAAACAGACACCCAAGAGAAAGCGTTAAGGACCAAGCCCACTTGGTTCTAGAGACTATATTTATATACAGGGAAGAGTTGGCCATATTTCAGGAATGCTAACATATTGGACATCACACAGGCATTTCAGTTGTATTTACATGAGCTGATCTCAGGCCGCTAAATGAGTTTGATCAACAATACTGAAGTTGTTCAACACTTGTTTCCCGGCCTCTTTCCACCAGTTGAGGAATAATGATGGGACAGAGCGATCACTAACAGATCACCATACAGTATCATGTTATCAGCAGCACATCTACAGTTTACGCTGGCAATGTGCTGCTGAGAACAAGGATTTTTGTTCCAGCAGAAACAATCTGAATATGCAGCATTTTACTTGTTTAGTAAAATACACTCCATAGGCCTCCATATATTATAATGCGCAGTCCTCCATATAGTATTATACACTCCCTATAGTCCTGCATATATTAAAATACACTACTCAGTCCTCCATATAGCATAATACACTCCTCATAGTCCTCCATATAGAATAATACACTCCTCATAGTGCTCCATATAGTATAATGCACCGCCATAGTCATCCATGTAGTACAATTCACTTCCCATCGTATAATGCACCCCATAGTTCTTCATATAGTATAAAAAATGCAGCCCACATATAGTATAATGCAGCCACCACCCTACAGAATATAATGCAGCCACCCCATAGAATATAATACAGCCCACCTCCCCATATATAATATAGCCCCCACAGAATATAATGCAGCCCCCCATAGTATAACACAGCCTCCCCCATAGAATATAATATACCCCCACAATAGTATAACAGCCACATAGTATATAGCACGACCTCTCCCATAGAATATAATATACCCCCCATAGTATATAGCACAACCCGCATAGCAGATAACACAGCCCACGTAGCAGTATACAGTACAGCCCATGTAGCAGTATACAGCACAGCCCACATAGTAGTATACAGCACTGCCCACATAGTAGTATACAGCACTGCCCACATAGTAGTATATAGCACAGCCCACATAGTAGTATACAGCAAAGCCCACACAGTAGTATACAGCACTGCCCACATAGTATATAGCACAGCCCACATAGTAGTATACAGCACTGCCCACATAGTAGTATACAGCACTGCCCACATAGTAGTATACAGCACTGCCCACATAGTAGTATACAGCAATGCCCACATAGTAGTGTATAGCACAGCCCACATAGTAGTATACAGCAGAGCCCACATAGTAGTATATAGCACAGCCCACATAGTAGTAAACAGCACTGCCCACATAATAGTATACAGCACTGCCCACATAGTAGCATACAGCAGAGCCCACATAGTAGTATATAGCAGAGCCCACATAGTAGTATATAGCACAGCCCACATAGTAGTATATAGCACAGCCCACATAGTAGTAAACAGCACTGCCCACATAATAGTATACAGCACAGCCCACATAGTAGCATACAGCAGAGCCCACATAGTAGTATATAGCAGAGCCCACATAGTAGTATATAGCAGAGCCCACAACTCTCCCCCCCAGAATGGCCCCACAGTCCAGTAAAAAACAAAAACAAAACACTCCTCACCTCCCCTCGTGCCTGCGGTGCTCCCTGCTCCTGTCTCGGCGGCTGTCGCTGCACTGCCTGGGATACAGTGAGTGCGCGAGCACCCACAGTGTCAGAGGCAGAGCGGGGAATGATGGGAGAGGGAGCGTCAGGTGACACTCTCTCCTCCATCATTGCATTCAACTGTACCGGCGTCATAGACGCCGGTATAGTTGAATGCGGCAGCGCTTTGGGGAGAGTGAGTCGGCATGCAGCGGCCCACTACTGGCACCAGCCCTTCTGGCATTTGCCAGAACTGCCCGATGGCCAGTCCGGCCGTGGCTTCGCTACATGTCTGACAGGCATTCCATTCGAATGTCAGTTGAATTCCAACCAGAGTGCACATCATTCTACTTAATGTGCCTCTGATTAGGTGATCACCTGAACCAAATCTTAATTAATGAAGGAAAGTATAAAAAAAACTGCTGTGGTGTTCACAATCCTTTTGCAATAGGACAAGCTGGATGGAAAATCAAGTGCTAGTAGCATCCCAAAAGTAATAGAAATGTAAAAATAACTTTTAACCATGCCAAAGGAGTTGAAAAGAAAAAAGTCTTAAGTGAGGAAAAGAAGGGCTCAATTCTGGCTTTACTAGCAGTGGGACACAGTGAGCGTCATGTTGCCTCCATCCTTAAAATTTCTAAGACGGCAGTCCATTACAACAAGGTCAAGCAGCAGACATTGGGGACAACAAAGCTACAGACCAGCAGAGGGCGAAAACGACTCTCCACTGTACAGGGCAGAGAAGTACGTCTGCTCAGGAGCTTGATGTCAGGGAGACTGTGTGGATGATGTAAGGACATGTCATCCACAAGAAGGAGGACGTCATCCACAAGAAGGAGGACGGCATCCCAAGAAGAAGGGAGGCACCGGACCAAGAACCCTAACACCCCTCGGACAAAACCGCTCTGCAGGTGAGTATAATAAAAGCTCTTTTTTACCTCTTACAGGTCGGGTTGGGGCAGATATATAGCATTATAGAATGCTGGGTATCAGGCCTGAAAGGTGATGGTCTTACCTCATATCGGCCAAACCTGGTGACAGGCTCCCTTTAAGGTAAGTATACAGGTGGCAAAATATGTGGGAGGAGATAATGGCCCTAAGGTATACGGTATGTCTCTAGCATACCTGGCAATGAAATTCAATATTTCAATGCCACATACCGTAGATAAACACCATTCATCAATATATCTGAGATTGGGGAACAGGTGGGGGAGGGTTGAGGGGTGTGGATGAGACCCGTAGATATAATACCTGATACAGAAAGAAAAAAAATCATTGTCAGAGACCACGTGATTTATAGTCACATGTGCAGCAAGTAGGCAGTGGTCATTAATATACAAGATAGGGCGTCGATTTCTCCTCTTTCCTTATCCCTGACATTTTCACCTTTTTCTTTTTCCTATTATGTGAATCACTATTTCTCGAGTCAAAAGTTGTAATCTTTATGTATGTTTACAAATGTATTTTTACAAATGTAAATAAACATTAGAAAAAAAATAAAATGCTTTAAATAATGATAATATTGGGAGAGTGATAATCCTACTTACCATACTGCGGTGGGAATAGACTGCATGTTTGTAACAGCGCCATCCACAGGAACCATGACCTGGATGTTTGATAACGCACTGGGCACTGCCATAGACTCTGGGTTATACTTGTAATCTAGTCTAACATCAGTAGTGTCAGCATTACACTTCCAGTATGTGGCCAGGTTGAGGGGAGTGGACTGGATCCCGTTTGATGACACCTAGAATGAGAAAACACAATTTCGGATAAAAAAGGAAGAAAAGGATCCAAATGGCCATATGGATAAAAAAAATATGTAACTTTATTTCACATGGTTAAAAAAAAGTTCCAAAGACAATTAAAAAACAGTTTTGGCTTTCCTAGATTTGGCAAATGAACCTAAAAATGAGGGGAAACCATAGAGGTAACCAGCTAGGACGTCAGAAGATAATTTATAACATGGAGCATATAAAACATCAAGTATACATTTATGCAAGTGTATCCGCTGAATATTACTACAAGACCTAGGGAAACGATCCATATCAGTAGCTGTACACAGACTTATGCCCAAATACTAGATAATCCGTGGAAAATTAAAAGTTTTAACTAATATTAATAAGTAATCGGACTCTGATCTTACACAAACAACATGGTTATACCACCGGTACCATCAGTCCTCTTTTGTGAACTATATTTTATGCATAAACTCAGAGGAATATGATATCAACATAAAAACAAGACGAGTGAATATTCCTATTGCCCATCGAATAACCTGCTGGTGACTCATGTTCCACTATCATGCTACTGACTATGATTACAAGGCTTAAAAAAAACCATTACATAAAATGCCAGTGACACCAAGAAATGCTCTCCTCTATAAGGCTTAAATGCCCATTTCGAGGATAAGTGATTTCAATAGCTGATTACCAAGTCTCTCTGATGTATGGCTGCAACTGGCATGAAAAATAGTATAAAATAACTACTTCCCCCCCCATAAATCAAGAGAGAAAATAAAAAACTTGGCAACATATCTTAGAGAAACATGCTTTCTTCTCCACTTGTCAGTCACTTTGTCTCCTGCACCGATCATTCACGTCTTTCAAAAACTGCTCACATCTGTCTACAAATCTGTCTGCAGTGAGGAATCAAATTACATCTGCTGCCTATAAAAGTCTATGGAGAGAGGTGGGTGGAGGGGGTAAAAGAAGAAAGGCACAAGGGAAAAACTGCTAAGGTTTATTGGTGCACAAAACTAGTAAAAAATGCAGGATACAAGTAATAAAATGTGGAGGCACAAGACCCAGCACCCCCATCAATTACATCTTTTCATCACTGGCTGATTGTAAACACTGACTCAGACATCATGACTCCATATGCTGTGCCGTGGCTGATCTCTGGTACTACAACTCTGCTCCCATAGGAACTGAGCTGCAAAGTGTTTGGAGTCAAGGTGTTCAGCTCTGTTTATATTCAACTGCTCGTGTCTTAGGCCCCTTTCACACATTAGTTATTTGCTATCAGTCACAATCCGCCGAATTTTGAAAAAAATGAATCCGACAAATGATGCCGCCGGATCAGTTTTTTCTCATCGACTTGTATTAGCAACGGATTGTGATGGATGGCCTCACGTTTCATCCGTCTTTCGCCGGATCCATTGAAAATTGTTTGTCTGGCGGCCAGAGACGACGGTCAAAGTAATGTTTTTTGTGTACGTCGAAAAATCTGACAGCGACATCGCCATCCGACGTTTGCTCAAATGGAAACCTATGGGCGCCGGATCCGTCAAATGATGGAATCCGGGAATGGGTTCCGTTTTTTTTAACTGAGCATGCTCCGATCTATTTAGGATCCAATTAGCCAGCCCCCAAAGTTTTCCGCTTTCATCCGAACATTGTTAAAAAAACTCTTCGGGTTTCTTCTCAACTCCGTATATAACGTAGAATACACCCCACGTGTCATTCTCAGTGCAGTGATTGGGTAGATCCAAAAACGACGCTGGCGCAGACGCATGATGCGCTGTCTTTCTCGCTCCTTTTCAAGAATGATGACTTCCAAACGATTCGCCTCCAAAGTAAAATCCACATAGATCTTCACAATGTTCGCAATCACACCTTCCATTTTTGCCACTTGCTCTACAACCTGTCAAAGATGGGCTGTAGGAACACTGTATATATAGGTTTTCAGTAGCCAATAACGTTTGGGAGCCTCCCATTGGGCATTTTTAAAAAAAGGATGAAAAAACAGAAGAAACGGATGAAAAAACTCATCAGTTTTCATAATCTGCGATGGATCAGTCGATCCGTTGAGCCAACGGCTTGTGACTGACGGCAAAAAACTGAATGTGTGAAAGGGGCCTAAGAGGGGCGCCCCGGTGCCAAACACCCATCAACCTAATATTACATGTCTAGGACAGGGTGATCACTACTTTAAGCCTTGGAAACCACCTTTAAAGAAGCACTCAAAATATGTTTTTCTTCAATAACTGCACTCTACAACTGATTGTTTGTGACACTCTGCACATCTTTTATACATAGTGTACTCATTTCAGTGCAATTCAGCCTGCATCTTGATTCCTAGATTTCATCCTTCATGCTATTGCTCTACGCTCTGCTATCAATCTCATGTTGCGTCGGCACACCACACGTTGGCCCAGCACACCTTGTATATTCTCCTAAATAAATCAGCAGATTATCAGCATACAGTCCAGAGGATGAACTATAATCTCCAACATTATAACGGTGTGAGAAGACCTGTGCAATTAGCACCTGTCCAGAAAGTGTGTGGTACATTCCATGCAATTGCATCATATGACGGCGACCCCCTGAATAGATTATACCATGTCATTTATAGTGGGGAGGGGGTATCACAATGTGATCACATGTCCTAACTAATGAGAAGTATACCATGAGTATCCAGATAGAGGCTCGGACTGGCCCATAGGGTAACAGGGGAATCCCCGGTGGGCCCCTGGGCAGAGCTGGGCCCTCAACCCTATTGTATGGGCAATTCTTGGCATAATTCACTTGATTCACTCTGTATAAAAAAAAGCAGCATCTGATCATTCATTAACCAAACTACCAGTGTATTATTATATAGAGACATAGGTAAATTTGTGAACGAGGGTAGTGTAATATTTCTATGCAGGTAATAAAGTGCCCCCCCCCCCCCCCCCCCCAAGTCAATGTTACTGGTGGGCCCTTAGTACCCCAGTCCGACACTGTCCAGATAGTAGTACATAGTAGACTGCGTCTGTTCGTCTCCCGTAGGCGTATATGCCTGAAAATGATGCACGGCGGAGAGCACGTTCGCACTACCGGCACCATTATAGTCAATGGACCAGTCAACATCCAAAT
Source organism: Ranitomeya variabilis (assembly GCF_051348905.1). NCBI lineage: Eukaryota > Metazoa > Chordata > Amphibia > Anura > Dendrobatidae > Ranitomeya > Ranitomeya variabilis. The sequence continues at coordinate 114,349,263 of NC_135232.1, forward strand.
CCTGTTTTGCAGGGGGGTTTGGACACAAGTCCCGATGGGACAACTGAGTGTAGGTGTTAATGCAATTCCTTAATAAAGCTGGTTAGTCCTAAAATATTGCCAAGCAATGTACATGGTCACAAGGGTCTCCAGAAAGCATTCCCACAGTGCATGCACATTATAAGGTAAGTTCTCTACCTGGTATTTCAAGATGTCTACATTATAATAGGAGGCAGACGGGTTTTGCTCAGAAGACTTCTTGAGGTAGGCAGTAACTGCTTGCATATTCATCCAGAAGTCTTTGCAGTTGTTGTCACTTTGTGATGGATCGCTGTAAAGAAGATACATATTTCATCAGGAGGGTACCCAGAAGAAAGCATTAAAGGGAACCCGTCACCCCCCCAGGCGTTTGTAACTAAAAGAGCCACCTTGTGTAGCACTAATGCTGCATTCTGACAAGGTGGCTCTTTTAGATCGGGTCCCTGGCACTGCTGCGATAATTGCTTTTGAAATTTGTCCCTCATACCTGTGAAATCGTCCGGGGGGCAGGTCTTTCCCCCTAATCCAGACGCCTCACATCCGTCACTCATGGCCTCAGGGCGCCGCCTCCTCTTCCTTCAGTAGCGTCCCCGGCGCCTGCGCTGTTATTTTTTTTTCGGGCATGCGCAGTTGCGCTGCCCTTCAAACTTACAGCGCAGGCGCCGGGGACACTACTGAAGGAAGAGGAGGCGGCGCCCAGAGGCCATGAGTGACGGATGTGAGGCGTCTGGATTAGGGGGGAAAGACCTGATCCCCAGACGATTTCACAGGTATGAGGGACAAATTTCAAAAACGATTATCGCAGCAGTGCCAGGGACCCGATCTAAAAGAGCCACCTTGTCAGAATGCAGCATTAGTGCTACACAAGGTGGCTCTTTTAGTTACAAACGCCTGGGGGGGGGGGGGTGACAGGTTCCCTTTAATGCATGGTTAGAGCTATAAAGCAAGCTTCGGTGACTACAAGTGGCTATACTTCAGGACCACATTGCCGCTGCTGTGGGTTATTATATTCGAGGGGTTCTGTATGTGGGACACCCTTCATATCATCACTGCAGATGTCACGATCGTCCCTTACTAAACCCGGATACCAAATTACTAATATGTAGCAATTCCACAAGGAATGCTTTGGATAGCTGTAGTTTTTCTGATGCCCTCAGTCTGCCTTACACTGGGACACAAATCACAGGGTTGGACATCCTCCCTGAGAAATAATATCCAGATTACTGGTAATCATGTATAATGCTGATCCAGGGATATAACATGGGCGGTTTTTACCTTTCTCAGGATAAAAACGGCTTTGAGGATTTAAAATGTGAAATGTAAGGGACTAAATCGGAGTTTGGTCATGCACGCTGCAGTTTGTATGGCAGGGCCACTGACGACTGTGAGATGCCTGGAGGCATACCTAAGTGCACTGCTGGCCAGTGGGCATTGTAGTAGGGGCGCATATTAACCAAGGCTCACCCACACCCCCAGCAACGCACACGTCTGTCATCTTATAAAGACATGTCTGAAGTTCGTCAAAGGTGGATGGTCACGTTAAATAGCTGTTCAGAGAGCATTCTGTAGAGTGGCTACTACAATATATTCCATCATCATCTGGTTACACAGAAGTGACACTACGGCTAAAACACGTTCTGCAGAGTATAAAGGCACTAGGTGCGGTTTGCAGAAGACAAAGGCCGCGAGCGTACAAGGATTTGCAGCGCCATACCTGTATAGCAGTTGTGTATTTGGTAGAATCTGCTCCAGCTTGCTGGTGTTCTTCAGCCTGAAGCAGAGCACGGCCGGAGATGGATTGCTTGTGAACACTTTAATGATCCCGCTTGGAAATGACACGGTCATATCTCCAGTTATCTTCACTATACACCTAGACATCACACAGAGGAAACAAATCACCTTAAAGGGGAATTCTCATGTTAGAGAACTGGATCATTCCAAATCCAGACCTCCATGGGATATTAATTTTGATTGACATTGATCATTTTTATGTTTATTGTTCTCAATGCATTCCACTATGTAACGAATAAAGACTTGCAATTGGAATATTTCATTCAGTGATATCTAGGATGTGGGATTTTAGTGTTCCCTGTAATTCTTTTTGAGCAGTGTACATGAACTCTCAGCTGAGCTGCTTGTCCATGTGTATGGGGAAGTTGAGAGACAAAGTCATCTATCAAATGACTGTTAGAACCGACTTACCTCCTGTGTACGGACAGCTTATCATATATACCACTCTAAATAATAAAAAAAAAGGTACCTAAAATGGTCTCATTGTCAGTATTGACAAAACAGGACAATGAGGAAAGACTGAAAAAAAACTGCAGTGGTAATAATTGTGTTCATTTTACAGGGTAGCGGATGAAGCAGGTGCTCTTTAAGGATTAATAATGGTGCAAAAATGGGTCAAACAACACAGACAGATATTTGCACAATTCAAAGCACATGAACAAAATGTGTAAAACTAAAATGCCATCCCTTTTGCACACCTCTTTTCAGGATGGATAGAAGTAACAGTAGTTGTGTTAAGGGAATTACAGACCATAACAAACAGGGCTACATTCTTCTCAAATAAAAGGATTGGGCTAATTCCCAGATGTCATAATTAATATATAATGGTAAAATGACTGATCATATCTTGATAGCTTTTACACTGCTTGATGTTGGTTTATAGCTTAAGAGAAAGGCATCATGTTAGGTTTAGGGTCCCAGCAAAGGGGTACGCCTTGACACTGGCTGTTGGGCTCACAAGAATTGGCTATTTGTGAGCTAAGAACCTTCATTTTTTTAACATGTTTTCTACCGCATTAAAGAAATTCCAATTTCATATATTCAATGTACACGTTATAGCGTTTCAGAGTGCACCTGTAATTTTTTGGTAACTACCGCACTGTTCACTAACTTGCCACCTCTGCAGACACAAACTTTTTAGATTAGAAGCTTTTGCGGCAATCTGACTCTCCTTTAGGAGATGGAAATGGGTTCTTACAAGCAGTGACAAAAAGAAAAATAAATATGAAAAGTATCTGTCTCTCAAAAGGGGGCAATAGTGAGATAAATATCTATATTATAATAACATTCACCGGTGATACCTATAGTAACAATGACATTTTGGCTTTCCAGAGCAGGTTTCAATATAATAGCAGTCATCTTTTTTACAGACCATCTCCTTTATTCCAGTTTTTCCGTCTAGTCACTTACTTTGCTGGGTCAGCACCTTTGAAGTAGGCATTAACAGATTCAGAAAGTGCAACAGCAACCGGTAGTGTGTCTTGACTTCCTAAGGTAACAGGGCTGGGTCCACGGGATATACCTAGAAGTCAATCAGAAGCAGGCAGTTTATATCATGGCACCATTAAACAGCAGACATGAGCAAAAACTATTTTGGATTACAATGGCTTTTTAGGATAAAAACGCCTGAAAAAAATCAATTAGGTTCTTTGAAATGTTTTTCACCTGTTCAATAGAGAGTTGAGGAAATTGATTTGCAAAACCCTGGCCCAGGGACCACATTAGTAGTCTGTTGTCTTGGGATGGGAGCGCTGCGCACCGCCTCCTACCTAACTGTATCCCTGGCGCATCTACTAATTAATAAGCCCGGCACAATGTCATGGATGCATCATGTCGGAATGATGACATCACGCCTACAAATCAAAGAAGTGCTGGGGATTCCAGAAGTTACGTGGTGGTTCACAGGGAAATCGTCCGGCAGCCATGGATTACGGACATGGCCGCTGGACCGGAGTCCTGCAAATTGATCTGCTCATCTCTATTAAACATTTTTTTTGTTTTGCTTTTTTTTTTTCTTAATAATCCAAAGCCTTTACATTCTGCAGTGTGAGATGTGCTGCGCGGCACACAATTAGGGAAATTTTGCTTCAAGATACTAGGAAACACTGGCAAAGACATAAGAGTTCAGCCAAAAGTTTCACAGGACCCTAGTCCAGAGGCCATGCTTGTACATTGTACAGGCCTGCTAATCAGAAGATACATTTAGGATGTTGCGGGTAGTAAGAAGTTCGCAGGGCTCTGGACCTGCGACCACAGACAATGTAGCCTCTGGACCAGGCTCCTGCAAACCTTTTTGCTCAACTCCACATAAAAGGTGCACACAGCACTTACCAAAGGTAGGAGTATTCGCTGCACTAATTGAAGTGGACGAGGATATAGATGATGAGCTTTCGGCCCGAGGTAAAGAAGCAGAAGGAGGTGGACTAGTGTTAGATGAGACTGGAGGGCTGAAGGGCCGCGGCTTGTAAGAAACATAAGAGAAGAATTTAGCATTAGCCATGATATAATTCAATAATCGTGCAATATATAAAGAACATATCAAAAACAGTCAAGTCTACCTACTGTAAGCTGCATTACATTTACACTATTACTTACCACTTCATTGATGCCGCTGAGCTTGCTAGTAGAAAGCTTTGGTCTTGAAGGAGGTCTTGGTGGCGGTACTATTGTGCCCACAGAATGTGGCGTACTGGGGCGGGCAGGGGGCGACACTGGTAAAACAAGAACAGAATATCTGTGTTACTTCACGTCGTACGCTATAAACAAAATATAACATTTATTTCCAGATGAGCTGGAGTCGAGGTATTAAAAGGCTTTCCAAAGGGTTAAGCAGCTTGCTAATATGGTTAATTCCTTCACCTACAAGCTCTGGTCATGGCAGGTCTCCTGGTTTGTACCTGAGGCAAGACATTTTTTTTATATAAAGGGGGGCGACTGGCTGCTGATTTCAAAAGCTAAACCACCCCTTCTTAGTTTATGCATAGAACGTCATAGAAAAGGGGGCTGGCTTAGCAATTAAATTAAGCAGTCAGACAGCCCCTTTTACACACTGCCCGCTCACGTGCCAACATAGTATATGCAGTCGTAGTCCTGTCTTGTGACAAAGCAGAAGAGGACCAGAGATCGGGGCTAGTTGCACTGGATGTAAAATAACTTACAATATCAACTTGGTGACAGCCAAATCCTGACCCCACTGATTTGATCTATTGATGACCTATTCTAAATAGAGGCAGAGCTCTGGTCTGGTGGCCATAGACTACCGATGTAGCCTCTGGGCCAGGGTGTGGCTAAACAGCTAAACGCACCGCTCCGACTACTAGTTTTGCATGTCCCTGCCTCCATCACCGGTGATTGACAGCACTGGCTGGCATATGTTTTCTCTACAGACAGTGCTTGTGCCAGACAAGCCAGTGCTCAATGGCAATCACCAGCGAAGGAGGTGAAAGCCTGAAAAACCGGCAGGTACTGAGCTGTTTAGCCACTCCAAGGGGACACGGAGCACCCTAATTGGCATATCTAATTACATTTCATTTTCTGCAGAACAGAGGCAGCGATGAGAACACTATAGGTGAGATTGTTGGGCTATATCCCCTATAAGACTATGCCCCTGGTATGTACGGACAGTGAGTCCCTTTAACAAGGAGTATTTGCTGCACTAATTGAGGTGGGTGAGGATGTAGAAGTTAAACTATCCGGCTTTCTGGTCAACTTTACAGAAGTAGAATTTTTGTTACCAGGAAAATCCTTTTACATTTTTTAGTCAACTACTCTGCCCTTCATTATCTTGTCAAATAACATACATCAGACTGCAATGATAATGATTTTCCATTTTCATAGCTGCGTGGATTTATACTTACAGAGCTATAGAGGTAAAAAGCAAGTTAATGAAAAATTTGTACAAACTACTGTTGTCGTACCATGCACATAAATACATGCAATTCCAGGGCAGAGCAAAAACCTTCAAAACATATAAAATACATCAATGAAATCTACTACACAAAAACACACAAACTGTATGCAAAAAGAAACCACACTGACTATGGAAAAAACACGCAGATATGATCCACATATCAGGCTGTTTGAAAACCACGAAATATGAAAATTAATTTATTTTTTTTATAAAAGAAAAGGATGCAGCAAAAATGTAAAAAAAGCAAACAACAAAACAGGTAAAAACATTCATATTTCTCATTGGACGCACAAAATAGGTGCTCTTTTTGGCACTACAAGGCACAGGGAAGCAACACACCGCATGCTCGTCATACCATTATTCATCTGAACTGTAGACGGGCTACAGCTGAACGTTGCCGACTTTGAGGCATTTGAGTTCTCTTCTATGAATACATCATCGAGGCAATAGTTGGCATTTGCCAAGCCTATATTTTCTTCCAGCATATAGCTTCTTAAAGTCCTCTCAGACAAAAAGTAGCGCATGTTGTCGACCTTCTCAAATGCACTATGAAATCTTTGAAGCTTCTTCCGGCTTGTGTTATTGCACTTGCTGCTTTCATGCAAGGATGCCCTTGGCCTTAGAGGAGGTGGAAAGATTGGTTGTGGGTTGTCTACCTGAGATTTCATTGTACCAAGGTTATGAATAAGGTTGGCACCAAAATCAGATTGTGTGGCATCTCCAGGATCAGATACCGGGAAGTCAAATGTGAATTGAGACAAACTATCTGAGGACAAAGCTGGGGGAGAAAAAAAGGAACTCCCAAATGGGTCCTGTACCACGGCTGAAGGAAAAATGGGGGAATACAAACGGAAAGTTGTCTTAAACACGGAAAAAAAAAAAAAATACACAAATCACTGTAACATAGCCTGTATTCCTCAGATGGCAAATAGCTGAATTATTAAATATGAATTATATAATATACAGAGAGGAGAAAATCTCCAATCTGCTCTACAAACAGCAATGAACCTACAATGGAAAATAGGGCAGACATCTTTGGGAACCCCTGTGAACATAAGGATGGGATGCTAAAATTCGACACGCCAGATCCTTGTTTGCTCCCCACATGACCTGTTGGGGAAGATATGGGAGACCCTAATAAACATTAGACGGTCATTTAACCCCCTTATCGACTGAGCCAATTTTAACATTAATGACAAAGCCAATTTTTTAAAATCTGACCACTGTCACTTTATGTGATAATACCGTATTTTTCGGACTATAAGACGCACCTAGATTTAAGAGGAAATTAGGAAAAAAAAATTAAGCAAAAAAATGGTCAATTTTGTACTGTAAAATCCCCTATCCTGGTATGCATGGCTTCCTCACCCTATCCTGGTGTGCATGGCCCCATCCTTATTCTGGTATGATTGGCCCCATCCTTAGGCTAGGTTCACATTGCGTTAGGGCAATCCGTTTAGCGCTAGCGGATTGCGCTAACGCAATGTTTTTGTAGGGGCCGCGTTTAGGGGTCGCGCTAACGTCCCCGCTCTCGCAGATCCCCGATCTGCGAGAGCGGGGAACGGACCTCGGGCGCGCCGCGGACGCTGCAAGCAGCGTCCGAGGCGCGCCACAAAAGAACGGCACATCGCTAGCGCGAGCCGAAAAAGGCACGCGCTAGCGATGCGCTTCAGGCTGAAACAACATTGCTGTCAATGGGTGCGCTAACGGACCCGTTGCACTGCGTTAATTGCGACATTTTCGCCGTGCAACGCTGTCCGTTAGCGATCACCCACTAACGCAATGTGAACCTAGCCTTATCCTGGTATGATTGACACCATCTCGGTGGTCCTGGTTTGATTGGTCCCAACCCTATTCTGGTATAATTGTCAACATCCCGGCCCTGGCATGATTGGCCTCATCCTTTTACTTTTATAATTGGCCCCATCCCATTCCTGGTATGATTGGCCCCATCCTTTTTCTTTTATAATTGGCCCTGTCCTGTTCCTGGTATCCATGGCCCCACCAGGAAAGATTAAAAAAAAACACAAAACATTACACTCACCTACATGGCGCTCCCTCGCAGCGTCCTGCTCCGGTGCCAGCAGCTGCTTAATGCTTGTAAGTAGCGCATGGCAGGGACATCATGTGCTGCTCACAAGCAGAGTGAGCACAGCTGCCAGAATACTCACCGGGACCGTTCATCGGAGATCGTGGTGAGTATCCATTCCTCTTCAGTAGCGCGCACTGTCAGTCGGAGCCTTCCTGCTGGGGCCTGCGGTCACGTGTGCCGATACTTAAGAGAAATGAATATTCAGAAGAGGAATGGGTATTCACCGTCATCTCCGATGAACGGTCCCGGTGAGTATTCTGGCAGCTGTGCTCTGCTTGTGAGCAGCACACGATGTCCCTGCCATGCGCTACTTACAAGCATTAAGCAGCTGCTGGCATCGGAGCAGGACGCTGCGAGGGAGCGCCGTGTAGATGAGTGTAATGTTTTGGTTTTTTTTAATCTTTCCTGATGGGGCCATGGATACAATAAACATCATGGGGCCAATTATAAAAGAAAAAGGATGGGATCAACATTCCAGGAACAGGATGGGGCCATTTATACCAGGGATGCCGGAGCAATGAATATGAATTGCCCTCAGCGCCCATGGGCGTGGAATGCAGTGCATACTCATTTCTCTTTAGCAGTGGGTACAGGAGTTAGCCGGAGCCGCCTGTGACCCGATGCTCCACCGAAACCGCTCCCCCACCACAGCCAGAGCCCATACATCCGGACTATAAGATGCACCCCCCATTTTCCTCCACATTTTGGGAGGAAAAAAGTGTGTCTTATAGTCCGAAAAATACGGTAACTCAGGAACACTTCAACGGATCCCACTGATTCGGAGATAACATTTGTTTTTTTCAGGTCATGATAGTGGTAAAATTTGTTCGATATGACTTGCGTTTATTTGTGAAAATATTGGAAATCTGGCAAAAATTTTGTAGTTTTCAAACTTTTAATTATTATGCCCTTAAACCAGAGAATTAAATATGACTTGCGTTTATTTGTGGAAATTTGGATCAAATTTCATAATTTTTAATTCTTATGCCTCTTAGGCTGGTTTCACACTTGCGTTTTTATCTGCATGCGTTTTTAAAAAAAACGCATGTGTGAAAAAAAGGCATGTAAACGCGGTAAAACGCATGCGTTTTTTAGACGCATGCGTTTTTATAGAAAAACACAAGAAAACACAAGAAAACACAAGAAAAAACAAGAAAACCCTAACCCTAACCCTACCCCTAACCCTAAACGTGACTGAAATACGTGGCACTGAAATACGTGCAACTGAAATACGTGGTACTTAAATACGTGGCACTTAAATACGTGGCACGTGGCACTTAAATACGTGGCACGTGGCACTTAAATACGTGGCATGTGGCACTTAAATACGTGGCACTTAAATACGTGGCACGTGGCACTTAAATATGTGGTACTTAAATACGTGGCACTTAAATACGTGGCACTTTAATACGTGGCACGTGGCACTTAAATATGTGGCACGTGGCACTTAAATACGTGGCACGTGGCATACGTGGCACTTAAATACGTGGCAATATGACTGTCAGAAAATGTTCATTAAACGGTTAGGGGTGAGGTTAGGGGTAGAGTTAGGGTTAGGGTTTGGATCCCTTTATCACCTTGATGGTGGTGGGTGGCTTTTCAGTGTGTTTTCTGGTTTTTTTTCTATAAAAACGCATGCGTTTTTAGCGCAAACAAACGCATGTGCTTAAAAACGCATGCGTTTACATAGACAGCAATGCATTTTTTTGCCGCGAAAAAACGCATGCGTTTTTTCGCGGCAAAAAAACGCGCAAGAAAATACTGCAGGTAGCATTTTTGAAAATGAACGCATGCAGACAAAAAACGCATGCGTTTGAAACCGCGACCAAACGCATGTGCAAAAAAACGCATGCGTTTTCAATGTTAAATATAGGAAAAAAAAACGCATGCGTTTTTTGTGCAAAAAACGCTGCAGACAAAAACGCAAGTGTGAAACCAGCCTAAATCAAAGATATAACACCCAAAATAGTTAACAAATAGCATTCCCCACATGTCTACTTTACATCTGCATCATTTTTTGAGTATATATATTTTTTCCATTAGGAAGTTAAAAGGGTTAAAAGTTAACCAGCAATTTCTAATTTTTCCAACAAAATGTATAAAACCATTTTTTTTACGGACCACATCAAATTTGAAGTGACTTTGGGGGGGGGTGGGGGCCTAAATGACAGAACATACCCAAAAGTAACAACATTCTAAAAACTCCTCCTCAAAATCACATTCAAGGAGGGTTAACCCTTCATGTGCTTCACAGAAACTAAAGCAATGTGGAGAAAAAAGACATTTCACTTTTTCACAAAATTTTTACTGTAGCCCCAAACTTTTTATTTTTACAAGGGCAACATGATTAAATCAACCCAAAATTTCTTATGCAATTTTTCCTGAATATGCCGATACCGTGTGTGTGCATATGCACTACTGTATGGGTCTGTTTGACTTTTTGACTGTTCAAAGAATCAGAGTAGGGTAATCACACATTTATTCACAAATTGCCAGAGGCAAATACACCCCATCTAAAGACTATAAAAATGTACTGTTAATTAGACTATTTAAAGGAAAAACGTTTACAAACGGCATAGTCAGTAGTGTCCTAGGGTCACAATGAACTACTTAACATATAAGATCCAAACTAGTCTTATATCCTATCCACAAAATCTTATTATTATATTGATGATCCTAATAGCTAATGTTGCATTTTAGGGTTAGGATGTATTGGCTTGGCCGCTAACCATATAATCCCATTTATGAATTCCCCATGACCATACTAACTAGCCATTAAAACAAGCTCCTAAGCCTCCTCAACAAGTTTTCACCAGTTAAATCAGGGGATTGAGGCTATAATGAATTAGCACATGTGTTACCAAACTTTTAAAACTTTGGATCTAATGTCATCAATTAGAGACAAGGGAGCAATCAACCAAAATGCCTTATTAACTGAAAAAAATCTTTCATGTTAAGAAAAAGCAGCAGCAACATAAAAAAAAGATACAGCATACATACAGCCGTACTGCACAGTGTAGCTGGTAATCCAGCTCTGTGAAAAGCTAAATCACTCACTAACTGGAGGACAATCTGCCTGTGTCAGCTTGTTTTCTCACGCAGCTCATAAGTACCCACTTCGAGGTGTAACCTGACAGTTTACAGAGCTCGCAGTGTGTCTTGCTTTAACCAAGATTGATTTGAGCTGGGTTTTTTTTGTTTACCAGAGTGGATGGTGAGTTTAAGAGGCTCAAAGGTGGAGAAAGCAGCAGCATACTATATTAAGGTATATTACAAAGTTCCTTACATTTGCTTGCACTATTCATTTATGCAAAGTTTGTTGACACAACTGTTTCCATTACAAAAGTGTTTCATCCTAAAACCATAGTTCTAAGAAATTACCTTCACAAAACGGTTGCATAAGAAACAGTGATGATATTACTGAACCTATTAAACTACTTCAAGGAAACTCATGTTACTATTCTGGGACAGGAGATTTTTCTTAAATTATATTAAACACGTTCATGCATGCCTAAATTCTGACTTTTACCAAATGCACTATATGTCAGATTAATCAAAGCTTCAGAATTTTAAAGGAAAAAGCTTTGAAATGTTGCAAAATTTTGGCACAACTCGAAGCGGTGCTAAAATTGTGACTTTTGGTGGTTTCACATCACTTTCACTTAGCTCTGACAAAGTGGGTGAAGGGTGGCGGAACGATGACGTGGCGACAGCTACTCATCAAATGAACGGCTACGTTCGCTACATCACAAATCTTACTCCAGCCGGGGCTTAAGATTTGTGGAGAGGCGCGCACACCACTTGTAAGATGTTCTTGAATCATTAAGGGACGTGCCCCTCTTACTCCACCGTATCCTCTTCTCAAGACCAGCATGAAGATCACCAACCTTGTTAAATCAGGGCCTATATGCACATAATATTCTCTTAAGGCAAAATACCAGAAAAAGGTATAAAGATCCAAGACAAACAAGTCTTTATATTAAGAAGGGGAAAAAAAAAATCAGCATATTCCTATCTGAAAATGAAGAAAAATTACCTGTAGAACTGGAAGAGGATATGGAGGATGTCTCTACTGAGCTGCCAAACAATGGATCCCAGGCTAAAAGATCATTGTTGACTCTGCTGTAAAATGTAAATGGAAAATTGGTAAACTGTATGTAGTCTGAAGACAAGCAGATATTTTGGTTTGCACATTGCGATCCTGTGATTTGCATTTGTATTAAGTGACAGTAGCAATTTACGGCTGCCTGAGAACGTAACAGACTTTTAGAAGGAAGCATGTAATTTCCACCGGGGAGCGGCCCACAGCGCCCACCGGGGAGCGGCCCACAGCGCCCACCGGGGAGCGGCCCACAGCGCCCACCGGGGAGCGGCCCACAGCGCCCACCGGGGAGCGGCCCACAGCGCCCACCGGGGAGCGGCACACTGCGCCCACCGGGGAGCGGCACACTGCGCCCACTGGGAAGCGGCACACTGCGCCCACCGGGAAGCGGCACACTGCGCCCACCGGGAAGCGGCACACTGCGCCCACCGGGGAGCGGCACACTGCATACATTGTAACACTAAATACATTGATAGCTTTAGTGAAGAAATTTGTTTTGCTGTTCTTTAAATATCCTTTGAAGTTTTCTTCTAATTAGATATTGGTGCACAGGGGCGGGACTGTGCACTGGGCCTTCTCCTCCCTGTCTGTGATTCCCCGGCCCTTCTGCCTGCCTCCGGTCTTTGAATGACAGGTCACTGCTTTTCCAGTGACCGACCTCCTCTGTTTGAACTCTCGCACCAGCACAGTCATTGCCGTAGGCGGCGCACAAGCAGATTTGAGCTCTCGACTCAACAATGCCTTTAAGGGATGATGGCGCATGCGCCGCTCACAGCAATGACAATGACATTTTATTGCAGACTAGTCAGGAGCTTTGTCTGTGCAGGCGCCGCTCACGGCAATGACGGCACGAGATTCAAGGCAGGTCTCTGGAAAATCAGTGACCTGTCATTCAAAGACTGGAGGCAGGCGGAGGGGCCAGAGAATCGCAGACAGGAAGAAGACGACAGTGCACAGTCCGGCCCCTCTGCACTGAAATGTAAATAGCAGAAAAGTTCACGTTTAAAAAAGAACAATACAGAAGATGTCTTCACCAAAAGCATCACTATAATCTGTGTTACAGCCATCTCTTTACTTTAAATTACTATATTTTCCTGACAGGCTGTCTTTAATCTAAATCACAGAGCCAGGACTGACTAATGATTTTGTGCTTCTTTAGTCAAACATTATAATTCTAGCTTGTAGTATATAAGGTCTTCTTTTCACTTACTCCAAAGTTCCTGGCATTCGTAATTTTGTCACCTCCTCACCTAAATAAGAAAAAGAAAACACAAACAGCAGCTTACCCAAAGAGCGAAAAACAAATGTACAAGTAGTAGACCAGATCAAGAAATCCAACTTACTTGATGTATTCCTTGTCATTTGTGCCTAGAAATTAGAAGAAGGAAGAAATAAGAACATAAAATCAGCAGAAAGCTTCACATCTTACGAACTAGATAGAGGTCTTGTTGGCATGGAGCTTTTCTACAATTCGGAAACTAGTGACTGGGCACAATATCAAAGAAGAGGGATGCTTTGCATATGCCGAAAAACATAACTGTAATAAAACAAGGTAAAACAGTCTGTACACTAAAATCTACAGGCAATTCTGAATGTATGGTATCTTTATTAGACCTAAATTCAAAGAAATCTATAAAAATACAAAAAATATATGAAAAAAATGATAAAGCAAATTAAAGTTAGAATAACTGTGGTGCATACTCACCGGACTTTGTCGCTGTGATCGATATTATAGGAGGAAAAAAGCAAATTACTTGTTAGTTTTTCAAAGCAAATTATATATTTTGCATAATTAAATGAAGATTTTAGTAGGCAGCTGGTAGGAAGTAGTTTCACGGCAAATTACTGAATACATTTGGAAGGATATCTGTAAGGTTATCTCCAGTTCAGCTGTTAAGCATTAGGAGCCTTTGGTATAAAACCCGTCCCTTTTCCCATAAATTAGAAGGTTGGTCTCCTGTGAGAATAATCAGATACATCCATCTTCCAGAAAAAGTCTGTTAGGCTACGTTCACATTTGCGGTCAGCGCCGCAGCGGCGCCGCATGCGTCATGCGCCCCTATATTTAACATGGGGGCGCATGGACATGCGTTGTGCTGCGTTTTGCGCCGCATGGCCGCAAGCGTTGGACGCAAGAAACGCTTCAAGTTGCATTTTTTTTGCGTCCAACTTTCGGCCAAAAAGGACGCATGCGGCGCAAAACGCAGCGTTTTAGCGTGCGTTTTGCCGCGTTTTTGTTTGCGTTGTGCGCTGCGGCGCCGACGCTGCGGCGCACAACGCAAATGTGAACGTAGCCTTACCACTGATGTGACAAAGTTAGATGGGCCCTTTGACAAGCGAAATGCTGACCCCCCAGTCGTCCACTTAGTAATACATTTACATGCAGTATAAGGCTATGTGCACACAGGAGTTTGGTTTTTTGTGGTTAAAAACAAAACACTTTAGGGTAAACTGATTCAGGAAACACTCCTCCTTTGAGTAGTTTTGGGGGAATTTTTCATTTCTTTATGATGTTTTGTTGAGGTTTTTATTTTTGCAACCCTGTGATTGGACAGTGCCTAATTTAGGTCAGATTCCACCAGGCACCTTTTTTAAAAAAAAATCTAAAGAGGAAAAAAATGCACAAAAACCTGAAGATATGGAACATATCAACCTCATAGTGGTTTAACAATAGATATGAATAGGAAGATTCTGTGGAGCATTTCTGAAGTGAACCTCAAAGAGTATATACCATGCCTAGATCCATGGCACTTCCAAACATTACATAAATCAAAAAAATAGACGGGAAGCTATATGCCATAAAATTAAATGAACATTTTTATTGATACAATTCAACGTAAAACCAGTTAGTATGGGGACAGCAATATGCAAAAAAAAAAAAAAACGCCAAAAAAAGGTACACAAATTACAGGTGATTCATCACCTTTAAGAATGGAGCTGCTATTACAATAGGAGTGAAGATTAAATATTTATAAATTTGTGGCTGCACACTCCCTTGGAAAAAGCTTAAACGCGAAACGCGCGTCAGGGGTGCCACAGTCATTTAAAGGTACAGTACTCACTATCTTAACTTCCATCCCTAAGGTTTCCTATCCCTGTTCCTTACTATCATGCCCCCTTTTTTTGCTGTATATACCACAATTAGGCATTAATTGAAAACTTTTTCTGTGGCTGAATCACGTGGAGGCAGTTACCATTATAGGGATTGACAATGGAATATATCTAAGGATATTACAAACACTGTCATGGGGCTTGTTCTATTTGGACTACTTCACTATTTATGATATATAAAAA
The DNA here is from genome assembly GCF_051348905.1 of Ranitomeya variabilis. NCBI lineage: Eukaryota > Metazoa > Chordata > Amphibia > Anura > Dendrobatidae > Ranitomeya > Ranitomeya variabilis. The sequence goes on from NC_135232.1 coordinate 114,364,470, forward strand.
GATTTTTGGAAGCTTCATTGCCCCACAAATTTATAAATATTTAATCTTCACTCCAATTCTAATAGCAGCTCCATTCTTAAAGGTGATGATTCACCTGTAATTTGTGTACTTTTTTTTGGCAGGTTTTTGTTTTTTTTTGCATATTGCTGTCCCCATACTAACTGGTTTTACGTTGAATCTTTTAATATTGTATCAATAAAAATTTTCATGTAATTTTATGGCATATATTTTATGGCAGGTTCTGAAGTGAACCTGCTCCAAAAATTCAAAGAAACTTCATGTGCCCATACTATCAGGGGGTGTACACAGCCACTTTAAGACTCTGTGCACACGTTCCGGATTTTTCGCGCTATAAAAACGCGATAAAAACGCCTAAAATACGCATACATATACATCCCATCATTTAGAATGTATTTGGCAATTTTTGTGCATATGTTGCGGTTTTTTTCCGCAAAAAAAACGCATCACGGATTTCCCACTATATTATAGCATTGGGAACCTCCGGAATAAAAAGTGAAAAAAAAAATTGCAAAAAAACAAAAAAAAAACGCACAAAAAACGAGAAAAAAAACGCACAAAAAACGAGAAAAAAAACGCGAAAATGTCCGGTTTTGTTCAGGAAATTTCTGCAAGAAATCCTGACGTGTGCACATAGTCATCACAGCGTTACATTTTATTTATACTATAGTGGCAGTTTCCAAGCAGAAGTCGCCTGAAGAATGGTCCGGTCACCACTTTTAGCCACTTCTCGGCTTTTGAACCCTGAAGCGGTTAAAAGAGGTTAAAGACTGAATATACACACAGCAAGTTGTTTTGACATTGATGTGCAGATATTCATGGTTTTCAATGTTTGAGTAATTTTTCAGGTGGGATCCGGCTGAAAAAAACTGTGTGCACATACCCTAAACAGAGGGATGCAACAGGCAGAGCAATAAGAGGAGATACTCCAGAATAGTTATATTATGGGGAGTATAATCAATCACTAAAGAGTGATGTATAGCCATTACCTGGTTTCGGTCGTCTGTTGCACAAAGGCTTCCATTTTATAAAGTTTGTGTAGCACAATACAATTTTATTTAGTGGATGCCAAATGCACTTTCATACAGACAATATAAAAGACATACCGACGTATACCAGCCCACTGGAGGTCAAAAAGCACCCCTATGCTACTGTTTGAAGAATTGGTGGAGAAATGGATACTTCTGCAATACGTATCGAAAGCTTTCCCAGCACATACAGCGCTCAAATGCAAAGTGAATACAACCTGACGACATTTTTCACTTTCTACTCTGTATCTGTACTCATGGCTAAAGACTTCTCAGCACGTCCGTCTACATGAGGTGCGTCGCAGCAAAAAGTGATTTGAGGGAGTCACAATTACTCACAGAAGGTGCCGGGGAGAGGGAGATATTCCCGATGGACATCTTCAGCTCATCAAGAGAGGCCACGTTGTGATGAGGTCCATTGTTAGGCTGTACAGGTTTGATCTCCACGTGAAATTTCTTGGGTCCATCATCGCCTGAGTCGGAGTCACTTGATGAGTAAAAGTGATTTTCTTTGGTATGTGTGAAGTTGTTAAAGAATTCATCATTTTTAGAGAGATCTGCTATAGAGGATAGGATTAGGCTATGAAGACCAAGTAATGATGTATCGCATAGTTACATTATTGGTCCTCTTTATCCACCATACTGATTATGTAGTCTATCTGCTTAGTTACCAACATATTAGACGCTAACGTACGAATATAAATCTGCACAATAACAGCGTCAGCGACAAACAATAAAACCTCACACACTTTAAATAGCGGTCTGTCAAAACATGGACAGCAGCCATCTCTCCCTTACACTGCAGCGCTTGCTCTGCCAAGTGCTTATGTGTTTTCTACAAGAGAGCAGTCGTCAGACACCTTTGGAGGTGTTTTATGTCCGAAATTGGAAGTGTCAGATCCTTATCTCCCCCGATGGATGAGGTCGGGACCCTGCAGACACATAAGACTGTCAGATGAGCCACTCAAAATTCGGCAGGTTTGGACGACATTAATGTTTATAGGGGCCTTAAGACTGTTGTCCGAACTTAAGAGTGACTGCAGACTTGTACCTTATGTGACTGCAGACTTGTGAATCCTCATACTGTGTGCACTGTAAGGATTCCCCCGATTTCTCCATAATCCATCTTTACGCGCAAACCCTTTTAGACGACTTATGCTGGACAGAAGAATAAATTGGAAGATTTGTCTTTCATATATACGGTATAATTTCCATCGACACAGTGACACTTGGAAGTTTCTGCCATCCGAACCAAAACAACTGGATCCTCTTTCGTCACTTAGAAATACTAAATCTGGTGATTAACCCCTTACCGACCTCCGCTGTACTATTACTGCGCATGTCGTGTCTCCCCCTTTGATGTGGGCTCTGGCGGTGAGCCAACATCAAAGCCGGGACATGTCAGCTGTTTTGAACAGCTGACATGTGCGCGCAATAGCGGCGGGTGAAAGAGTGATTCACCCGCCGCTATTAACCTGTTAAATGCCACTGTCAAACGCTGACAGCGGCATTTAACTACCGCTTCCGGCCCCATCACCCCCCTTTCGCCCCATCCAAAATAAAATAATAATTAAAAAAAAATCAAACCTACACATTTGGTATCGCCGCATTCAGAATCGCCCGATCTATCAATAAAAAAAAAGCATTTACCTGATCGCTAAACGGCGTAGCGAGAAAAAAATTTGAAACGCCAGAATTACGTTTTTTTTGGTCGCCGCAACATTGCATTAACCCCTTCCCGACATGTGACGGAATAGTACGTCACATGTCGGGACCCCCGCTTTGATGTGCGCTCCGGCGGTGAGCGCACATCAAAGTCGCGACATGTCAGCTGTTTTTTACAGCTGACATGTGCGCGCAATAGCGGCGGGTGAAATCGCGATCACCCGCCGCTATTAACTAGTTAAATGCCGCTGTCAAACGCAGACAGCGGCATTTAACTACCGCATCCGGCCGTGCGGCCGGATATGAGCGCATCGCCGACCCCCGTCACATGATCGGAGGTCGGCGATGCTCCTCCATTGTAACCATAGAGGTCCTTGAGACCTCTATGGTTACTGATTGCCGGTGGCTGTGAGCGCCCCCCTGTGGTCGGCGCTCACAGCACACCTGCAATTCTGCTATATAGCAGCGATCTTATGATCGCTGTTATGTAGCAGAGCCGATCGGGCTGTGCCTGCTTCTAGCCTCCCATGGAGGCTATAGAAGCATGGCAAAAGTAAAAAAAAAAAGTTTTTAAAAATGTGAAAAAAATAAAAAAAATATAAAAGTTTAAATCACCCCCCTTTCGCCCCAATCAAAATAAATCAATAAAAAAAAAACCCAACCTACACATATTTGGTATCGCCGCGTTCAGAATCGCCCGATCTATCAATAAAAAAAAGCATTAACCTGATCGCTAAATGGCGTAATGAGAAAAAAATTCGAAACGCCAGATTTACGTTTTTTTGGTCGCCACGACATTGCATTAAAATGCAATAACGGGCGATCAAAAGAACGTATCTACACCAAAATGCTATCATTAAAAATGCCAGCTCGGCACGCAAAAAATAAGCCCTCACCTGACCCCAGATCACTAAAAATGGAGACGCTACGGGTATCGGAAAATGGCGCAATTTTGTTTTGTTTTGTTTTTTGCAAAGTTTGGAATTTTTTTTCACCACTTAGGTGAAAAATAACCTAGTCATGTTAGGTGTCTATGAACTCGTACTGACCTGGAGAATCATAATGGCAGGTCAGTTTTAGCATTTAGTGAACCTAGCAAAATAGGCAAGCAAAAAACAAGTGTGGGATTGCACTTTTTTTGCAATTTCACTGCACTTGGAATTTTTTTCCCGTTTTCTAGTACACGACATGCTAAAACCAATGATGTCGTTCAAAAGTACAACTTGTCCCGCAAAAAATAAGCCCTCACATGGCCAAATTGACGGAAAAATAAAAAAGTTATGGCTCTGGGAAGGAGGGGAGCGAAAAACGAAAACGGAAAAAGCTCCGGGGGTGAAGGGGTTAAAATGCAATACCGGGCGATCAAAAGAACGTATCTGCACAAAAGTGATATCATTAAAAAACGTCAGCTCGGCACACAAAAAATAAGCCCTCACCCAACCCCAGATCACGAAAAATGGAGACGCTAAGGGTATCGGAAAATGACGCATTTTTTTTTTTTAGCAAAGTTTTGAATTTTGTTTCACCACTTAGATAAAAAAATAACCTAGACATGTTAGGCGTCTATGAACTCGTAATGACCTGGAGAATTATAATATCAGGTCATTTTTTGCATTTTGTGAAAAAAACAAGTGTGGGATTGCACTTTTTTTGCAATTTCACCACACTTGGAATTTTTTTCCTGTTTTCTAGTACAAGACATGGTAAAACCAATGGTGTTGTTCAAAAGTACATCTCGTCCCACAAAAAATAAGCCCTCACATGGCCATATTGACGGAAAAATAAAAAAGTTATGGCTCTGGGAAGGAGGGGAGCGAAAAACGAAAACACAAAAACGGAAAAGGGCAACGGCAGGAAGGGGTTAAAGAGGACGTGATGAAGTGGCTGCAGAGGCGGAGTTTCACCAGAAAGGTGATCCTACATTGCCGCTGTGTGTTCTGTGTTAGGTTTGGGGATCCTGATGAATATTTGTCCAGCTTTTAGGTGGTGTAACTAAGATTTAGATCATCTGCCTCCACACACAATCAAAATGCAGCAATAGTAAGTGACTGAGTAGGAAAAGGATATAATTCAGGTTTTCTTCAGGCTTTATGCTGTATCCTTCTTCATCAACAGCAGGGAGGTTCTGGAAAATTAAAAAATACTTAATGCAAAATACTCACCTGTCCCTTACATACTATTACTAAAACATGCACATTTCCAACAGCACACAGTGCTGGGCACAACAGTCATTAAAAATAAAGCTTATCCTGGAATGAAACCCCTCAGGTGTGAATCATATCTATGTGGACTCCGAAGGCTAAAAGGCGGCAACAAACTTTAAAATCATAGTTTGTCTCAAATGGGACATTATTGCAGTGCGACTATGCTGTGTAGCCAAACTAATGGCGGTCACATAGGAGAAAGGTTGGACAAAGCAGACTTTTTCAGATCATCCAATAATCCGGTGTGTATAACAGATCTCCGTGGACTCTCCGCGGAAAGCAGACTGTGAGCAAGAGAGATTGGAAATGATGGGGATAAGCTGCAGGAACAAGTGTCACGTAGTAGCTTATTCCCCGCTTTCTATGGATACTTGCGAATTAGCCGTTGGCGGAATCCTAGATGTGGCCAGGCTGATAGACTCCTACCTAAATAGACTGAATGTGGTCAGAAATTCAATGGGTCCTTAAAGCATTAGTATAAGGGTGTGTATTTATACAACCACATTAGTTTTGTTCTTTATTTTTACACCCAAAATTATCTGCTTCTCATTTTATTTGTACAAATTATGGGTGACAAAGGTGGAAAAAGTTCTGAAATTATTCTTCTTGGTATATTTTTTTTACATGACAAAACCTGGGATGTTAACAGGGGTGTGTAGACTTTTTCTATCCACTGTACATTAACCTGTGAGAATCTGTTATAATTCTACTAATTGACAGCAGACAATATGTAAAGCAAGACATCTTAGAAAAACATCCTGTGTATTATACCGACTCCGTCCTTATGTACCAGGATCACTGTATTTTCTACCATATATGCAATAACCAGGACTAACCCCGGTAGTGCATGGGACTGCGGCCTCACCCCGGCTCGATGCTTGGTGCGGCAGTGTAAAATGGTGGGCACCTTACTCGGGGTGGCAGTACAGCCTTTTGCATTTATTACCTTAAAATAAGAACAAATGTCCATCTTTTACAACACCTACTGACTGAGGATTCTATGTGGAGGTTGGAGCACTTCTTTTAGGGCACAGTCAGGCCGTGTGTCTGCCCTTCCCATAAATGTATATATAATTGGGCATACAGATCAGATTTCTATATTAATGTAGAATAGTTCACTTTTCAGGAGTTGCATATTATTTATAGCTATTAATAGGGACAGGCTTAACCTGTCTGTTGAAAATATCAGATCAGGAGGCCAGATGCTATAGAGCAGGAGGAGCCGATTAGATTCTTATACATTTTTGTTGGAAAAGTTTCAGTAAAACGTGGATTTCATGAATTGAAAACAGTGGTGTTTGTATAGAGGTGTCCAGTGGGCGATCCTACTAGTGAATGAATGACTAGTGCATGCAACCATAGCTGTCAGTCACTAGCAGACCCGCCTACTGGACTCATGCAAACAAACAAGGGGGCGTTCAATGATTATAGTATAAGTTATACCATGGAATCCATGGTGCGCTAAAGATAATCATACTAATATCCCTCTGCGCAGTTTCTCCAGACCACATATCATACGTCTTGACAGGTTCCCTTTAAACAGTGATCATCATCAGCACTAATGCAATGAAATGGTGGCCACACAATACTAACATATCCTTTTGGATTAATGTATTTTTCCTCGAAGTTGCTGCATTGCCACACAACACGCGATGATGTGAGAAGGGTAACGTCAGTGACACGGCTTTTGCAAGTTCTTGCACGGAAGACTGATATGTTTCCAGTTCAATGTGTCTCATAAATTATTAACCCCAAGTACCAAAACAAGCAAGTCAGAAAGTAAACATTGTAAGTCAAACCAAATTAAGGGCCGCGTCACCGACTTCACCTTGCAGCTATGGAGGATCAGCAGTTCATTAGTAATGTGAGTAGCGCCAGTTACAGGAGCTCCGAGGAATCTCCCTCTTCACCTAGTGCACCCGGAGCGCCCCACCAGTCACTGCAGCTGCCGGACACTTCTTACATATTAAACACATTAGAAAGCAATAATCTACATTGGGGGCACCATTGTGCATTACTGCATTAGATAATAAGATGCATCTACCCCCTTAATGCCATGATCACACTGGGATGAGAAATCACTCCAAAAGTGTGTTGCACAGGGCCTGCGAGGGTTGTCTAAGGCTAGGGTCACACGACCGTCTCCTCCATCCGAAAAATCGGTCCAATTATTCTGCTCACAGAGTGGGATCCGATTTTCTTGGATGCAAAAAAAAAAAAAAAAAAAGAAAACAAATAAATATTTCTCCATCTTATCTATTTTGTCAGTCCATGAAAATCGGATCACACCATGCACCAGAATGGCTTCCGATTATCAGAGGTAAATCGGACATGCTGCATTTTTTTTCCTCGGACCACTCGGAAAAAATTAGGCATGTGCACAGCACCATAGAATAACATGGGGACAAGTGCTATCTATCTAAACAACAAATGTTACTGTCCGATATTTACGGTCATGTGCACGAGTCCAAACATCTGTCACCCACTGACTTATGACATCTGTTTAAAGGAAAAGTCATGAAATCCTATTGAAAAGCTCAGACAACACTGTGGCATCCATCGTAGATAGACTTCCATTAGAAAAAAAGAAGGAAAAAAGAAGGAGGATGGGGTTTGCCAATAGCATGAACGTCAGGAGCCATCTTGACATATGATGCTAAAATTAAAGCACAAACATAGTGTGAACAAAGGCCACGTATCAGTTGTACCTAAATGTCTGCAGGTCTCCGCCGAGTTACTGCAAGCCACGCCAAAGGATCAAATGTAAAAATTCTATATCTCAGAATCGATTACTTGTCTGAATTAACCTAATGGCAATTCCACCTCAGCCAAGTGTGTAGTGCAAGGCAACCACGGCATGTTTCTTGTAAGAGGTCAGTGCAGACGATGCCAGCCATATACCAGCACATGGGGATATTCACTCCGCCAACCACTAGAACAACCACCAGTCCACATACTCTCATAACAAGGGACAAGTGGTCATCATCACAACAGAGACATCATTTATCAGCACACAACATTATTAGAAGTCATTCTGGAGACATGTTGTAGTTAAATCACAGACGTCAGATCTGCCCACCCAAGGCGCAGGCCTCCCTGACTAATGGATCACTGCAAAAGAATTTACTAGTGAGCACAACTTACATCTACACGTTCTTAGTAGAAAAACTAACTATTCTACTACCAGCGTGAATCATACATGATAAATCGTACTGTTTGGGGTTGAAAATTTACAAGACAAGAAAGAGTGAGCAAGAATCTGACCGATTCCACTGCGGCACGGTGGCAGAATGATGGCAGTTTTTAAAGCACCACTCCAGCATTTCATTTTATTTCACCACTGGAGTGTTGCTTAAATTCCCAATCCTCTGCCCCGGTCTGATACTCACCTACCGGTGTCCGCTCCTGCAGTTTGTGACCAGCCGGCTGCTCCCGTGATTCATGTGGCGAGCCGGAGGTCACTAATCAGTAAGTCTAGGACAGTCTCGTTCTAGTCTCGTAGACTTGCCATGACAGCTTGTGATGTAGATTCCGAGGTTCGGCCACTCAGAAGCTGCGTTTACAAGATAGCGCCGCAGTAATGGACCGTTGCCGGAAAACGGTGAAGACGCCAAAGGGTGAGTATAAGACTGGGGGGGGGGCAGAGGACTTATGTTTAAAGCACCTCTCCAGTGGTGAAAAAGAAAACGCTGGAGTGGCGCCTTAAAGAGGACCTTTCATTACATTTTTTATTTGAAACTGTATATACCTCTTTAAGAGATTATTACAATTTTTTTTCAAGGATGTTTCAAGAGAATCTGTCAGCAGGTTTTTGTTATTTAATCTGATAGCAGCATGATGTAGAGAGAGAGGCCCTGATTTCAGGGATGTGTCACTTACTGGGCTGTGTGCTGCAGTTTCAACACATTCAGCATTTTATCAGGAGATTATCACTACAGGAGTAGGTGTTGTGTGCATGGCAGCCCAACCAATCTGTTTAACTACTATGTATCTAATGCAGAGGAAACATGGATTATTATATCAAAACTACACCAAGTAGCCCAGTAAGTGACATCGCTGGAATCAGGCTCTCTGCTCCGACATTATGCTGCTCTCAGATTACATAACAAAAACTTGCTGACAGATTCTATTTAACAGAGATTCTTCTCTGGGGGAGTTTACTTTTTTCTCTTTATGGCACTGCTCAATACTAAATCAGCATTATACAAAGGGATCAAAAAACAAAAGCCTACAGAGAATGTCAAAAGCAGGCAATCCTAAAAGACAATATTGACCCTTTAACGAGCCTTGTCACAAGACTTTTGTTTTGCTTTGGCTTTTATCCCAAGTCATGTGACAAGGCTCGTTAAAGGGTCGACATTGACTGTAAGGATTGCTACTCCCTATAGGTGGCGCTAGAGTTCTAGTCCGCTTCCTCTCTGAAGAGACAGTCTGCCTATCAACTCCAGCCCTCACGGCCCCACAGCAGATCGTGTTTCCAGGATTTCCTTAGTATTGCACAGGTATTGTAATTATTTGGAAGGTATCCGACACTGCCACAGGTTCTCAAGAAACTTCTCTAGATCATTTCTTAAACTTTTTCTGATTGTAGAAACGCCAGAGCCTCATCAGTGAGTAAATATCCCCCAACACTAAATACCACCCCAGAATCTGTATACAAAGATCACAAAAAGCCTCTGCAGCAGCAGCAGCACCACATCCCACAATGGAGCACACAATACCTCCCAGAGGAACCAGATACCACAGGGCATGGAAAACAGCTCCTGCCTCAGCAAATCCTGCAGGGCAGCAGCGCTAAATTACTCTCCACATCTGGACTGCTCATATACAATAATGCCCACGGCTAATCACACCACATTGCTCACTGCTCCTCCTAAAAGCCAGGGAAGCCATAGTCAAGACATGGTCGATTTGGGCAAATTCTCTTTCAATGAATGAATGGATGGCCAATCCTCTAAATAGCCACTGTGTATTACTACATCTGTCATGTATGGCAGTCATAACAATTGAGAGGTGTTACAGACGTTGCACCTGCCGCAATCATCAGGCCGCCACTCTAGCTCTATTTTAAAAATAGGTTTTCTTTATAATTTTTATTTTTTACCATCTTTATATTTTTATATAGCGATGGGGCTCACAATGTAGAATCCCTATTAGTATGTTTTTGGAATAGGTTAAGAGGTTGTAGAGAGGACCTTAAGTCTTCCATTTAGTCTAGAAACACATGGTAGATCGTAGTTACGAGAACACCCCCCCCCCCCCCCCGCAGTGCTTTCTCCAGTGCCATAATGATATGTATTCTTTTTAGGTCGTAGGCATATAGCATTAAAGGGAATCTTTCATCAGGTTTTTTCACTACCTAATCTGAGAGCAGCATAATGCAAGAACGGAGACCCTGATTCCATCCATGTATCACGTACTGGGCTGCTTGCTGTCGTTTTGATCGAATTACTGGTGAGATTATCACTAAGGGATTAGTAAACCTGCTGCCATGTAGTCCTCCATATGCATGAGCTCTGTATAACCCTGCTCCCACTACTGATTGCAGCTTACTGCCTATGCACAGTGTACACAGAAAGCTGCCAATGAGTTGTGTGGGCAGGGTTATTAACCCATTATTCATTTTTTAATTTTTTTTAATGACAGATTTTTTAATGATTTGTGTCCTAATGAATCAGAAACATAATTTGCCAATTTTTTTTAAAAGTACGGATTTTTCAGAAAAGGGCGTCCCAATATTCAATTAAAAATGACAATGACATGATTTCCTGTTTTGAAAACATTCATTTTACAAACACAACACAAAAAATTGGACCTAATTATAAAAATTATAAAATCTTAGTTGCTAGAAGCAAAAGATTAGGTGTCCCAAAAAAAGGACATTGGTAGATAATGTGTTAAGAGCTCAGCATTCAGAGAACAGGGAGATCTGCAGCAGGTCCAGTAAAACAAGCAAATTGAGAAATACATCAGTGGAATCAGGGTCTCTACCCCTCTACCCCAGATTTATTGCCAAGTTGAAGCTGTGACTATAGATGGATGATTGTTAAGCCTGGAGGAATTTCAGACATTTGCATTAACTATCAGACACACAGCAGCATTGAGCTCAAGGTGGGTTGTAGTAAATCATTAGTCACATATTTCCTTATTATATGTTTTAATAGAATGTACGGCTAATAAAGATGTGAGCATATGTTGTTCCCTTTCCTCTAATGTACTCTTCGCCCTGATTGGTTATTGCTTTTCTGTGAGCTTTACGGTCTTGTCATATATTACAATAAAAAAAACTGTAGTTTGAAATGTTTAAGGCCAATCAATATCTGCGTGTAACGTTTCTGCATACATGGATTATTAATGTCAGTCACTTTACTGCTGCTGTACTCCATTGTGGATATTCAAGGATAAAATCCGGAAAGTGTGAACACACCTAAAAAAGAGAAACTGACTGGATATCACCATGGACATTGGATCACATCCAAGTTCTAATCTCACTATAAGGCCGGGATCACACATACGCGAGAAATACGGCCGAGTCTCGCAGGTGAAAACCTGGCTCTGGTACCGGCACTCCGGAGCGGAGCGTGCAGCCGCACAGCAATACATGGAGCTGCACGCTCCGCTTCGGAGTGCCGGCTCCAGAGCCAGGTTTTCACCTGCGAGACTCGGCCGTATCTCGATTATGTGTGATCCCGGCCTTAAAGAGAACCTTTCATGTCCCCGAATGCTACTACTAACCTGCAGATATAGGGTCAATCTGTGTGTTAATTGCATTCTAAAGCTGTGCAGCCTCAGTACTGAAAGCCCCGCTGCCAGGAGGAAATGCACAGCTTCAGCCACCAATCAGTACTCAGTGAGCGGCGACAGTAGCCACCCCGGCTCAGCACCAAGGCGATGACTGAAGCCACAGCAGCAGCACTGCTATGACTGAAAGCCGGGGCCCCCGGCAGCCAGGCTTTCAGTGTGGTGGCCGCACGGCTTTATTAAAACGCTATTAACTTTTAAGAGTAACAAAATATCTGCAGGTTATTAGTAGTTTTTTTACATTAAAGTTTCCCTGTAAATCTTCATATTATATAACAGCCGATAAGTCAACACCATGACCAAGCAATATTTCCGTATTAAGTTCACTGCACTCAGATTACCCTGTTCACTCTCAGATTAAGGGGATTTCATCACTGTGATGACAAAGTAGATCTTTGTAAAAATTATGTAAGCAGATACACCGTATAGTGCATTTCTATTGCACTGCCTTTATCTCTCTTCCTGCAAATGTTATAGGCACAGATAGTACTGTATTCCCGTCCCAAACAATACATGATACAGGCAGATATTACAGCTTCTGTCTCTCCATGTAAACAATACGGGCACAGATATTGTAGCCTCTATGTTTCTCTCTGTAAATAATGTAGGTAAAGTTAAAAAACAATTCCTGCAAATAAAGTTGACACAGATATTACTTCCGTAATGTGATTTAGGTTCAGACAGTGCTGCTTCCTAGTCTCTTCTAGCACATGATGTAAATTGAGTGGACAAAAAACACAGCTTTTAAACTGCTTTTCTGAAATATTATTCTGTCATGTGGATTTTACAAATTAAGAGATTATTTATCAATGTGAAATCATGATGAATGAGAGGAAAAGGGAGGAAAGCTTCTAAAATGATCAGAAGGTAGTCCTTCTATATCTATATGTATATGAGACTGGATTACTAAATTACTAAATCAATTAATAAATTATCATGTGATAAAACAATTACATACCAGGATGCCAACGTTAACTCTTGCAACTGGAAAAGTCTAATCTGACTCCCAGCCGATCATGTACATCTGCAATCAATGCTCTATTTGTGTCTGTGCGTTTGAGCAGAGGAAATTACATGTCGTATTAAAAAGAAAAAAAAAAAAAAGTGTGAGTTACTTACAATGGAATCAACATCAGCATTCTCCCTGTAGATAAGAAAGATTCAAGTTATAAGGGAATTTGGTGCTGGATGGCCACATGGTGCTATCCTCACTCCCCCACCCTTCACAACCATCACTGCTCATTAGCTATACATTACATCTCCTTTCCCAGCACATTGGACGTTTAAGGCTGCAGACACTTAGAATGGATACATGATTTTTACATTTACTAAAGATTACATTGCACAAGTTTAAGGCTGCAATCTCAATTAATTCACTCATCAGAACTCTTAGTAACCAGTTTACAGCCTGCTCCTAGTTTCAGACCTGGACTATCTCAGAAATACAAGCTGGAAGAGAGGTTGATGTCCAAAAACACTAATACCATGATAACAACCTTACATATTTCCCCAGAACTTTACATGGTATCAAATTAATAAAGGAATTAAACAAGCGAGATCCCTATTTACAAGAGCTTGCAATCTATTAGGAAAAGTATCAAAATACTCGATCGCATGTCAGCATATCTCCATCTACGTACTGCTTTCCTATTCTACAACCCATGAGGCTTCTCCTCTACTTCTTCACCTTGTCCCAACACCCACTAATGTGATCCTCTCCCTCTATTCTCTGTTACTAAACAGTTTTTGTGATCTGCCCTCCCTGAAACACTGGATGCTTCTCTCCCTCTCCATACTCTGACTTGCCATGTACAACTCTCCTCCTACTCTCTTTTCAGATTGAGAAAAGGGAGGAGAAGAGTGTAAAATTTGTCATAACCTTTAAAACACTGAAAGGAGTCCATCTTTACAACCTGCTATCCTATATGTCCATGATGAGATGCACTAAAACAACTAAGAGTAGCCATTAAATGGTGCTGAAGCAGCAGGAGGAGCCAGGTGATAAATACTTCTCTATATTCTGAGAAGAGAAGGTAGAGGTAAGAGAAGGTAGAGGTAAGAGAGCATCTATTTGGGTTCCTGTTGATGTTCTATTACTATACGCTCTGGTAATGATACGAACCCAATTAATACTTACACAGACTCTGTATCATCCTTTTTCCTCATTTTAGTTGGAAGACCAAAAGTCTTTCTCTTCTTCTGTTTTACCCCTGAAACTTAAAATACTGACTTTAGATAATTAATTTAATTGCAATTTGCTTCAAGAGCAATAAAGGAACCCTTCCGTAGCACAATATTACAAATGAGAACGTACCTTCTACAGCAACAGCTGCATTGCACTCCTCAAATTCAATGGGACCTAGACAGAAAAAAAAAGTTTTAATAAAAAATATTTCTAACTAATATGATGTAGATTAATAGAATAGCTCAAAACGTATCAAGAATCACAAGCAGATAATGAGTATGTCACCATGTTACCACTGCCCCCCAATATCCTGCCTAACAGCACTGGTATACTATTGTGCGTATTGGAAGGAGAGCTGTAGGAAAAGACGCTAAATCAACTTGTCAGTAATGACCAGAGATGTTCGCCATGTTTAGCGTTTGGGAAAAAAAACTTGATTATGTTGAGAATAATTTAACCTAATTTCAGCCATTTGTAGCGACAGCGATGCAGACATGATGCACGCTGCGTCAGCGCCCCCTAGTGCACATCAACATGTAGGACATAATCGTATGAAGGCAAATGAAAGGGAAAAAATACTTAAAAGAGTGGTGCGCTATAAATATGAGATTTTATATATATATATATATATATATATATATATATATATATATATACAGTGCCTACAAGTAGTATTCAACCCCCTGCAGATTTAGCAGGTTTACACATTTGGAATTAACTTGGCATTGTGACATTTGGACTGTAGATCAGCCTGGAAGTGTGAAATGCACTGCAGCAAAAAAGAATGTTATTTCTGTGTTTATTTTTTTTTTAAATTGGGAAAAGTATTTTCAGAGGGTCATTTATTATTCAACCCCTCAACCCACCAGAATTCTGTTTGGTTCCCCTAAAGTATTAAGAAGTAGTTCAGGCACAAAGAACAATGAGCTTCACATGTTTGGATTAATTATCTCTTTTTCCAGCCTTTTCTGACTATTTAAGACCCTCCCCAAACTTGTGAACAGCACTCATACATGGTCAACATGGGGAAGACAAAGGAGCATTCCAAGGCCATCAGAGACAAGATCGTGGAGGGTCACAAGGCTGGCAAGGGGTACAAAACCCTTCCCAAGGATTTGGGCCTACCTTTCTCCACTGTTGGGAGCATCATCCGGAAGTGGAAGGCTTATGGAACTACTGTTAGCCTTCCACGGCCTGGACAGCCTGTGAAAGTTTCCTCCCGTGCCGAGGCCAGGCTTGTCCGAAGAGTCAAGGCTAACCCAAGGACAACAAGGAAGGAGCTCCGGGAAGATCTCATGGCAGTGGGGACATTGGTTTCAGTCAATACCATGAGTAACGTACTCCACCGCAATGGTCTCCGTTCCAGACGAGCCCGTAAGGTACCTTTACTTTCAAAGCGTCATGTCAAGGCTCGTCTACAGTTTGCTCATGATCACTTGGAGGACTCTGAGACTGACTGGTTCAAAGTTCTCTGGTCTGATGAGACCAAGATCGAGATCTTTGGTGCCAACCACACACCTGACGTTTGGAGACTGGATGGCACTGCATACGACCCCAAGAATACCATCCCTACAGTCAAGCATGGTGGTGGCAGCATCATGCTGTGGGGCTGTTTCTCAGCCAAGGGGCCTGGCCATCTGGTCCGCATCCATGGGAAGATGGATAGCACGGCCTACCTGGAGATTTTGGCCAAGAACCTCCGCTCCTCCATCAAGGATCTTAAGATGGGTCATCATTTCATCTTCCAACAAGACAACGACCCAAAGCACACAGCCAAGAAAACCAAGGCCTGGTTCAAGAGGCAAAAAATCAAGGTGTTGCAGTGGCCTAGTCAGTCTCCTGACCTTAACCCAATTGAAAACTTGTGGAAGGAGCTCAAGATTAAAGTCCACATGAGACACCCAAAGAACCTAGATAACTTGGAGAAGATCTGCATGGAGGAGTGGGCCAAGATAACTCCAGAGACCTGTGCCGGCCTGATCAGGTCTTATAAAAGACGATTATTAGCTGTAATTGCAAACAAAGGTTATTCCACAAAATATTAAACCTAGGGGTTGAATAATAATTGACCCACACTTTTATGTTTAAAATTTATAAAAATTTAACTGAGCAACAAAACTTTTTGTTTTGTAAGATTTATGCATCTGTTAATAAATCCTGCTCTTGTTTGAAGTTTGAAGGCTCTAACTTATTTGCATCTTATTAAACCTGCTAAATCTGCAGGGGGTTGAATACTACTTGTAGGCACTGTATATATATATCACATAGATAATAAATCTGCACGCTCATGCTAAAGGAGCGAGAATCTTTGGGCAATTAGTGGTCCAATTACATGCAAATTATAAGGCCAGAAGAAATGTGTTCTATCTTCCCAACACCAGAAGCTCAAGATATTAGTATGTCTGCAGGGTAAGAGCCCTTTAGACTAGCTGATAATTTGAAATAAGCAAGTTCACCGATTATTGACTCGTGTATATATGCCGGCAATCACCAATGAACAAGGAAAACACCAGTTTGTTGCATGAACAGATTGTATTTGCTGGGATTAAAGTCATTGCTATCAGCAGCACATTGTCCTGTGTAAACAGGAGCTTTGTTGCCAATGGTGATTTTCTATGTGCACAGAACAATCGTTTTAACAGTTGTCAGGTGTGAGCAGAATTGTGGTCAGCCTGTCCAAATAGACCAGTAAGTCACCACTGATCGGTGGTCGTTTAATGGGAGCAGTCAACGTACAACAACTAAGAAATAGACGGGAGAGTGAAAAACAAAGAATCCGACCCTTACTTGAAGACTTTCTCCCCTATGGTAAATGTGCCCTTAGAGATGGAGGCAGGGAGGGTCCGGCTGGTCAGAGCCAGAGGATTCTCCAGTGGGTCCAGGATCTGATACAATGGACAAAAAACAACCTCACTTGGCGCAGTCCTGATGTACTGAGCCACCTAGTAGACTTTATAGAAGATATGACACTATGGCCAAGATCATCAAGACCGCTGTGGTTTACGCCAGTCTTGATTAGGCGGTGTGCCGGAGTGAGAGGCGCACAACTCTTAATGAACGAAGCATGGCATGTGCCCCCACAAATCTTACTCCAGTCACAACTGGTCATGAATTAGACGAGCGCTCCATGCCTCGTGCCTCCGCTCTCCTACGAGTTCCACCGAATGTGCGTTTTGCTGGCTCATCAGGCGATTGGCAGCCTGTTTCCATTATGTGGCGATTTATCAACGTTTCAATGCCAGTATGTGTGTAAATCACTATGAAAAGTCACAAAATTTCTGCAGAACTTGGAATATTGCAATAGAAACCTTTGGTGTTTTCAGGTCAATCTGAAGCAGCGCCACCCAAATGGACGGGAGCAGGGCGCGGTGGGACTCCAGTGAGCTCTTCACTTAGTCTGCTGTCCCCACACCAGTCTCCATGAATCAGCTCCTACGTGATGTAGGACATCCGGGAAGGACAGGGCTAAATCCTAGCTCTGCAAAGTGTGATCAGAGGCGCCTGCTTAGCTATGTCTACAGCCAGGTCCTGGGCCCATTTTTGTCAGTCTGCTGGGGGATGATGAACAGCTGGTGAGTGACCAGAAAATGTTAGCTAAATCTGGGAAAAAGAAAAGACCTCTGTTCCCCTAAAATAAATCTCAAACTGGAAAGATCAAGGTATTATTAATCTCATGGATATAACTATAGATAATTCGTTAATTTCCTTTCAAGAAATACAACTTAAATATAACCTACCAGCTAGAGAAATTGATAATTGGCTACTTATGAACCATTATTTTAAAAAAGGAAGGATATTTACTTAAAACCTGCAATAGTAATCACTGTCCTATTGAACAACCCCTCAAATTTATCCATTTGGAAAACGAATACAATCTACCCAACACTTAATAACTATATATGCCTTAGTAATAATACTCAAGCCTCGAAAAAAGAATTACAATTTACATTTTTTATATTATATGCCACAAAAATTGAACATATTCTTTAGTGATGAGCGAACGTGCTGGGATAATGTGTTATCAGACATGCTCGTGTGCTAACAATGACTTCGGCATGATGGAATAATACGTTCGAGTCGCTGTGGCTTCACGTCTCACAACTGTTTGACAGACACAACGCATGCAAGGATTGAACAGCTGCAGGACATGCAGCCACCGGGACTCGAGCATAGTTTCTGAGCACGCCGAAGTCATTATTAGGGCACGAGCATGCTCTGATAACACCCTATCCCAGCACGCTTGCTCGTCACTAATCATTTTCCCTTCACAAACCCTTTTTTTCTGGAGGAATTATGGTGAAATTGGAAGCTTGACCCAGATTTTTTGGAGTTGTCCTTTACAGAAAAAAAAAATATATAGGTGGACGGCCATTCAAAATCTTTTCTTTAAAATTACCCACCAAAATATAACTATCTTCTCAACTAATCCTTTTTTCAGATAGATGTAGATGTATGCGTGCCCAGAAGAGATGGAAAGTGAACCATCAGAGCTAGTCCATCTGGTAGGTGCACCGACACCGTCATTCATGGCTGCAGCTAAGAATGAACATAACCCCCCTCAAGGCAATGCTGAGGATGCAAGAGTGCGGGGTAGACCCATGCGTGGGCAGTTACCTCTCACACACCCCACAGACACCTTCTGCAAACTTTATGTCAGCATCAAGTTCCTTTCCTTAGTCTTGTCTTCTGGGAGTTGGATCGTCAGCAAGTTCCTTCATCCAGAAGCAGAATTACTGGATGATGGCATCATGTAATGTCACCCTATGTGGTTACAATAGATGACCCCTGACCTACGCTGTAGTCCTTCAAAACAAGGCACTGACATGTGCAAATGAAGAATCTTCTCCTAGAAAAAGCCGGCTGACAACAGAGCAACGTACAACAACTAAGAAATAGACGGGAGAGTGAAAAACAAAGAATCCGACCCTTACTTGAAGACTTTCTCCCCTATATGCATTATGTGTGAGAGTTACCATCTTCCAGTGCCCACAAGGCACCCAGAATGCCAGAGCAGCTACCATAAAGGAAAGGCAGGCTGCTCCAGTGTTTCCCATACAGTAAGAGGAGACCTTATTTTCTCGGAGACGCTTCCCATGCCAGTGAGTGGCGAGGCTTTGCGTGTCTGGCACGGGGCCAGTTGACAGCCCAGCTGGATATCAGTGCACGCCGTGACCCCCCTCCTGCAGCGTGTCACTTCGGGATCGTTTCCGCAGTAGAAAGTTTATTCAACCTCTCTCTGGAAATTCAGTGGACCGGCCATCATTCTGCTATTTAATCAGAGGGGGACATTTTATTTTTCTGACAGCACTAAAGCCAGAGAGCAATTCCTAATGAACAGCTTGATACAAGCTGAATCGCAAATGTTTTAGCCTCAATTAATTCTGCTGTCAAAACAAATGACTGCTCTTAGCTGTGCGATGTTAGCGCTGGGTCAGTAAGGGTCGCGCCTGGGACTACACAATCAAGCTATTTTTCAGGATTTTCATAAGAACTTACCAGAGCAACGACGGACTTAAAATGCCATATAGACTAACGCTACATCTGCATTCCCATATTAAAGGGAATGTGTCAGTAGGATCGTCCCTCCTAAGCTGTCCATATGGGCATGTAGGTCATAGGGAGCTGAACAAAGTGACACCCTGATATCTGCGATCCGATGTCTTATTCCTGAGAAATCCACATTTTTCTCATATGTAAATTAGCTGTTACGATCTACGGGCTGGACCTAGATCTCCCTGAGAATCTGACTCTGGAGCTTATTTTACATAAAAAGGGTGTCACCAGTGTGAGACATATAATGACTGACAGTCTGAGTGTGAGTAACTGACAAACTTCAGCTCTCATCTCTGGCATTCACTATGGTGGATGGGGAAGTACTGCAGAAGTTGATTTTCATTACAAACACTTCTAGTAATTCTCCCCTCAAATTCAAATTAGCTTTATTGGCAAGACCAAACACACATTAGCATTGCCAATGCAAGTGTAGTGCTGCCAAATCTGCTGAACTGCACCTTCCCCACACTGACTGCTGGAGATGAAAGCTGTTAAGCACGCTCAGGTCTGCTGTGATTAGGCACATGTAGTGGGAGGAGAGCAGATTGTGTCGTTACGTCTCACACAGAGCCCGTTCTAAGCTATAGCAGGGGTGTGCTTTACAACACTTCTAGTAGTTCGCCTCTCAAATTCAAATTAGCTTTATTGACAGGCCCAAATACACAATAGAATTGCCAATGAAAATGCAGTATTGCCAACTGTGCTGTACTGCCCGTACTCCCACAATGACTGCCAGAGATGAGAGCTGGAAGCTGTCAGGTAATCACACTCAGGTCTGCTGTGCTACAGCACATCTCACTACTCTGCAGTGAGGAGACCAGACTGTTTGTCACTGATATTGTGGAGTGTGTTCTTCTTGACCCCGTGTGTTGATACCTGCTTGTGATTGGTCAGTGTCAAAAAAGGGGGAGAAGTAGACTTTCCCAGTGAAACCTCTTTGGTAATGCCTGGTTGGACGTAAAAAAAAATAAACTGTTTAAGTAACAAATAATTTGATCACTTATATTGGAGCAATGGAGAGGTGAAATAATAAAAAAAATAAAATAAATTACTTACTGGTAATGGGATTTTCCAGAGCCAATGACCGCACCACACGAGAGAGGGGATGCGCCCATCGAGGACAGGAAACCTACTAAATAAAATGGCGGAACTTCACTCCAGCATCAGTTGGGTTACAGAACATGAGAGGACCTCCATACAGTTACCGTATATGCACATACCGTTACCAAACAACAACCACAACACCTTTGGCTTACACACCTAAACATAATGCACATAAACCCAGTGATAGGAAAAGGGAGGAAAAGAATATATGGGTGCTGTCATGGGCTCTGGAAAATTCCATTATGGTTAAGTAATTTAGCATTTTCCGTTCGCCCATGAGAACAACACATGAGGGATTTACAGAGAAAATCAAATGCACCCCTGGGGGGGGGGGACCACCGCCTGTAGAACCCTTCTTTCAAAGGATAGATCAGCAGAGGATAACAGATCAAGCCTATAGCATTTATATGAGGTTGAAGGAAAGGACCATGTTGGTTACAAAGTTGGTCGATGGACACCTCTGCCTTCTCTGCCCAAGAGGTAGCGACCGTAGAATGAGCTTTTATACTGTCTGGGACTGATACCACTAGAGGGATAGGCTAACCTAATGGCTTCCCTAATCTACATTGCTAGGTTACCCCTTGAGAATTTAAGGCCTTTTCTAGAACCTTGGAAAGAAAAACAATGACTGGCCCTTCCTCCATTGCTTTTTAAATTACATGTACTTAGAGTCCTCCTAAAATAAAGTGTGTGGAATTTCTACTCCTTTGGGATCTTAGGATTATTACAAAAAGAGGGAAAAATAAACCCCTGACACCTACCGTATGAAATGTCATGTCTACTTATGGAAGTTAGGGTTGTTTTAAAGCCAGATCCTAGCCATCTTCAAAAAATCTGTGTAAATGGGGAGGTTAATTAACAAAGCCTGTATATCACTAACTCTATGGACTGAAGTCAATGCTTCCAGAATTATATTCTTTAAGGTGAGATTTTTAATGGATGACCCCTCCAATGGTTCACAGGGTGTTTAGTTAACACCTTCAATACCAAGTTCAAATCCCAGGGAGGAATCTGCTCACTAGGGATTGGTTTTGACCCATCACAAGCTTTAATAAACCTAGTTATCCATCTTTTCGCTCCCAAGTTATATGTATACATTGCCCCTATGGCCCAAACCTGCATGTTCAGAGTGTTCTACTCCCTCCTGGAGAAATTCTTAGATAGATTTAATTGGAACTTCCTCACCCAGACTTTCTGGACAACCAGTCAGGAACTTTTTCCAAGCTCTACTGTATATTTCTGTCATCACTGACGCCCCCTGAGGAAGCGGTTATACATATACGCGAAACGCGCGTTGGGGTACACATCCAGGACCCAGACGGGCTCACCAGAACTTTCATGGGTAATTAATCTCTATTTTTTACATCCTATATGTTGCAAAGCATGTATGCATGCATGGTCTGGCTGTGGACATCATTGTTAGATGCCAATACCTTTGTTTGATTGCCATGCACCTTAGTACCTATATGGAGTTTACTACTATTTGCTGCAACATATAAACTATATTATTATTACCATTGCGCCCTGTTCTGTGTACCTGATGTACTGGTTGCATTTAGGATTTAGTCACAATTGTTGCTTTTTATATGAAGCTTTTCCACATGTATTATGTATGTGTTTGTATGCAAAATAGAACTTCTAATAAATATGATATAATATTATTCTTTTTGGGCTATTTTTGACTCTATGTTCTCCAAGTAATAATAATATGATTTCGAGTCGCCATATGTGTATATATTTACTGACGATTGTATTAAAATAATCACTGGTTTTCTGCTGCTTTTCTGCTGTTTTCTGTAGGTACTAAACTTGGGGAAAACCCTTTCTAGATCAATAGTGACCTTTCAAATTCCAGGCTGTCAAATGAAGTAGCGTCATTTGCGGATGGCAAACCAGACCTTGGATGAGCAGATCGGGGATCTCTGGCAAGATCCATGGAATGGAAATGAACATCAGCCTCATCCTTGAAAACGGCAGTCTTTTGGGTCAGAATGGGACGATCAGGATTATCCTTGCTTGGTCCTCCCTGACGGTTAGGCTTCTTTCACGACGGGGACGACGGGCAGCGCAGGACCAGTCGCTGAGAGATTTTCCAACGTGCAGAAAAAACGTTACTCTGAACGTTTTCTCCGCCCGACGGACAGCTATTTTCCGACAGATCCAGTGCACGACGGATTAAACGGATGGCCATCGTCACAATCCATCGCTAATACAAGTCTATGGGAAAAAACAGGATCCTGCCAAAAAATTTGCAGGATCCTGTTTTTTCAAAAATCGACGGATTTTAACGGGAGCTAAAAGACGGGAAGTGTGAAAGAGGCCTTAGTACTGCTGGAATCATCATTGCTGGATGAAAAGCATAGGGTAGGTCGAAGATCCATGGAATCTGGAAGGCATCTACCACATGAGAATTTTCCCTTGGATCTAGCAAGCAGAATTTTTTCACCTTCCTGTTCTGCCTGCTTGCGAACTGGTCTATGCACTTGGAAGGCCCCACAGGTCTACAGTTTGCTGGAATACTATGAGATTCAGGGCCCATTCTCCTTGTCGCAGTTGATTCCAACTCAGGAAGTCTTTTATGTGCAATGCTGTTAATGACCAGAGATGTTGTTCCATTATTTGGAAAATTCCTTCCGTTGCTAGCAAAGAGCGAGATTTTGTCTCCTCTGAAGGTTGATGTAAGCTACCGTTGTTCGATTGTCTGACAGGATACGGACATGACTGCCTTGGAGAGATGCAAGAGATTTTTGTATTGCATATTTTACTGCCAGCAGTTATTTCATGTTTGACAAACTTCTTTTCTCGCATTCTGACCAGATGCCCTGGACTACAGAGTCTCTCAGATGCGCTCCCCATCTATTTGTGCTTGCATCTGTAGTTATGACATCATTGATCTGATACTCCCAATGGGGCCCCTACTGAAGAATTACTTATCTGTCCTTCCAAACATACTCTGAACCTTTTCTCGCCTGTCAATATCTCCCGCTGGTATTAGCTTTGATTTCCTTAGGTTCAGCAGCCAACCTAATTCCTCTAAATTGGCTCTGACCCTTGCAAGCTGAAAGTTGCAGTTTTAAATGATTTCCTGGTGGTAGGCAGATCAGTAAAAGTATGAATTATTACTGTATCCTGTTTCTAAAGATGCGCTGTTGTTTCCACTATGACTTTTGCAAATACTCTCGGAGCCATGGATAGACGGACGAGCAAAGCCCTGAACTGAAAATGTCTGATCCTTCTATTCATGGCTAGGGCCACTGTGAGGAATTTTTGATCTTCTGCACAAATCGGAAAATGGTAATATGTGTCTTTCAGTATGCGTCCACACAGTAATGTAGTAACCTGGAGTCAGAAGTTTTATAGCCGATTTTATAGACTCCATCTTGAAGGGTCGATATATCAGTAATTTGTTCAGACCACTCAAACTGACAAAGGATCTGAAGGTGCCATTTGGCTTTTTTATCAAGAAAATGGGGGCAAAGAATCCGATCCTTCCACCGCCATCGTTGTGAGGGCTTGTTTCTTAACTAAATTCAAAACCCCTGCTTCCAAGGCTAACTGTTCCTTGCAAGACTTCCAGAGAGATGTTCATGTGAAGTTTCGAGGAGGGACAGTGTGAAGTTCCAACCTCAGGCCTGTTTCCTCTATCCCTAGAATCCAGCCATTGTACGGCTTCCTTCACCGAGGAGGGAGCCACAAACATGAAACCTCGAATTTTTGCTCTTTTGTCATTTCATTTTTCTTGATCCCTAGGAGGTTTCTTTTACTGTATCCTCTGTTCTGACAGGACATCCTATACTCCAGGATAGACAAACTGGGGAATCAACAAATTTGCCCTAGATCCAGAACTTGACCAAAGAGAAACTCCCCATCACACAGAATTAAACATAGCTTGGTCTTAGACTGGACATCCCTGGCCAGCATTTTAGCCATGGCCCCCTATGAGCGGCATTAGAGAGGCCCGCTGACCTTGCCCCCAGCCTCAACGAGTCTGCTGTGACATCCGAAAGACTGCTTCTCCCAGCATTAATGGTAGATCGGCCAGGATATTTTCACTTGGAACATAATCCTTTAGTTGACCTTCCAGTTTTTTCAACCAAATCATTAAAAATCTGGCCGTACAGGTTGCCGAGATAGCTGGATTCATGGCACCTGCTGAGGACTCCCAGGTGTGTCTTAAGTAACAGCCAGCCCTTCCATCTAGAGGGTCTTTCAGGACACCAATCTCTTCATAAGGCAAAGTAGATTTTCTGGACGATTTGTCCACTGCTACATCTATTTTTGGGATATTATTCCATAGGGCTGTTTCCTCCTCATCAAAGAGGTACCTTCTCTTAGAAGAGGAGGGTAGTGAACCCTTGAATTTTTTCATTAATTGGGAATGTGAGCCTCTTTTTTCGCTACAATCCACCAAACATAATATCCTGTATGGAGGGGGTCTTAGCATCAGAAATGCCCATGGTAGCCATCACAGCTTTAACCAATCTATCCGTGTCTTCTATGGGAAAGCATGTCAGACCCCTGCACTGCCCTCAAAGGATAAAGAGGAAGAAGAATCAGATCCACATTCACCTTCTGACTTCATAGATTCATCTGAAACAGTAGATACTATTTTGGACCGGTTTCTAATTTTGGTATATTTCCACTGGGCGTATTACATCAGGATATTCTGCGGATTGGACGCTGTGTAGAGCCGCAGCATCCAGATGTTACAGCATAGTGGAGGGGATTTTATTCAATGAACACATGCGGAATCACCGAGCGCACAAAGGGGGGCATCGCTTTGGGTGGAGCGGGGTATCCGCTGAAACCAAAGCGCAGCCATTATACCCCGTGGACACACACCCTAAGTGCCTTAAGGGAAAGTTACTAGTGACGAGCGAGTGTACTCGTTGCTCGGGTTTTCCCGAGCACGCTCGGGTGACCGCCGAGTATTTGTTAGTGTTCGGAGATTTAGTTTTCATCGCCTCAGCTGAATGATTTACAGCTACTAGCCAGGCTGAGTACATGTGGGGGTTGCCTGGTTGCTAGGGAATCCCCACATGTAATCAAGCTGGATAGTAGCTGTAAATCATTCAGCTGCTGCGATGAAAACTAAATATCCGAACACTAACAAATACTCGGAGACCACCCGAGCAATGAGTACACTCGCTCATCACTAAAAGTTACCTGTGCCCTGATAACAGATTTCATATCAATGGTGAAATTGGGTGATTCTTCAAAGATAGTTCTTTGGATAAATGAGCAGATTCTGTTCTGGCATGAGTCAGGAAACATATCCCTGCAAAGCGCATACTCATTTTTAAGCTTTGCGCTACATTTCGTAGGCCTTTCCTAGTAATTAAATGACAAGAAAAAAAAAACCTAACTAACATGTGAACTTACACAAAGATACCCTTACCAAACATTTGGATGGTGAGTTATCAAATTCGGAGGCTGTTTCAAATCACACATTTTTTCGGCCCTGGTAGCGGTGGATTCCCGACCCACTTTGCTTCTCTGGATGGCCTTAGTGTCGCTTGTGCCACTCGTGTGACTGCCAATGTTGCGCCCACTGGCGTTGTTGCTGCTGCTATTCCTATAATCACTAAGAGAAGGAGAGCTGAAGCAAACCAGCACTTTTGGCGGCTAGACCCCCATTTTAAATGGGAGACCAGCCACCGCAACTCCTGCCCCATGCCTCCTCCGGACTCCCCGAAAGTGAGGTTAAACCTTCCGGGTCAGAAATCTATGGCACGCTAGTCATCAGGGCACGAGAATCCCAGTGCGACCTGTGCATGTGTAGACACTACGGCCAGCAGACATCTGAAAAGTCTCTGTAGCTCGCGTCCATGGTGCCACCTCCAGTACCTGACACAGGCGCTACAGGCAAGGAGCCGTTCTTCTAGATAGTCAGGCCTGTTTAAGTTCTTTTCCCAATCCTTTTTCACGCCTGATGTCTTCAGCTTCAGGTCCCTTCAAGGACAGGAAACCAGCTGATGAGGGAAGGGGGGAGAGGTTCCGCCCTTTTATTCAGTAGGTTTCCTGTCTTTTATGGATGAATCCTCTCTCTTGTGTGATGCCATCATGGGGAAAAAGAAAAGTTGTATTCTGAAAGGTCCTTTTTAAATGAGTGCTGTGTAAATATAGCTTATTGCACAATTAAATGTTTTATAACTGTGTAATATGTAATTTAATTCCGCACTTTTTTTTTTAGAATCCTTGTTTGCGGTCAGCGAAGGGAAACATTGCGCACATGGAATAACACTGTGCACTGCAACCTTTGGGGAGCTGAGCTCAATGCATAGGCAGCGGGGTGAATCTATAAACTACCCCATTAGTCTGTATTCGCTTGGAGTTCACACTGCTTAGAATGAAGAAGAAAAAAAAAAAAAAACACAGTAGGAAAAACAACTCATTGCAATGAATACATCGTACTTGCATAAATCAGAAAACCCCTTTAAAAAGGAATGTGTCATCAGCAAATGATCTATTCTTTAACCTCGAAACCTGTTTTCAGCTTCATGACCAGGCCAATTTTTTCAATTCAAAACAGTGTCACTTTATGTGGTAATAACTCTGGAACGCTTCAACGGACCCCACTGATTCTGAGAAAGTTTTTTCGTGACACATTGTACTTCATGATAGTGCTAAAATTTGTCCGATACGACTTTCGTTTGTGAAAAAAAATAAATCAAAAATTTCATGATAATTTTTCAAATTTTAAAACTTTTCATATTTATGCCTTTAAATTAGAGAATCATGCCACTCAAAATAGTTAATAAGTAACATTTGCCACATGTCTACTTTATATCAGAACAATTTCTGATTTTTCAAACAAAATTTACAATTTTTTTTTTTTTTTTTTTTAGGGACCACATCACATTTGAAATTACTTTGAAGGGTCTACATGACAGAAAATATCCAAAAGTGACACCATTCTAAAAACTGCACCCCTCAAGGTGCTCAAAACCACATTCAAGAAGTTTATTAACCTTTCAGGTGCTTCACATTAATTAATGGAATGTGGAAGGGAAAAATAAACATTTTAACTTTTTTTCACAAAACTTATCTTTTTACCCCAATTTTTGTATTTTCATAAGGGTAACATCAGAAAATGGACCGCAAAAACCATTGTGCAAGTTCTCCTGAGTACAAAGATAGCCCATATGTGGGGGAAAACCACTGTTTGGGCACACGGCAGGGCTTGGAAGGGAAAGAGCACCGTTTCATTTTTTTTTTTTTTTTTTTTTTTAGAGCAAAATTGACTGGAATTGAGAGTGGACGCCATGCTGCGTTTGGAGAGCCCCTGATGGGCCTAAACTGTGGAAAACCCCACACACATGACACCATTTTGGAAGCTAGAACCTTCAAGGAGCTTATCTAGATGTTTGGTGAGCACCTTGAAGCCCCAAGTGCTTCACAGAACTTTATAACGTTTAGCATGAAAATAAAAAGAAAAATCGCATCTTTTCCCAAAAAATGTTTTTTAGTCGCAATTTTTTTTTAATTTTCACAAGGGTAACAGGCGAAAATGCACTGCAAAAACTCCCCATAATGCCTGCAGATCGAAACAGCACAAGAGCATTGTACAGTGCCATCTGTACAAAGTGCACGGCCAATTTTTTTGTACCAAACTCTGGCTTTTCACATGGTAAGGTTTGAGAGATCGACACCCCCCATGTACTTATTATAAGCCAAGACACAATCTGGCTTTGGGTCTTGTGGTACGTCGGACAGTGACATGGAAGCTGTTGTCACGGTGTATGGTGGTCAAGATAAGGACATCCCTTTTGTCCTTATACTAGACCACCAGCATGTTGTCGCTGCATTGGGTTCTGCCGTCGCCCTTTTTCAGCAGTTGCCCAAGTAGCGGCTTAGGGAGACCTCTCTGATTTTTTTTTGCATGGTGCTGCATGCAACTGTACCTCTGACAGACAGGGGGTGGAAAAGTGGGACGCTGGTGTAAAAGTTATCAATGTAGAGATGATAACCCTTATCCAGCAGTGGGTGCAGCAATTCCTACACAATTATCCCACTCACCCCCAGGATGGGAGCATTCAGGGGGGGTTAATACAGGTGTCCTTCCCTTCGTGGACCCCAAATCTGTGGGTGTATAGGGAACAGGGATTGGGGAAATGCTGCTGTGCTCACAGATCGGTCACACAGCAGCCAGCACACAGCGCAGGAGACGGATGGCAGGAGGATTACACGCTCGCCCAGGTAACACGGGGGTATACAACCACTCTGCACGCCAACTCTGAGGTAAAGATGGCATGCATGCAGAGTGGTGATCGCGATTTAAGCTTAACCCCTTTGGCGCTGATTGGATGAACAATAGCTACTGACCAATCAGCACCAAATAAGGCGAGGTAACGTGGTGATCACCCCATCTATTAGGACGGCTGTGATTGGTGCTAATTCTTATTTTTGTAACTTTATTATGACATTGTTGTGATTGCCTGATCAAAAGGGGAGGGGGAAGGTACAGCCCCCCGGGGTGACGTGCAGGGATGACCTGGGGTCAGCGACAGCAGCCATCTTAGCTCGGTCACTGCCCGATGACCAGAAATAACGGCGCTGTATACATACTTTGCGGAAACGCAGCTCCCGCAGTGCAGTGTATATACAGGGCATGTCGGGAAGGGGTTAAATCAGGTTTTCTTGTTAAATATATTTTTTCAATTGATACTTTTTTTATATTTCATTTTACTATCGCAAAAAAAAAAAAAAAGGAATGAATAGAAATCTTGCCATTTTCACATTGGCCATTGGGTCTTTTATAAGACTCCTACTTCCTTTTCTTCACAAGGACATTAGCAGCAATAGACTGACCCAAACCCTATCTGTTTGTATAGAAGTGTTAGCTGAGAATGCTCTAATCTGGGCACAGAGCATTGTGAAAAGAGGAGGAGGAGGTCATCAGAGACATCACCTGTTGTGAATGGTGGATCCTGTGCTTTCTACAGTATATGGAGGTGTTACCTGTCATTGTAATCCTGACTGTGAAGATAACGAGATTGCTGAAAAGCTTTCCTAATAGAAAGTATGTGTCGAATTTTAGGTCTAGTAGCCAATGTGAATATTTCAAAATTTCTGATTGTTAACATAAAAGTTGTAAAAAATTTACATTAAAATAAAAAAACTGAATTAAACCATAGGTCATTTCCCTTTAATGTCTTCCTAAGACAATGAGGTCAATATTTTAGAATGATTTGGCGATAAGATTATATACTTGGATCAGTAACCGGCATAATTAGACTTGATGTACAGGATGCGAGGCGCAGACAGGATGCGAGGTACACCACTGGTTAAAAGTAAGAGCATTTTTGAAAGCTCCTCATGAAAAAGTTCTAAGCAGATGAGGGCAAATGGTGGGAGACAAAGTTGCCGAGGACTTGCGTGTCTCTCCTAATAGCAGTAGCCTGACTGGGCAGACAGAACAGTCTCCCATCAGCTAACCATTGATGCTCCAGGGGAGGGCTGGAACATGCGGTTCCCAAATCAATCAGGCACGGCACTCAGCAGTCCGGGAACCACGTGGGGATTACCAGGAGTGACACACGGCATTTCCCCGGCTCAGTATGACCGGTCACACGGCTGCATGAATCATCCACACACACACACCCCGGTGCCGCCGGGCAGCCGCACTCACCAGGTCGTTCTTTCCCGGTGCCTTTAGATTCTGCAAACTTCTCCAATAAACTTTCCATTGTAATGTTCTCCATGTTATTTATAAAGTCTTCATGTACCTGCAAATAAGGAAAGTGAAGAGCTGGAAGTGTAAGAATAGTGAGGAATCCGACAGGGAGCGTCATCAATAACACAATAAGGGAAAAGCAGATCATTTATTAGAGAAAATGTAAAATATGCAGTGGTGGGGTTATACCAAGCTAAAAGCGCCACAAAGCTGGAGTAATTTGCGTAACAAACAAAAACGGACATTGACTACATGTGCTCTATATATTCTGTGTTTTAGGCAGGTTCTCCACACTGATGACATGGGCCGTGAGGTGCTGACAGGTGATATTATATGTGACTCAGTGAGCCAAAAACTCCGTGCACTTACTAGGAGCAGGGGAAAATTGGCATTAGACCCGCAAAAGTCAAAAAATGCTAGGGCAACCTCCCGTTATGTCAAAATTATGGGAACTTTCACAGCCTTGATCAACCGGAGAGTTAGGCTGTGTGCACACATTGCTGATTTTTTGCGTTTTTTCGTGATAAAAACGCTATAAAACCGCAAAAAAACAGCATACAATATGCATCCCATCATTTAGAATGAATTCCGCAATTTTTTGTGCACATGATGCATTTTTTTCCGCGAAAAAAACGCATCGCGGTAAAAAACGCAGCATGTTCATTAATTTTGCGGGTTTTTTTGTGGATTTCCCACTATAAAATGCATTGGGAAATGTCCGGAAAAAAACGCACCAAAAACGTGGCAAAAACGCATGCAGATTTCTTGCAGAAAATTTCAGGCTTTTCTGAGGAATTTTCTGCAAGAAATCCTGAACGTGTGCACATAACCTAAGAGTCAACAGTCTAAAAATATTGCTCATTAATCAAACAGCGTGAACCACTATGATAAATTTGGCACATTCCAAGATCGTCCAGTCCGAGTTTGACCATCTGAGAATTACACAGTATTGGTACATTTTTACTATTTTATGCTGCACCCTGGGGCTATTAACCCCTTCCCGACCCATGACGCCTATGTGGCGTCATGGAATGATCGCGTCCCTGCAGATCGGGTGAAGGGGTTAACTCCTATTTTACCCGATCTGCAGGGAGAGGGGAAGTGGTACTTCAGCCCAGGGGGGGTGGCTTCACCCCCCCGTGGCTACGATCGCTCTGATTGGCTGTTGAAAGTGAAACTGCCAATCAGAGCGATTTGTAATATTTCACCTAAAAAACTGGTGAAATATTACAATCCAGCCATGGCCGATGCTGCAATACCATCGGCCATGGCTGGAAAACCTGAAGTGACCCCCCCCCCACCCCACCGATCGCCCCCCCAGTGCTCCGTTATGGGGTCCGGTCCCCTCCGTCCTGTGCTCCGCTCCCCCGTCCTCCTGCCCGCTCCCCCCCTGCTCCTATGTCACCCACCGGTGCTCCGACGCCCCCCCCGTGCCCCGATCTCCCCCCCCTTATACTTACCGAGGCTCCCGGTGTCGGTCCGTCTCCTCGCTGGGCGCCGCCATCTTCCAAAATGGCGGGCGCATGCTCAGTGCGCCCGCCGAATCTGCCGGCCGGCAGATTCATTACAAGTACATTTTGATCGCTGTGGTAGGTTCTATCACAGCGATCAAAATAAAAAAATAATAAATAAACCCCCCCCTTTATCACCCCCATAGGTAGGGACAATAATAAAATAAAGAAAATATTTGTTTTTCTTTTTCCACTAGGGTTAGGGTTAGAACTAGGGTTAGAACTAGGGGTAGGGTTAGGGGTAGGGTTAGGGTTACGGGTAGGGTTAGGGTCAGGGGTAGGGTTATGGCATGTGCACACAGAGCGGATCGGCCGCGGTTCCGCAGTGGATCGGCAGCGGATCCGCAGCGGATCCGCAGTGGATCCGCAGCGGATCGGCCGCGGATCCGCAGCGGATCCGCAGCGGATCCGCAGCGGATCGGTAGCGGATCGGCAGCGGATCGGCAGCGGATCGGCCGCGGATCCGCAGCGGATCGGCAGCGGATCCGCAGCGGATCGGCAGCGGATCGGCCGCGGATCCGCAGCGGATCGGCCGCGGATCGGCCGCGGATCCGCAGCGGATCGGCCGCGGATCCGCAGCGGGTCGGCAGCGGATCCGCAGCGGATTGGCCGCGGATCCGCAGCGGATTGGCCGCGGATCCGCAGCGGATTGGCCGCTGCGAATTCGAAGCAGTTTTCCATCAGGTTTACAGTACCATGTACACCTAAGGAAAACCAAATCCGCTGTGCCCATGGTGCAGAAAATTCCGTGCAGAATCGCTGCATTGTATTTTCCGCAGCATGTCAATTCTTTGTGCGGATTCCGCAGCGTTTTACACCTGTTCCTCAATAGGAATCCGCAGGTGAAATCCGCACAAAAAAACACTGGAAATCTGCTGTAAATCCGCAGGTAAAATGCAGTGCCTTTTACCTGCAGATTTTTCAAAAATTGTGCGGAAAAATCTCACACGAATCCGCAACGTGGGCACATAGCCTTAGGGTTAGGGTTGGAATTAGAGTTAGGGTTGGAATTAGGGCTAGGGTTTGAAATAGGGTTAAGATTAGGCTTGTGGTTAGGGTTACGGATAGGGTTAGGGGTGTGTTGGGGTTACAGTTGTGGTTAGGGTTGGGATTAGGGTTACGGTTGGGATTAGGGTTAGGATTAGGGTTGGAATTAGGGTTACGGGTGTGTTGCGGTTAGGGTTGTGGTTAGGGGTGTGTTGGGGTTAGGGTTGTGATTAGGGTTATGGCTACAGTTGGGATTAGGATTAGAGGTGTGTTGGGGTTAGTGTTGAAGTTAGAATTGAGGGGTTTCCACTGTTTAGGCACATCAGGGGTCTCCAAACGCAACATGGCGCCACCATTGATTCCAGCCAATCTTGCGTTCAAAAAGTCAAATGGTGCTCCCGCCCTTCCAAGCCCCGACGTGCGCCCAAACAGTGGTTTACCCCCACATTTGGGGTACCAGCGTACTCAGGACAAACTGGGCAACAACTGTTGGGGTCCAATTTCTCCTGTTACCCTTGCAAAAATAAAAAATTACTTGCTAAAACATAATTTTTGAGGAAAGAACAATTATTTTTTATTTTCACGGCTCTGCGTTATAAACTTCTGTGAAGCACTTGGGGGTTGAAAGTGCTCACCACACATCTAGATAAGTTCCTTCGGGGGTCTAGTTTCCAAAATGGGGTCACTTGTGGGGTGTTTCTACTGTTTAGGCACATCAGGGGCTCTGCAAATGCAATGTGACGCCCGCAGACCATTCCATCAAAGTCTGCATTTCAAATGTCACTACTTCCCTTCCGAGCCCTGACGTTTGCCCAAACAGTGGTTTACCCCCACATATGGGGTATCAGCATACTCACAACAAACTGGGCAACAAATATTGGGGTCCAAATTCTCCTGTTACCCTTGTGAAAATAAAAAATTGCTTGCTAAAACATCTTTTTTGAGGAAAGAAAAATTATTTTTTATTTTCACGGCTCTGCGTTGTAAACTTCTGTGAAGCACTTGGGGGTTCAAAGTGCTCACCACACATCTAGATAAGTTCCCTTGGGGGTCTAGTTTCCAAAATGGAGTCACTTGTGGGGAGTTCCTACTGTTTAGGCACATCAGGGACTCTGCAAACGCAACCTGATGCCCGCAGAGCATTCCATCAAAGTCTGCATTTCAAAACGTCACTACTTCCCTTCCGAACCCCGACGTGTGCCAAAACAGTGGTTTACCCCCACATATGGGGTATCAGCGTACTCAGGAGAAACTGGACAACAACTTTTGGGGTCCAATTTCTCCTGTTACTCTTGCAAAAATAAAAAAATTCTGGGCTAAAAAAATATTTTTGAGGAAAGGAAACATTTTTTATTTTCACGGCTCTGCGTTATAAACTTCTGTGAAGCACTTGGGGGTTCAAAGTGCTCACTACACATCTAGATAAGTTCCCTTGGGGGTCTAGTTTCCAAAATGGAGTCAATTGTGGGGAGTTCCTACTGTTTAGGCACATCAGGGGCTCTGCAAACGCAACCTGACGCCCGCAGAGCATTCCATCAAAGTCTGCATTTCAAAACGTCACTACTTCCCTTCCGAACCCCGACGTGTGCCAAAACAGTGGTTTACCCCCACATATGAGGTATCAGCGTACTCAGGAGAAACTGGACAACAACATTTGGGGTCCAATTTCTCCTATTACCCTTGGGAAAATAAAAAATTCTGGGCTAAAAATCATTTTTGAGGAAAGAAAAATTATTTTTTTATTTTCACGGCTCTGCGTTATAAACTTCTGTGAAGCACCTGGGGGTTATAAGTGCTCACTATGCATCTAGATAAGTTCCTTGGGGGGTCTAGTTTCCAAAATGGGGTCACTTGTAGGGGAGCTCCAATGTTTAGGCACACAGGGGCTCTCCAAACGCGACATGGTGTCCGCTAACGATTAGAGCTAATTTTCCATTCAAAAAGTCAAATGGCACGCCTCCCCTTCCGAGCCTTGCCGTGCACCCAAACAGTGGTTTACCCCCACATATGAGGAATCGGCATACTCAGGAGAAATTGCCCAACAAATTTTAGGATCCATTTTATCCTGTTGCCCATGTGAAAATGAAAGAATTGAGGCTAAAAGAAATTTTGTGTGAAAAAAAAGTACTTTTTCATTTTTGCGGATCAATTTGTGAAGCACCTGGGGGTTTAAAGTGCTCACTATGCCTCTAGATGAGTTCCTTGGGGGGTCTAGTTTCCAAAATGGGGTCACTTGTGGAGGAGCTCCAATGTTTAGGCACACAGGGGCTTTCCAAACGCGACATGGTGTCCGCTAACAATGGAGATAATTTTTCATTCAAAAAGTCAAATGGCGCTCCTTCCCTTCCGAGCCTTACCATGTGCCCAAACAGTGGTTTACCCCCACATGTGAGGTATTGGTGTACTCCGGCGAAATTGCCCAACAAAATTTAGGATCCATTTTATCCTGTTGCCCATGTGAAAATGAAAAAATTGAGGCTAAAATAATTTTTTTGTGAAAAAAAAGTACTTTTTCATTTTTACGGATCAATTTGTGAAGCACCTGGGGGTTTAAAGTGCTCACTATGCTTCTAGATAAGTTCCTTGGGGGGTCTAGTTTCCAAAATGTGGTCACTTGTGGGGGAGCTCCAATGTTTAGGCACACGGGGGCTCTCCAAACGCGACATGGTGTCCGCTAAAGATTGGAGCCAATTTTTCATTCAAAAAGTCAAATGGCGCTCCTTCCCTTCCGAGCCCTGCCGTGCGCCCAAACAGTGGTTTACCTTCACATATGAGGTATCAGCGTACTCAGGACAAATTGGACAACAACGTCCGTGGTCCAGTTTCTCCTTTTACCCTTGGGAAAATAAAAAATTGTTGCTAAAAGATCATTTTTGTGACTAAAAAGTTAAATGTTCATTTTTTACTTCCATGTTGCTTCTGCTGCTGTGAAACACCTGAAGGGTTAATAAACTTCTTGAATGTGGTTTTGAGCACCTTGAGGGGTGCAGTTTTTAGAATGGTGTCACTTTTGGGTATTTTCAGCCATATAGAACCCTCAAACTGACTTCAAATGTGAGGTGGTCCCTAAAAAAAATGGTTTTGTAAATTTTGTTGTAAAAATGAGAAATCACTGGTCAAATTTTAACCCTTATAACTTCCTAGCAAAAAAAAAATTTGTTTCCAAAATTGTGCTGGTGTAAAGTAGACATGTGGGAAATGTTATTTATTAACTACTTTGTGTCACATAACTCTCTGGTTTAACAGAATAAAAATTCAAAATGTGAAAATTGCGAAATTTTCAAAATTTTTGCCAAATTTCCGTTTTTTTCACAAATAAACTCAGAAATTATCGACCTAAATTTACCACTAACATGAAGCCCAATATGTCACGAAAAAACAATCTCAGAAACGCTAGGATCCGTTGAAGCGTTCCTGAGTTATTACCTCATAAAGGGACACTGGTCAGAATTGCAAAAAACGGCAAGGTCATGAAGGGGTTAATAAAGGATGGTCCACTAGTGGACAAACCCATTAAATATCACTAGTTGAACATACCTGGCCTATCTGGATGTGGACTTCGCTAACAGAATGGGAAAAGCAGCCAATGATCTCCTTCACCCGGACAAGGTGCGCCTCCTCAATGTCCTGGAATTTCTGCAGAATGTAAATCACCAAAAGTAAGTAAATCTGACCAGCACCAGGCCGCCGGACACAATTACTAGGATTGCACACTACCGCATCCATCTTATTCATGCTGCCCCCTATAAATGGTAAGCTTCATCCCCAGTCTGACAGGACGGCTGTCAGTAAAGGGACACACAGTGGGGATAATAAGTATTTGATACACTGCAGATTTTGCACCGTTTTCCCACCTACAAAGAATGGAGAGGTCTGTAATTTTTTATGGTAGGTACTCTTTACCTGTGAGAGACAGAATCTAAAATTAAAATCCAGAAAATCACATTGTATGATTTTTAAATAATTAATTTGCATTTTATTGCATGAAATAAGTATTTGATACAATAGAAAAACAGAACTTTATATTTGGTACAGAAACCTTTACTTGCAATTACAGAGGTCGGACGTTTCCTGTAGTTCTTGACCCAGTTTGCGCACACTGCAGCAGGGATTTTGGCCCACTCCTCAATACAGATCTTCTCCAGATCTTTCAAATTTCGGGGCTGTCACTGGACAATATTGAGTTTCAGCTCCTTTCAAAGATTTTCTATTGGGTTCAGGTCTGGACACTGGCTAGGCCACTCCAGAGCCTTGAAATGCTTCTTAGGGAGCCACTACTTAGTTGCCCTGGCTGTGTGTTTCAGGTCATTGTCATGCTGGAAGACCAGCCACGGCCCATCTTCAATGCTCTTAGTGAGGGAAGGAGGTTGTTGGCCAAAATCTCACGATACATGACCCCATCCATTCTCCATTCAATATCGTGCAGTCGTCCTGTCCCTTTTGCAGAAAAGCACCCAAAAGTATGTTTCCCCCATCAAGCTTCACAGTTGGGATGGTGTTCTTGGGGTTGTACTCATCCTTCTTCCTCCCAAACAGGACGAGTGGAGTTGATACAAAAAAGTTATATTTTATTCTCAAGTGACCACATGACTTTCTCCCATGCCTCCACTGGATCATCCAGATGGTCATTGGCAAACTTCAAACGGGCCTGGACACGTTCAGGCCAGAGCAGAGGAACCTTGGGTGACCTGAGGGATTTTAATCCATGATGGCGTAGTGTGTTAGTAATGATAATGGTTGAGACTGTGGTCCCAGCTCTCTTCAGGTTGACCAGGTCCTTCCGTCCAGTTCTGGGCTGATTCCAGACCTTTCTCACAATCACCCTTACCCCATGAGGCGAGATC
Organism: Ranitomeya variabilis; assembly: GCF_051348905.1. Taxonomy (NCBI): domain Eukaryota; kingdom Metazoa; phylum Chordata; class Amphibia; order Anura; family Dendrobatidae; genus Ranitomeya; species Ranitomeya variabilis. The sequence continues at coordinate 114,402,046 of NC_135232.1, forward strand.
CTGCATGGAGCCCCAGACCGAGGAAGATTGTCAGTCATCTTGTGTATCTTCCATATAATAATAATTGAGCCAACAGTTGTTGTCTTCTCACCAGGCTTCTTGCCTATTGTCCTGTAGCCCATCCCAGCCTTGTGCAGGTCTACAATCTTGTCCCTGGTGTCCCTATACAGCTCTTTGGTCTTGGCCATGGTGGAGAAGTTGGAGTGTGATTGAGTGTGTGGACAGGGGTCTTTTATTCAGGTAATGAGTTCAAAAATTTGCAATTAATACAGGTAATGAGTGCAGAGTAGGAGGGCTCCTTAATCAAAAACTAACAGGTCTGTGAGAGCCAGAATTCCTGCTGGTTGTTAGGTGATCAAATACTTATTTCAGGCAATAAAATGCTATTTAATTATCTAAAAATCATACAATGTGATTTTCTGGTTTTTATTTTTAGATTCTGTCCCTCAGAATTGATGTGCACCTATGATAAAAATTACAGACCTCTCCACTCTATGGTGGGAGAACTTACAAAATCAAATATGGATTTTCCCCACTGTATATAACTGACAATTATCTTTTATGGGGTGGTTTGATGAGAATATTGTATACGTGCACTGCTGGAAATGAAGAGTCTCGGCTGAAAGTTAATACGATGGATGGTCATTTATAAGCAGCCATAGCAGGGGACAGGTATGATCAGTCGATGCTTCAATAAAAAGAAATGTGGATGAGAAACAACCTTTAAACCTTTGAATGCCCCGCCACAAGCTCTGCACAGGTTATATGGCGTGGCAGAATAGGCCCTGTATAATGGGGCCCCGTCCTTCCCTAGAGTGGGGGACGGCTCCTGTTCCAATGGTTGGAACTGGAGGACCCCATGTTCCCAGCTATTTAACCTTTTACTGCCATAGTGAGGAGCACAGTGGCATTAATATAGGGGACCCTCCTGTGACTGGGTCATCAGGATTTCTGGTGTTCACTCAGTTCTTGGACTTAGCGTTCCTGATCAGTCAGTGTCATAGACACCCATAATGTATTACCATATAGAAGCATGTTTCTGCACTAGAAGCTTAAAAGATGGAAGAAAAACATTTTCTTTAACAATTTTTTCTCAAAAAAAAAAAAAAAAAGGAAACATGAATATAGCATGAACAATTATGTATGTCTCCATAAACAGCGCCAAAGAATGTCAGAAAACAAGGCCTCATATGGAGTATTTTAGGATGAATAAAAAGTAACGAGTTTAATTGATGAGAAATATGGCTGTTATCCACTAGGTGGCAGCACTTCCCACAGAACACAACGTTCACATCCTACAGGAGAAACAGCACATTTGTTCCTGAAATTCAGCCACATCCCGCACAATCCCAGGCTTTACCAATTCCTATAAAACTTCTAGAATTGAAAAATATCATAAGCCACAGAGGTGATGGCAGATATGGGGGAAAACCAGAGGGATCTGCTGATAATTATTGAATTCCCAATACAGTATCAGCATAACTTCCCCCCATTTCCAGTGAATACACTGTGTGCAGAATTATTAGGCAAGTTGTATTTTGATCACATGATACTTTTTATACATGTTGTCCTACTCCAAGCTGTTCAGGCTTGAGAGCCAACTACCAATTAAGTAAATCAGGTGATGTGCATCTCTGTAATGAGGAGGGGTGTTGTCTAATGACATCAAAACCCTATATAAGGTGTGCTTAATTATTAGGCAACTTCCTTTCCCTTTGGCAAAATGGGTCAGAAGAGAGATTTGACGGGGTCTGAGAAGTCCACAATTGTGAGATGTCTTGCAGAGGGATGCAGCAGTCTTAAAATTGCCAAACTTTTGAAGTGTGATCACCGAACAATCAAGCGTTTCATGGCAAATAGCCAGCAGGGTCGCAAGAGTGTTGGGCAAAAAAGGTGCAAAATAACTGCCCATGAATTGAGGAAAATCAAGCATCAAGCTGCCATTTTCCACCAGTTTTGCCATATTTCAGAGCTGCAACATTACTGGACTAACAAAAAGCACAAGGTGTGCGATACTCAGGTACATGGCCAAGGTAAGGAAGGCTGAAAAACGACCACCTTTGAACAAGAAACATAAGATAAAACGTCAAGACTGGGCCACGAAATATCTTAAGACTCACTTTTCATAGGTTTATGGACTGATGAAATGAGAGTGACTCTTGATGGGCCAGAGGCTGGATCAGTAAAGGGCAGAGAGCTCCACTCCGACTCAGGCACCAGCAAGGTGGAGGTGGGGTACTGGTATGGGCTGGTATCAAAGATGAACTTGTGGGACCTTTTCGGGTTGAGGATGGAGTGAAGCTCAACTCCCAGACCTACTGCCAGTTTCTGGAAGACAACTTCTTCAAGCAGTGGTACAGGAAGAAGTCGGTATCGTTCAAGAAAAACATGATTTTCATGCTGGACAATGTTCCATCACATGCCTCCAACTCCTCCACAGCGTGGCTGGCCAGTAAAGGTCTCAAAGAAGAAAAAAAAAATGACATGGCCCCCTTGTTCACCTGATCTGAACCCCATAGAGAACCTGTGGTCCCTCATAAAATGTGAGATCTACAGGGAGGGAAAACAGTCCACCTCTAGGAACAGTGTCTGGGAGGCTGCTGCATGCAATGTTCATCGTAACAGATCAAGCAACTGACAGAATCTATGGATGGAAGGCTGCTGAGTGTCATCATAAAGAAAGGTGGCTATATTGGTCACTAATTTTGGGGGGTTTTGCTTTTGCATGTCAGAAATGTTTATTTCTAAATTTTGTGCAGTTATATTGGTTTACCTGGTGAAAATAAACAAGTGAGATGGGAATATATTTGGTTTTTATTAAGTTGCCTAATAATTCTGCACAGCAATAGTTACCTGCACAAACAGATATCCTCCTAAGATAGCCAAATCTAAAAAAAAAAACCCACTCCAACTTCAAAAAATATTAAGCTTTGATATTTATGAGTCTTTTGGGTTGATTGAGAACATAGTTGTTGATCGATAATAAAAATAATCCTCTAAAATACAACTGGCCTGATAATTCTGCACACAGTGTATAAAGAAGTATCTAATTCATAGGGTTAACGGAGAGAGTTAATAGAGAGCTCAGTCATCAAAAGGAAGAAAAAACTAGACTGCTTGGAAAATGCACAAGAAACATTGGAAAAAAAACCCAAAACAAATGACAACAGCTGCATTATGAGCTGCAGACACTAGAGGGCGCACAGGATACACACGTGATAGGTCACCTTCCTACCAAGTATCAATCGATATAAAGGGAAATACAGAAGAACGATCCGTATCAGCGACTGGTAGTCTCAGCCCCCCATACTCCTGTACTCACATATCTCCTGTCCCCACAATATAATCTAACTCCTGAATGGATATTCTGCCCCCCAAAAAGCCACAGTGAATGAACATCACAAGGGACAGCTTTTAGGACATGATGAAGATTCTGCTCTATATTGGCAGACATGAGTCAACCTGAGCTAGATATTAACCATTGAAGAACAACGGCTGAAGGCAGGACAAGTCCACAGATCACGTGGATTTCACCCTAGACTGTGGCGTTGCAGAGCTGCGGCAGGTGTCATCTATTGCACTGACGGGGGAAATCTGCAGTGGAAATCTGCAGACAAGAAGCGTGCAAAATATTCAGTCTATGCAGCATGTGGATGAGATCTGCTGGGAAGTATCCTCTCGGGAAAATCTGACTCATGTGAACATGCCCTTATATTCAGGGCTAAAGTTGCACAACACAAAATTAAGTGTCTGACACAGATCAGGAAATAATCAGCTGTATTAGGGCAACTAATTTGCTCGTTTTTATATACATAGAGGAATCTGTAAGGGTATGCTTCCACAGTCAGTATTGGCTTTGGACACAGCACATGTCCGCTCCATCCTAAGCGCTGCCGGCTTTTGTACGCAGGTGATTCCACATGTGTTCACTGAACCGCATCCTATAGATTGGACGGTGATACTTATCTTGCGGAGACTGAGCATCTGCGCAAGATAAATAGACATACTGCAGCCTGGAAAGACGCGCCGCATGTCCATCTCCGCAGGGAAGCCGGAGTCATCCATGCACGCATAGTGGACGAGATTTCATGAAATCCCCTCCACTATGCTGTAACATCTGGACGCTGCGGCTGTACGCAGCATCCAACCCGCAGCGTTTACTGACCGTGGAAACATGCCCTTATAGATAAAACCCAAGACAGAGTCAAGCAATATATAGAAACAATATTCCCAGGAGCTTAAGACTATGTGAAGACATTGAGAAATTTTTGCACCATTTCTGCATCTCTTGGGAGGAAAAACGCAGCTGCAAAAACCCACGCTTCTGGTGCATTTTTGATGCTTTCTTACGGATTTCAGTGAGGTCAATGGTGAAAAACACCGCCAAAACCGCACAGAGAATTGACATGCTGCAGATTATTTTCTACACAAAATCTGCAAGTATACAATACTCAACGTGTGCATGACACATCAGGTTTCTCCTTCACTTTGCTGGCATCAGGATTGCATCAGCGAAGGAGAAACCTGATGTGTCATGCACACGTTGAGTCTGCATGGCAAAAGCGCACCAAATCTGCAACGTGTGTACAAGCCCTAAACGTTACATGAGCGGATGCATCTGCACCCATTCCGTAAATCATAAACTGGATGCGAGGCAACAACGTATATAAATGAGCATCCCATAAAGGCAAATAGAATGAATTGGGTTTTATGAACATCTAAGACTCAGTGCATATAATCCACGTGACCGGCCGGCACATTAGCATTTCCTAATGCTCTCCTCCATTAAGAACTCTAATGTACAACATCTCGTATTAATGCACTCAAGGAACAGTACGCTCATTACAAAAGTAAATGGGATATCTGAAAGTGTGGTATCTTCACTACATCATCCTGTGTCTGAGAAGCTGATATAGATGAATAATTTCTCCCTAAGAAGATACACTATATGGACAAAGGTCCTGAGAAAGCCACATTACACCTACAAGAGCGGTCATGGCAGTTCCCTTCACAGCTACACCAGCTTCCGCTCTTCTGACAGATTTTGGAGAGTATTTGAGGAAATTTTTGTCCTTCATCCAGAAGAGCATTTGTGGGATCAGACATTGATGCATGAGAGGGCCTCGCCCAAAATCTATTTTCTAGCTAATCCCAAAACTTTTCAGTGGGGTTGAGGTTAGAGGTCTGAGGGGGACCGGACAAGTTCTTCCCCTTCATACTCCACAACCATGTCTTTATGGACCTTCCTTTCTGCACTGGGACACAGTCATGGGGCTCAGAATAGGGCAGTCTCCAAATTGTTCCCACAAAGCTGGAAGTTACAAGTGTCTAAAATGTCTTGAATGTTCAAGCTGTAAATTTCCCTTCTCTGTAACTTAAGAGTAAAGGAAGACCCCTGTAAAACGCCTACAATTTAATAATTTCTCCTCCTGACACAACGCAGTCAGGCAGGCAACACGGAAACCCAGACTGGTCCATGAGATTCCAGATACAGAGAGTCATGACCCGTCACTGCACAAAACCTGTATCCACTGCTCCAGAGACCAGTGGTGGGGTCTTCATATCACGTCATCTGATGCTTGGCATCGTGCTGGGCGATGTACGGTTTGTATGCAGCTGCTCGGCCATGGAAATTACGTCGGGAAGCTCCTGGCACAGTTTTTGTGCAGATGATAAAAAGGTATTTTCATACTTGAAAGGTATCCGGTATCAATGGCTTAAGGGATATCTTCTCAGTCACTGAGGGTCCAACAGTTCTGAGAGCTTCACCGATCCAGAGTATCCTGAAGAACCCTGTGTGAATGGAGCGCTCACTGCCTCTTCCATCATTCATATGGGAGTGCCGAAGATCAACAGAGAGGTGTGCTTGGCTATCACAGGTGGTCCTACTAAGAATGACTGGAGTGGCGTGTGCAAGATCAACCTCAGCTCCATTCACACAGGGCTCTGAGCTCTGGTTCTCGGAATCAGTAGGGATCCAAGAACAGTTTGACCTCCAGTTGATAGATTACAACTTTCAAACTTGAAAATACCCCTTTAATGTCAGAGAAGATTTGGAGTTTTCCCTTATTGAATTTATTGGGGGATGGCACTATGCACCTCAGCACTCGGTGACCCGACTAGTTAACTTTATGTGGTGTGCCACTTGGTGGCTGAGTTGAGGTGGTGTGCCACTTGGTAGCTGAGTTGCTGTGGTGTGTCACTTGGTAGCTGAGTTGAGGTGGTGTGCCACTTGGTAGCTGAGTTGAGGTGGTGTGCCACTTGGTAGCAGAGTTGCTGTATTGTGCCCCTTGGCGGCTGAGTTGCTGTGGTGTGCCACTTGGTAGCTGAGTTGAGGTGGTGTGCCACTTGGTAGCCGAGTTACTGTGGTGTGCCACTTAGTGGGTGAGTTGCTGTGGTGTGCCACTCGGTGGCTGAGTTGCTGTGGTGTGCCACTCGGTGGCTGGGTTGCTGTGGTGTGCCACTCGGTGGCTGAGTTGCTGTAGTGAGCCACTCAGTGGCTGAGTTGCTGTAGTGAGCCACTCGGTGGCTGAGTTGCTGTAGTGAGCCACTTGGTGGCCGAGTTGCTGTAGTGAGCCACTTGGTGGCTGAGTTGCTGTAGTGAGCCACTTGGTGGCTGAGTTGCTGTAGTGAGCCACTTGGTGGCTGAGTTGCTGCGGTGTGCACCTTGGTAGCTGAGTTGAGGTGGTGTGCCACTTGGTAGACGAGTTGCTGTGGAGTGCCACTTGGTGGCTGAGTTGCTGTGGTTCCTAAACTCTTCCACTTTCCAGTAATACCATTCACAGTCCATCGTGGGAATATTTTGTAGGGAAGAAATTCCAAGAACTGACTTACTACACCGGTTGCTCCTATTACAGGACTGCACTGGTATCAGTGAGCACCATAGACAAGTCATTCTATCTGCAGCATAAAGTAAAGGCAGACAGCAATGCGAGGGGCTGGATGTTATACACCTGCGGTAAGGGGACTGAATAAAAAGCCTCATTTCAATATGATAGAGGTTCTAATACTTTTGCACATTTAGGGTCCGATTCTTTGTTGCATTTGCACCGGTGTTTTTCGCCTTATTTATTATTGTTTGCGCCATACTCATCTTTCCATTTGTGGTTTTTTGTCTATTTCATGTGTTTACCGGATTCTTCAATTGCAACTTTTTCAAAAGTTACAAAATTGGTTGCAAATGTGCTGAAGTTACCCCCTGGAGTGATTATGTATACCACAAACTTTAGCAAAAACATTTTACGCTATTTTGAGAAAAGACACAAAAAATGTGAGCGGTAAAAGACCATAATTGACTTTATGCAAAATCCATGAACAGTTTGGACTGTTTTGAAGAATTTGGCACAAAAAATGGCAATGAATGAAAAAAGAGAAAAAACAAAACAAAAGTGAAGTTTAAAAAAAAAAAAAAAAAAAAATCAGTCACAATAGTATGAACTCAGTGATGCACTTCATATGGGAAACAGCCCGGCTTCATAGACAACCTGATGCATTTACCATTGCTGCAAACTTCTATAAAGAAAAAAAAATGTATATAGTATATGCAAGCCACGCAAACAGGAAGAAGCCTGCAGGAAACATGTGATGGGTGAGACAGCAACTATGCCGACATCAGCAAGTGCAAAAGGAGCATCCTGCAGCTTCATGTTTGGGATCGCCCTTGTTATGAGGAAATCCACTGCAGCTCCCAATGATCCCTGCACACGAGACGGAACAGTCCTGTAGCCAACATCCCACTCTAAACACTGCGCTACATGCCGATATATTATAGACACCATCTAGTGCAACGTACCATCACAATGTCACGGGCTCAAACTGGGCCGGTTCTGCTGACTGTCATGGCGTGCTAACTTGTGCTTTGAGCTGTAGCAATCAAGTGTAGGATGACGATTAGAGCCATCAGAAGGTCGTTAATTATTTCCATTCATTACCCAAGATCAGCTGAAGAACGAGCTACATTTTCGTGTGTCAGTCGATCTCATCCCTCGTATGGCCTAAAAAATGAAATCGTCTGCAGCACGTCGTCCCGCAGAGATAGTGGAAGCGCTGCAGAATACACAACCTGTCTGGGGGCTGAAAACCGCACTGATGAGCTTTTCTCTCCAGCATTAGAAAAACGCTTTAGTTTGGCACCATTCATTCTCATACTGTGGCGCGGCACTGGTTATGGACACAAATCTGGAATGCTTCATCTTTCTGCTGCTCTCACAAGTATTTCCAGTGCTGGAGCAGCCTGTGGTAGAACACGTTGACCTCTTCCGGAATATTAGGAGTCCACCGGGGTGTGGCGTTCTGCATTAATCCTGATGGCGCGACTGAACGAGTGCCAGGCTCCGGTTACCCATAACAAGCTGCTCACGTCACGGCTGCACTGGTCTATCGGATAATCTGGCGCAGCCCCTCACTTCACACACAGAATCCTGCAGTTGCATCTGAATCGGGAGATTACCCTTCACGATCTACGCCAGTGGCCACTGTACATAGAAAAAACACTAAACACTTGGCGTGTCTTGTTGGGAACTGTAGATCCACAATAGCCGGATGGTGGAAACCACTTATTGGCAAGTGTACGATTCTACTGCAGTACCACAACAGGCTAAAGTGAAGCGCTACATTATCACTTTTGGTCGATGGGGCTGAGTGAGGACATATTTTTTGCAGCCTGAGCTGATGTTTTTATTGATACCATTTTGGGGGTAGATAGGATGTTTTAATTGCCTCTGATTGCATTTTATTGCAGCATTGTGGCGGCTGAAAAAATGCAATTGTGTTTTTTTTATCCTTTTCTAATTACACAGTTTACCGATCGGGTTAATTTATTTTATACTTTCATAGCTCGGACTTTTATGAATGCGCCGATACCAACTGTGTATTTTTTAAATTTCTTTTCAATGGGGGGAAAAGTGGGTGATTGGAACTTTTTTTTTTTGTTCGTATTAAAAACTTTTTAATTTCTACTGTATATTAGTCCCCTTATGAGACGCAAATCTGCGATCACCCCATCGCTTGTACTATATACAGCAAGCCATAGCAGTGCTATGTACAGTGAAAATCACAGTCTCCTATGAACGCCAGCTACAGGGTGGTTTTCACAGGAGCACTCTCATGACAGGCATGGGGGTCTTGAGCAGACCACCTGTGGTCATAGAAACCCATCATGATTGCATCATGGACACACCGATGGCCTCATGGTATGATGCACCATCCTGCCGACGCACATTAAATGCCACTGTCAGAGATTGACAGCAGTATTTAACAGGTTAACAGCTGCATGTGGATCACTGCTCCAGGAGTGGCTGTTAAGAGGCAGATGATGGCTGAAAAAAGCAGTCATCATCTGCCAGGAAAGATGTGGGCTCGGTGTGGGACCCTGTATTATTAAAATCAGGGAGCCGGCATATGACATAAATGTACGTCGTATGTTTGGAACGGGTTAAGAGGCTTATGAATCCAGCACTCGTCTTCAACAAGACCATCACCAATGAATCGTGGCCAAAGTGTTTATAAAAATACTCTAATGAACCCTAGAGCCTCTCACCTAGCCAAATCAGTTCTCATGCTTCGTACTGACGAGGGCCAACAGCCCGAAACACCGTGTCTGCGGATTGAGATACTGATTTGGCTTTTATCCTAAGTCATATTGCACGACTCGTTAAAGAGTTGATTGTGACTTGTAGGATCGCTACTTCCAACAGGTGGCGCTATAGAGTTTAAGTCCTCTTTTTCTCTGAAGAGGCAATTTGCATATAAAAATACTAACTTTTTATCTTAGAAAAGAAAAATATCCCCTTATTTATGACCAGTCGGATCAAAAAAGTGAATACAGGGCACAGTGAGGGTCTGGTTTAGATGGATTATTCACTGGATTATTTGGCACTCTTCATCAGACTGCCAACTGCAGACAACCCTAGAGTCATCAGGGGTTAAAGTAATAAATGATAAAAATGAAAACTAGACTGTCCGGTACACAGAAGACAGACTGATTAACTTTGGAAGCTTAATAATAATGGAGTATAACAAGATAACTACCCTGCTATCTAGAATATAGATCACGGGTCA